>NW_027210724.1:0-552500 GCF_029030835.1 Brachyistius frenatus
GTCATTCAAGTTTCAGTTGCTCAAAAAAGATGAACATGAAATAACTAATAAAAACAGTAAGCATGAATTAAGCGTTTTCTGTTTGCCTCATTTCCCTGCTTTAGGAGTATGAACAGTTGCAAGATTTTCAAACAGATATTGCATCAACACCTTCAAGGCTTATTTGGGTTGATAGCTAAAGAACAGTGTGGGAGACTGAAGCACAGCCATAGAGCCATAGGAACAGGTTTTAAATCGGCGTTTAAGTAGGGATGATCCTATATCTGAGTTGATCTGTGCAAATTATACGCTGTAAAATATACACGAGATGAGCAAGGTTACAGGAACATGATTATGGCACTTTCAAAAAAAGTTTTATACTTTGATGACCATCCAGAATTTATCAATGAAAGGAATAATGTCAGAAGGCATAAACAAAATATAATATACACACACCCCATACGACAGCAGCTGGGCACTGGCTCATACTAAAGCCAGATTTCCACGATAAATGACAATAAAACAGCAACCACCAACACTGTTATTAACTAGCAAAGTGGGGGATAATCTGATAGCCAGCATACACAATGTAAACACAAACAATTATACAACAGCTAGGCACTGGCTAAAGCCAGATTTACAAAATATCTTGAAAGATAAGAGCACCAACCAATGACATACTTACAGGTGTTCACAGACAAAGCAAGATCATCAGATCATACTTAATATCTTATTGTTCTATTTGATTTGCTGTATTATTGTGCTTATAGCCCTTAGAGAACCACCATAAGCGCGTTTGTGTCTTTTTTTAGAGGTGGACAGAGGCTCTTTACGGGGGAGGCAGTAGGTCCAAGGTATGTGACACACTGTAGTGGTAAAGAACATCTGTAGGTTTAAAACCTAAAGAGGTATTAAAGAAGCAGCTCAGCACTGCGTGTCGCGTTATTTAGCCTCCTTCACAGCAAGCTGTCCAGATGTGGTTGGTACCAGAGGACGCTGCTAGTTTCACAGGATAACAGTGGCTTCACGCTACCTTTAAAACCGAGCAGCTACGGCCCTCGAAAGACAGCCACGTAGGCCGGGGGGCGGAGACACCGCCACAGGTGGATGACTGCAAATGTCCCTTTATCTTCTTGTATGCGTTAAAGCACATTCAATTACAGTAGTGCGCGTGACACGCGTAATATACATAATCGTACCTTGCCTTGTGAGCGATGTCTTCATCGTCTCCTCGTTGCACTTAGCTGCTGTTCGCCGCCAGTGTACTCCTTTCTTCCAGCGTGATAAAACTGTAGTTGCCGGATCTTTTATTGACGAAAAGTTTGCCGAAGCACTTGTCTGCTGTCGTTTTTGTAGCTGGTCCTCCTATCAGTTGTTAACTCTGAGTTTTGTGAAGGCTTTATACATTTTTTTTTATTATTTTTTTTTTTTTAATCGAAAAGTTACTTCCGCGACGCCATTTTCTTCCTCTGCTGCGCCTGTGTTGTTGACAGGTTGTTCACCTTAAACCTTCCGCTGCCTGACCTCTGACGTTATTTCCTGCCGGAGTGAGAGTTTGAAATTTAAGATTTAATTTTCAACCACTTACTGAAATGTACGTCTCATCAGAATATGACCATAGCCAACAGAAATAAAATGTTATTACCTTTTTTTAACTTATTGTTGTGCACATGCAGGTCCTCTACCATCTGCTTGGGGGTGCAGCACCTTGTGCTTATGCTTATTTCTTGAACGAATATTCTGGTACTTATTTCATGTCCAACTATCATGTTGTGCTGCATATATAGGCTATAACATGTATTTCTTACAGTTGAATTATTGTTTACAGTTTTTGTTTATCAGTTACCATACCAGAAAATCATAATGTATTGATACAACATCATTGGTAGGAATGCCAGTTATGCACTTTTTTTTGCACCATTGAATGGCTGACCAATCCCCTGCATTATTAAAAATTCAGTGCCATTGACAATGATATTTTTTTTGATTAATTTTCTCTTTTAATCTGTATTGTTTGTTTACTTTTGTTTACTTTTGTTTAATTTGTAATTTATTGTTTTCATGCTGTTCTTTTTTATGAATTGTGAATTATGTAAAGCTTTTTGAATTGCTCATGGTTTAAAATATACAATACATTTCCCTTGCCTTGCTGATTGAAATTAACCTTTTGTTTCTCAACTCCTTCCATGGTCCCAAAACCGCTGGCTCTAGTGTAAATGGCATTTTCACTGTCAAAGTCTGTATAGATGAAATAAAATTGTTAAAGTCCAAAACAAAAGGACACAGAAGTCATCCATTTATTCACACAATGCTTTATTATTTAAGTCAGATTTACCCAACCAGCTTGTTGACTATCTCATTTGCAGTTGTGGAGATGACTGGTGTCAGCAAAAACAAACATTCTGTGGTGGAAATTACTGTTTTAAGTGTTTGGCAGACCTCAAAGACCTTTAGACACAGTTATCTAGCATCAACCTCAAGTAGATAATATGACTCATTAAAATGCATTCCACACTTAAAATAAGAGACATAGATGAATCTTAGGATCGTTGTTATGATTTGTTTGAGCTAGTCCACAGGGACAGGGAGTTGTTTTAAGGCTTCATACAAAATGTGAGTCAAGATCAGCTGCTATTTTTTACTCATTATTTAAAGAAACAAACAAAAAAGTAATGTGGGAAATATTTTTGATTTTTAGTCATAGCTAAATCTGATGCATCTTTTCCTGCAAGTACACTTTTTACGTACATTTCTATCCCTCAGTCATCTAAGCAGTCAATGTGTTTTTCTATTTCTATTAATGGTGTGAAATGTATGTGGTGACTCAATTTGACCACAACCTTCACAAAAGGGAGAGATCATGGCTCTGAGGTGTTGTGAAACAGTAAGGTGTTGAAAATGGATGTGATTCAGGTGGGCTGTTTTAAGTTGTAGACATTGATTCCTTCTTTCTTTATGTACCTAATGTGTAAGAGCTTGTCTCTCTTACTGCAGGAAAATGCAGGTAAGTTAATAAACACCATTGCAAAAAATATATGCCTGAAAAGAAAGAATATTTGCTAATCAATTCTGTTAATTAATAACCACTATAAAATGTTGTCATAGTTGCTTACTGTATAACAACATTATAGTTTGTTCTAAACTTACTCAAAATTAGTCTGAATATCTGATCGATATGTTGAACCTGATTTTAAGGAGAAAAGAAAAACGTAATCCAAATATTTTTCATCTATACTGTTTATTTAGCAGATACTATATGAATGAGTGAGTTTTGATACACATGTTGAACTGAACTAGAGTAATGAGTGTGGAAATGCTCTGGTTTAAACAACATGATTCAAATTTTTTTTTAAACTCAACAGTCGTGGATTCTCCGTGAAATGCAACAAACTGACACAGGACAGATGTCCAAAAATCTATTCAATGCTGATTTTTATTCATTTTTGGTTTCTGGTTGAATTTCAGATTTAGGCTATGGACCAACAGTGACATTTGTGGGTGCAGCTGTTGCAGTGGTAGCTGCAGCTGTAGTAGTTGTAGCTGCAGCTTGGAGGAGGGCAAGTAAAAGCTGCAGGAACTGTTGTGCAGACACCGCATTGGACGTAGCCTTTGAGAAAATCAGAAACATGTCGTCAAACAAACAGCACAGGATTCTCTCAGAAAGTAATTGGCATTCATGTGTGGTTTAATTGGTAGTGAGAAGACAGTCACCTCATTTGAGTTTGAGTTTGAGCCAGAGTCCGAGCGAGCAAGTCGTTTGTGCGCCATGTCCATCTGTAGAAATCCACAAGTTGCAAGTATTGATATCGCCCACGTTATACTTTATAAGAATAATGATTATAATGCATCTAAAAAAAAATGTGTATTAGCTGCGTTGGTGCTCAGCACAATTCGTTTTATAACAACGCTTTTAAAATTATGAGATGCAGCTGCATTTTTCTTGGCCTTTTCTTTCACATGGTTAGGTTCAGTAAAAGATCATGTTTTGGATTACAATAAGTTACTTACATAAGTAATGTTACATAGGTAAAAAGTTTATTTACGCTACCAAAGTTAAATTTGCTTTTTAAATTTACATACTCATGTTACTTCAAATAAACACATGCTGAATTTGTCTTTCTCACGGACCCAAACAGTTGTCTCTTGGGTGAAAGCCCCATGTTTGGTCCATCCGAACACCTCTCATCCCCTCCCTACATGAACACTTTTCATACTCCACCACCTGACTTCCTTCTCAGATATAGCCATCTCACAGTTTTTGAGCCGTTATTGTAAAACTGAAACATTTCCTGCTGTGGAACAATGTAGCTACTACTCATTTTGATGTGAAACTGCTGCATGTGATCTCTGATCATGATAATGACTTACCGGCTGAGCCAGAGTGAGGCTCAGGAGGCATCCAAGCACAAGCAATACCTTCAGCATGGTTTCAGTGATCACACCTGTTGAAACAAAAGAAATAACAAAGTCTTGCTCAAATTAACAAGTTGGTCCAAGCATGTTAAAAGTTCACAGAAAATACTAAAAACCAAGGTTTCATATAATTACCGTCAAGTCTTCACAAATTTAGCAGAATACCTGTAGATGATCCAGGAGGTTGTTGTAGTGTTGCTCTGAATGTCCAGTTCCTCTTATATACAGTTAGAGGAGACTCATTGTTGTGAAATTGCAATTATTAAGAAATCTTCCAGCACCACATTCTAAGGTGTGGCTGATGATTAAAAACCACACCTGGACAGGATGAGATGAATATGTTGCACTCATTAAATACTGTGTCTCATAAATAATCATAATCCTACGGTCCGATGGATTTGTCAGACATTTAGATATTAATATTAATTGTAGTATACCCAGAAAACATATTACAATACCCTTCAGTATTGGTAGATTGGTAACAGATGTCACACGTGGAAATAGCTGGTCTTACGATGACAAATCTCAAAGTGACTTAGTGGCTCAGGTAAGTTTCAGGCAACACCCAATGAAGCTTATGTTTCTGCTTGCCTTCTCTTGTTTAAGGAAATTGTTTTTTATTCAGGATTAAGACACTCAAATAAGAAGTACATTCACACAGTTTTAAAGTCCAAGTTTTGTTTTGTGACTGTCAGTCAAATTGTTGTCATGTCTGTCATCACATATTGTTGACAAGAAAAGGGATAAAAATCGTTTGTGTAACTTCTGTTTTGCACATAATTAACCATGACTAAGATTTGTTGTTTTGATGAATGTGTGGTGTGATAATGTCAGATGTCTGATGTAAGCATCAATGCATAATGGGCTGTAAACATATTTGCACAGCGCAGGTGAGTGTTGCAGTAAATGCAATAGAGGAAGTGACTCGCTGTCTTTGATTCATTTTCAGATTCAAATTTAAATATTGTTGAGATTCTTTAGAAGAAATAAAGGTCCTGTGGATCGCAGCCTTACTTTTAGCAGCAGTAGCTGCTCAAGTGGATCTTACTTTTGATCTTAAAGCTATAGCCTGCCGTATATATTCTTTGGAGTCACCCAGAAATGAACACAGGACAAGTTTTGATTTATGTTTCAAACTGGTCATGTGTAATGCTATTTTTTTCCTCTGTTTTTCAGCTGAGGCCAAGGAGAGATGCAGAGTTCCCACCTTTAAGTAGACCCAAGATGAGTACGGATTCTGAGGTAATAAAAGTGTTCTGCCCTGGATCCAGATGCTCCCAATCTTCTGCGCTTAGGTCATCATTCCTCAGCCCATGTCCAAACAAAATCCTGGTGAAGGAAAATCTCCACCACAAGTCATCTCATCTCAGCTCTTTTCCAGTTCTACATGCCGATGAAGAACACTGTGTGTGGCGCATAGACAGACTGGGATCTATAGTTTTCGAGAAGAATGAGGATGATGATAAGCCACCACTTTCAATAGATGATCCAGCTTTTCTTGACATAATGGATACAGAAGTTTATCAAGATGAAGGAAACAGCTGGTTAGCACCTTTACCATTCAGCTCCCCCAGACAGTGCCTTCCAAGTAACAGACACCAAGTAATGAAGTGCCGTTTTACTCTCGGGAAAACATTGGACAGAAAACCCGACATGAAGAGGCAGTACATTGACTTCATGCAGAAAAGGTTTGACAATGATCCTGCACCTCCACTGAAGAAACATAAAGAACACTGGTACTTACCATTATTTGGGGTGTACCACCCCCAAAAACCTGATCATTTGAGAGTGGCGTTGGATTCAAGTGCTGAATATGACGGAGTGTCGCTGAACAAAATGCTTCTTAGTGGCCCTGATTTAAACAACACCCTTTTGTTGGTTCTGCTTCGTTTCAGAAAATAGTCTGTTGCATTCACAGCTGATGTGCAGCAAATGTTTGAATGTTTTGTGGTACAAGAAGAGCACAGATATTACCTCAGATTCTTGTGGTACAAAGACAATGACCTCAGCAAAAATGTGAGGGACTTCAGAGTGAAAGTTCACATGTTTGGAAATAGCCCCTCACTAGCTGTGGCTATTTATTGCATGAGGCGTGCTGCATCTGAGGGCGAGAGAGAACACGGCTTTAATGCCAAGCAGTTTGTAGTGAGACATTCTTATGTCAATAATGGACTTGCATCTACGCACACCCCTGAAGAAGCTATTGACCTCTTGACAAGAATCCAAAAGATGCCAGCAGAATCCAATTTGGCATTACATAAGATAGCATCCAACAGCCACAAGGTTATGGAAGCCTTCCCAGCTGATAATCAGACTAAAGAGCTGAAAGATTTGGACCTCAGAGTGGATGATCTCCCCCTACAATGCTGCTTGAGAGTCCTGTGGAGACTGGAAACAGACAGTGTCACATTCCATGTTTCCAAAGAGGAAAGGCCATACACTCGAAGAGACGTTTTGGCCACTGTCAACAGTTCAAAGACTCCGAGGAACTCTACAAATTAAAAAAAAAATGGCAGATTTGCCAACCGACAGGTTCTCACCAATGCCACCATTCACCAATGTCGGTTTTGATGTCTTCGGTCCGTGGACAGTGATGACACGTTGCACAAGAGGAGGAACTTCAGACAGCAAATGCTGAGCAGTGCTTTTCACATGCATGTCAACAAGCGCTCTTGAACATCGAGCCCGTGGAGTCAATATCCACATCTAGCTTCATCAATGCACTGAGAAGATTTTTCTCCATTCATGGACTTGCTAAACTTCTCCGCTTAGACAGTGGTACTAATTTTATTGGTGCCCGTACGGAGTCGAGTATTGATCCCAGTGATGCTACACTGAACAGCAACCTTCAGGAAAAAACCTTGCACATGGCAATTTAATCCCACACATTCCTCACATATGGGTGGTTCATGGGAAAGGCTCATCGGTGTCGCGAGGCGGATCCTGGATGCATTGCTTCTCCAGTCTACGCACACTCGACTCACACATGAACTATTGAGAACCTTAATGGCAGAGGTGATGGCAATAAAGAATGCGAGACCACTGGTGCCATTGTCTTCAGACCCGGACATCCCAGCTGTTCTCACACTAGCCATGATCTTGACTCAGAAGGCAAATGATTTATCGGCACCTTCTGGCAACTTTGGCCCAGCAGAGCTCCACACAAAGCAATGGAAAGAGGTTCAGTGTCTTGCAGACACTTTTTGGAAGAGATGGAGAGGGGAATACCTTGCTACTCTTCAGAGTTAAAGAAAATGGACAGAGGACAAGCCCAACATCAAACTTGGAGATGTTGTTTTGCTCAAGGCTAACCAAGCTCACAGAAATAAACTGGCCTGTGGGACTCGTTATCAAGACATTCCTCAGTAATGACAAAAGGATTCGCAAGGCAAAAGGGACTGAGAGTGTTTCTGAGACTGATATCAGAGATGATTGTCCTTTTGTCTCAGGGACAATAGAAATGGACTCTCTTACTTGTTTGATGTTTGTATTTTATGTATCATGTTTTAGTGGTACAACTGTATTGTACCAGGCGGGGAGTGTTCTGCCCTTTGTTTGAGTACATGTTCATTGGAAAATCACATTTTTGAGTCCACCAGTGCCCCCTCCTGGTCATACATTGGCAGTAGCTTTAGACCTTGGGATTTCCCCATAGAGTCCACAAGGCAGCATAGAAAGCACATGGTCCTGCTTCCTCTGCTACAATTTATCTTCCACGTTGTGGTCTTGGACACTATTTGTCCGTGAGTATTTGTTTTAGTGACTCTTTTCGCGTCATAGGCATAATATATTTGCTGCGTATTTGGTTTGCTTGAAGTTTTGTTTAAAACTGGCTTAATTGGTGATTAGTATAGTTGTTAGCTATTACTCGGTGGCCTGCCATGTGACTTAGCATTTCATTACTTAGCTACTTGGTAATGTGAGTATAAGTATTGTTCTATATTGATTATTTTTGCTTTTAGTTCTTTGTTGTAGTTTTACATGAAGTGATTGAGTTTAGTGAGTGATCTTTAATAAATTCAATAAAGGATACGCCTTGTGTTTTTTGGAGGACTTCACACTGTTAGCTATCTGTCTAGAGAGGAACACTCAAGGCGAGGACAAAATAAGAATGATCTAAATTACTCAGAATATCTAATGCAAATAGTGAGTTTTGATTCACATGTTGAACTGAACTAGAGTAATGAGTGTGGAAATGCTCTGGTTTAAACAACATGATTCAAATTTTAAAAAAAACTCAACAGTCGTAGATTCTCAGTGAAATGCAACAAACTGACACAGGACAGATGTCCAAAAATCTATTCAATGCTGATTTTTATTCATTTTTGGTTTCTGGTTGAATTTCAGATTTAGGCTATGGACCAACAGTGACATTTGTGGGTGCAGCTGTTGCAGTGGTAGCTGCAGCTGTAGTAGTTGCAGCTGCAGCTTGGAGGAGGGCAAGTAAAAGCTGCAGGAACTGTTGTGCAGACACCGCATTGGACGTAGCCTTTGAGAAAATCAGAAACATGTCGTCAAACAAACAGCACAGGATTCTCTCAGAAAGTAATTGGCATTCATGTGTGGTTTAATTGGTAGTGAGAAGACAGTCACCTCATTTGAGTTTGAGTTTGAGCCAGAGTCCGAGCGGGCAAGTCGTTTGTGCGCCATGTCCATCTGTAGAAATCCACAAGTTGCAAGTATTGATATCGCCCACGTTATACTTTATAAGAATAATGATTATAATGCATCTAAAAAAAAATGTGTATTAGCTGCGTTGGTGCTCAGCACAATTCGTTTTATAACAACGCTTTTAAAATTATGAGATGCAGCTGCATTTTTCTTGGCCTTTTCTTTCACGTGGTTAGGTTCAGTAAAAGATCACGTTTTGGATTACAATAAGTTACTTACATAAGTAATGTTACATAGGTAAAACGTTTATTTACGCTACCAAAGTTAAATTTGTTTTTTAAATTTACATACTCATGTTACTTCAAATAAACACATGCTGAATTTGTCTTTCTCACGGACCCAAACAGTTGTCTCTTGGGTGAAAGCCCCATGTTTGGTCCATCCGAACACCTCTCATCCCCTCCCTACATGAACACTTTTCATACTCCACCACCTGACTTCCTTCTCAGATATAGCCATCTCGCAGTTTTTGAGCCGTTATTGTAAAACTGAAACATTTCCTGCTGTGGAACAATGTAGCTACTACTCATTTTGATGTGAAACTGCTGCATGTGATCTCTGATCATGATAATGACTTACCGGCTGAGCCAGAGTGAGGCTCAGGAGGCATCCAAGCACAAGCAATACCTTCAGCATGGTTTCAGTGATCACACCTGTTGAAACAAAAGAAATAACAAAGTCTTGCTCAAATTAACAAGTTGGTCCAAGCATGTTAAAAGTTCACAGAAAATACTAAAAACCAAGGTTTCATATAATTACCGTCAAGTCTTCACAGCTTTAGCAGAATACCTGTAGATGATCCAGGAGGTTGTTGTAGTGTTGCTCTGAATGTCCAGTTCCTCTTATATACAGTTAGAGGAGACTCATTGTTGTGAAATTGCAATTATTAAGAAATCTTCCAGCACCACATTCTAAGGTGTGGCTGATGATTAAAAACCACACCTGGACAGGATGAGATGAATATGTTGCACTCATTAAATACTGTGTCTCATAAATAATCATAATCCTACGGTCCGATGGATTTGTCAGACATTTAGATATTAATATTAATTGTAGTATACCCAGAAAACATATTACAATACCCTTCAGTATTGGTAGATTGGTAACAGATGTCACACGTGGAAATAGCTGGTCTTACGATGACAAATCTCAAAGTGACTTAGTGGCTCAGGTAAGTTTCAGGCAACACCCAATGAAGCTTATGTTTCTGCTTGCCTTCTCTTGTTTAAGGAAATTGTTTTTTATTCAGGATTAAGACACTCAAATAAGAAGTATAGTCACATCATGTCAAGAAGTTTCACAGTTTCAATGTCCCAAGTTTTATTTTGTTACTTCTAGTCAAATTGTTGTCATGTCTGTCATCACGTTTTGTTGACAAGAAAAGGGATAAAAATCGATTGTGTGAAGTAACTGCTGTTTTGCGCATAATTGAGATTGACTAAGATGTGTTGTTTTGAGAAATGCGTGGTGTGTCTCAATGTCAGATGTCTAATATAAGTTTGAATGCCTGGTGGGCTGTAGACATTTGCACACTGCAGGTGAGTCTTGCAGTAAATGCCATGGCTTAAGTAACTCGCTGTCTTTGATTAATGTTCAGTCATCAATTTAAATATCTGTGTGGAGATTCTCACTGCTGCTCAAGTCGCTGCTTAAGTGAGTCTTGCTTTTGATGATACAAATATTCAGTATATATATTCCTATAGGCGATCCTGAAAAACCGTAGAACCACTTTTGATATGTTTCAAACTGGTCATTTATAATGTTGATTTTTCTGGATGTAGACACTATAGGTAATAGAATAGACGTCAGTAGCCACTCAGGTCCACAGTTGCATTTACTCTGCATGCTAAGTGTGGCTTTCATTCCCCGGAATGTCACCCACATACTGTTGATGGAGGTAAATAATATGATTTAGTTACTTGATTCAAGTTTTTTTTCATAAAGTATTCATTAAATATACTTTGTAAACTACAGCCTCTTATGAACTTGTAGTATGACTCCATGAACCCTCAGTATGAGGGCAGGGGAGAACATATTTCTGATAATTTAAGGAAATTATGGTTCAAAGAAATTCATGTAATTCATAATTTTCCTGTAAAGCCAATATTTGTGTACCACAATAGAATGCAAATTTTCATTTTTATTTTGGCAAAGTTCTTTATTGAACATGTTATCAAAGCAAAAAGCAATTTCCAGTAGGTCTCAGTCAGGCTGTGGGCAAACACACGAAGTTTCCCTGTTCACCTCGTTGTTTGTTCCTTGGTGACATCTAAGGCTCAAACAGGAAGGGGAAGTTGGCATTACCCTGCAGAGGAAAAAAAAAACAGCTGTTTGATCATCAAGACTCAAATGCTGCAAAATAAATGACAGCAAGCATGTAACACAAGGCTCTGTGTGTGTGTGTGTGTGTGTGTGTGTGTGTGTGTGTGTGTGTGTGTGTGTGTGTGTGTGTGTGTGTGTGTGTGTGTGTGTGTGTGTGTGTGTGTGTGTGTGTGTGTGTGTGTGTGCGTGTGCGTGTGCATGAATATGTAAAAGGTTTTAAAAGTTGAGTGCCCCTGTATAAAATATACCTCATCAATCCCAGGACCAGATGTGTCGCCGCGAGGATTAGGAGGGATTGTGGTAGCCTCTTTCTGTGTCCCCAGTGGCCATGTCTGTCACAGCACACCGTAAGATAAACAATGTTACAAAAACACTGAAACCAAAATGATGCACAATTCTTACTCAGTTTATTGTTTAAATTAGGAGAAATAAAAGACAGATAATGAGAGCACTCACTTTTTCTGTCTGCAGTTTGGGCTTGGAGGCCTGCTGAAATTAGACAACATGCATGAAAATTCAATGGCAAAAGTCAGAAAGTGAATGCATACTTAATTTTTTTTTTCTTCCCAAAAACGCAAAGCCCACTACATTACCAGATAAGAAGAAATAAAATACAACAAAATATAAATATCAATAGCAAACATATTAATATAGAATAATATCACATGTTTGGGAAAATAAACCACACATACTACATTGTCAACCAAATCCAAGCATTATCTGCAAAAAAAAAACTATCAATAAATAAAATTAATTGACACCTTCCTGAACATAAAAACTTACAGTACATCAGTAGTGATAAATAAAACCTGTATGAGATGTATGAGGTATATTTCAGCACTCAGATAGGACTTTAATGCCATGATTTCAGCAGTCTGCTGCTAAGACAGGTTGGCGGTGTGATCAGTATTGCAGACAGTTGCATCACAGTCATGACTCATCATCTACAGCTCTGTTATTAGCATTCAGTCCTGTCATTAAGAAAGTATTGCCTGTAGAAGATCCAAAACTTAATTCAAAGCAATGCAGTTGCTATTCATGTTACTTTTAATATACTGTGAATATTTGTGTGAAGTATATTTTGCCGAGTTTGTCCAAAAATTAAGTGTGCCGGTCTCTAGAAAACACATTTTCATTTAACAAAATGTTCTTAAAAATTGCTCTTAAAGAATGCAGCTTCTGAAGAGAAACTGACTGCCTTCAGTTTGTTTTTTATCAATAAGCACAGAGAAACTGAGATCTGGTTCTTTTCTGTGCTTCAGGTTATTTTCTGTGTCTGACCTGCAGAGGAAGCTGTGGTCTCTGTGTGGTTCTCTCCAGGTTCTGCTGGGCATTGTTGGGCTGCAGCATCACAGTGTTCCTCTGCTGGGGGTAGCCGTAAGGTGGTACAAAGTAATGGAAGCCCTGTGGATAACATAATCCATTTAGATCAGCTCTTAATAAAGAGTCCAAGAACCGGCCAATAAGTTTAAATTCAAACCTGCTGCCTGTGAAACTGAGGGAATCCATAAGATGGATACTGAAACTGTGGAAACATCTAGAGGAGATTTAAAACAATTATTAATTCATTCATATGACTGTGAGGAGCATTGCAGCAGCACAATGACAACATAAAGTAATTAAACCACACTATTGTTGTGTTACAAGGCTGCTTGTTTGTACCTGCACTGGGTTTCCGGCCTGCTGATGGACATTAGCAGCGTTGGGGTCCTGTGGAGGTCCGAGCTGCTCTTGCTGGCCGTTGGGGACAAACATGGGTGTCAGGTGGTTGCCTTGGTTGGGGAACAACAGCTGGGGCCCCTGGGGGCCAAAAGGTCCTGCCATTTGCGGGTTCAAGTTGACCATCTGTGGGTTCAAGTTCACCATCTGTGGGGTGAGCAACACCTCGGGCTGCTGCTGCTGCAGCACAAACTGTGGTAGTATTGAAGAGGCCTGGAGGATAGCAGAGTCATGTGTGAGTTTACATGTTATTTTCCAAAGAGAACATTGAAGTGTTTTAATTAGACTGAGGAAAGTACACAGTAACTCTTGAAACTTTGTGTTGGTTAGCTAAAAGAATAGCAGCACAGCGTTGGAAGGTACAGTCTATACCTGTGCTTGTCCAAGAGCTGCAAGAGTTAATCCATTCAGTCTCAGGATCTGAACATAGAAAATGGTGGAATTAGACCATTTTTATTTCCTAAGTGACAGAAAACGTGACCTGACATCCACAGATAAATGCTTTAACAGACGTTTACCTCATTGCTATTGCTTGCAATGATTCCAATCTGCAACTAAAAGAAAAGAAACATTTTTTTTAAAAAGCAACACTTAATTTCTTTTTCAAGATGTCAAAGTGTTCATATGATGCAGCAGCATACAGATGTAACTCACTGGCAGAGCAAAGCTTGTCCTAAATAGACAGATGAACAAAACGGCAGTTTGCGGCTTCATGTTGTCCTGCAGTGCAAAAACAGGCATAACTTCAGTGAATTCATATTAGTTTGTTAAACTTCATAAGACTCGACCATACATTTTACCAGGAAATAATGAAATGATGAGTGCCACAAGCTGTTCTTACCGTTACTCTGGTTCTGCTTTCCCTTCCTGAGTGTGTCTCCTCACCTTGTCCACGTCCCTTTTAAATTCTCTACCACCAACCCATCCAGACAATATGTGGTCAGTGTGACAGACATTTCTCATGGCATCAGACTCAGACACTTACAACACAGCACAGGTGAGTATGTCATTAAGTGTAAGTCATGTCTCTAAATACCATGACATGGTCTGTGTCAAGGTTTTAAGGTTTTCTCTAAATCAATAAGTCAATTTTCAAAAGATTTCAAAATCATTAAATTGTCACTGTTTTGCTTCGACAGACCAACATTCTTCACTTTAGGTGTCCAGTTCACATAATGCACTTCTTTGATTTTCTCTTTATGTTAAGTGCAGCACTTCAGGGTGTAATTATGGACACTAAAACCAACAGGAATTGTGGCATGTCATGAGAAAAACAAGAAAAACAAGAATTGGGAGCTTATAATCAGACATCTGTCATCATGCTCAGGCTGATGTTGCATTTCTATTTGACAATTCATTGGTACTAATGGTTGACTGTGTTCGAAATGTTATGCTTAGGATAAAACCAAAAAAACTGGAAACATTTTAACAGTTATACACAGAAACTGTATGGAAAACTTGCACTGCTTGTGCATCATATGTAAAAAATTTAATGTTTCATTACGGTGTGTGTGTTTTGATGCACACAGACATTTTTTTTTTT
Source organism: Brachyistius frenatus (assembly GCF_029030835.1). Lineage (NCBI taxonomy): Eukaryota > Metazoa > Chordata > Actinopteri > Embiotocidae > Brachyistius > Brachyistius frenatus. The sequence goes on from NW_027210724.1 coordinate 14,648, forward strand.
TTATGCGGGCCCGAGCACCGAATGGTGCGAAAGCCCAAACATCAACCTCACGAAACGTGGCACATACATCGACATACATGAGACGATACATCTAATATGTGTTTTGCGAGTGGGCGTGGCCAAACGGCTCACCAGTGCCCCCTAAACTGCAGCCCTGGCACCTGGTTTCACCTACATGCACCAAAATGTGTGGATATGTTTATAACACCGAGATGTACAAAAAAGTCTCTTGGCAGCATGACCTCAACTAAACAGGAAGTCTGCCATTTTGAATTTAGTCACCTTTTTTGACTTTTCGCACGTGTTGTATTTTAACAAACTCTTCCTACAGATTTGATTTTGTCAATCGGTGTGCCCGTGGCGTGGCGGCCATTTTGAGCATCTCGCCATGAAACTACAAGTTGCTGTAACTTTTATGTACATATTCCGATCTTCCTCAAACATTACATCTTTGATAACAGTACTGCCCTGAAGACACCTGTATGGTAATATTCGATCATAGTCATAGCGCCCCCTGTTGGCAACAGGAAACGAGAAATAAATTAAAACTGCAAGCGGGGATATGTGCTGCACGTAGGGCAGCCGGGGGTCCCGACCCGCTGTGTGAGAGCCCGCATATCACTGCTTGCAGTTTAAAAAAAAAAAAATTTATACTCAATAGTTTTTTGTTTTGGTTGAAATGACAATTAAGCCTCAACTTGTGTCCAGGTAGAGCCTTTTCATAGCAAACATTTTGACATGTCATAGCAATAAAAGCTCAGAAGTTACTGATAATATTAACAATGGTTGTGTTCTTTTCAAGTGGCCACAACAGTGTGACAGTGATGCACAATACTGGGACCCTGGAACTGAAGCAGCAAAAAGGAACTGAACTATCGCTAGTTACACACTAATGATGCACAGCTGTGTTTTTCCTATTCTTACAAGCCAAACTGTGTTCTGTGAAAACTGCCAAAACTGAATCTGACAAGTGTTTCATGCTGCACCAGCTCACGTCTGGGTAAGTTATGTGCTTTAAGTTACATGAACAGCTGCAGTGAGTCAAATCTGAAACTCCTCTTACTTCTGGTTTTGTTTTGAACAGTTATCCAGATCTGGCGAGAACCTAAATCAAGATTGAAGACTTGCACTCTGTTTGCTGCTGCCTTTAATTGAACCAGATTCAAGGATGTTTGTTTAATGTTTTAATGACTGTTCTTATTGTTTTAATGACTGTTCTTATTGTTTTAATCACTGTTCTTAATTGTTTTTAAATTTCCTTTTTCTTTTGCCTTGTGTTTTGATGCTTTTAATGGTTTTATGTGAAGCACTTTGAATTACCTTGTTGCTGAAATGTGCTATACAGATAAACTTGCTTTGCCTTGCCTTATCTCTGTATCATGAGCTGGAGTTTCACAAGAAATAGGCTTATTCCCAAAAGCCTTTTGGCAAAAGGCTTTTCTGCTTTTTCCTTTAGATGGCAGCAGAGATCCAGTATGAAGTATATTCAGCTTGCAGTTAATTGACAAAAGGTTTCTGGTCATAACATATGTTGGTGTGAATTCATACACAACAAACTTTGACTCAAAGTAGAATACATTTATTAGAAAACAAACATGTAAACTGATTAATTGGTTTCAGGGTATTTTTGCCTCTCAAAACAAGTAAAACAACTGGAACGTGAAGACAAAATTACAGAAGTATAAAAAGAAATATAAATGTGTTTTATATTTCATCAAAAGTGTCCCAACTCAATTATCTTCCTGATGATTGTCTTCATCATAGTTGCCTGTTGTTGTCGCTGCTGTTGATGCAGCAGGAGCTGGAATCTGATTAAATGATGAGGGAACAGTGAATGAATGAATAAGCAGGACAGTCTAAAAAACAATACACATAAAAAGACAGTGTTGATGATTTTTGAATTCCTGTTCACACATCTGTTTCTTTGCTTGTAATGTACACAGTCTCACCTGAGTGTCCACAGTCGCCTTCAAGGTGCTTTCTGATTTCATAATTTGACGCTGGAGAGTCACAGAGCAACATTTAACCAGTGTAATTTTCATTCACATGAAGTATCATTATAAAATAGATAGATAGATAGATAGATAGATAGATAGATAGATAGATAGATAGATAGATAGATAGATAGATAGATAGATAGATAGATAGATAGATAGATAGATAGATAGATAGATAGATAGATAGATACTTTATTAATCCCCAAGGGGAATTTTTTTAATTGATGATCAGTAATAAATTGATGTTGTAAAACAGGTGAGTAAGTGATTACCATCAAAGGTCCCTGATTAGGATTAATTTGAGCCATTTGGGGAACTCCCATGAAAGGAAGCTGGCAGTAAACAAGAAAGAGAGAAATCGAATCATTATTTGTGGTACTCTAAAGCCTGAAACACTGCAACATGAGATTTGTGTCATTAACACCACCTCGGTATGTGACAAACTAACCGCATTAACAGCAGGGACTCGGTACACATTGGGGATGGGGGCTGGCACAGCAAAAGCCGGAACTGCAGGAACAAACTAGGGAAAATATCAATCATCATTATTGTGGGTCGGCATTACTGTAAAATTATTCATATAAAAGTTCAGCGACCTCAACGTGTTATGTTGTTACTATAGTATTATGTAGTTAATTTAATGACATGTCATGCATTTTCCATAGACTGATCGAATGACGACCATTTGGGCTGACCTGAGCAAACTGAGGCTGCCCAATAAAATCTGCTCCACCACCTGCAACAACAGGTGGGTTGAAACCTCCAGCCATCAACCCAGGGTTTGCTCCGCTTATCAGTCCTCCGTTCAGAGCTGCCAGCATCCTTAGTCTCTGCATGGATATGGAAAAGTGTTTGTTATGGACTAGGATTCAGAATATTGTGCTAAACATGAATAAATTCATAGTCTGTACATTACCTTGTCTGCATTGACCTGCAAGAAATAGAAAGACAAGATATTAGATAGATAGATAGATAGATAGATAGATAGATAGATAGATAGATAGATAGATAGAGAGAGAGAGAGAGAGAGAGAGAGAGAGAGAGAGAGAGAGAGAGAGAGAGAGAGAGAGAGACAGACAGACAGACAGACAGACACAGATTGTACTCACATGGCAGATGGTTGCTACAAATGCTGTGAGAAGAAGGAACTTCATTTTATAGCTTGAAACCTGTAAAAAGAGAGATACTTTACAGACCTTCTATTTCTATGTGCCCAGAAGGATAACAGGAACCTACTGCATGTAGAACACCTCTTATCATTCCCAGAGATTATTACCAGCCAATTACAGAGGAGAACGCCAACCTGTTCACACACTATTTTTGTCACCTGTATGTCATAGAAACTTGACAATATGACATCTTCTTTTTCTACAATACATGATTTAAAGAAATGTAACTCATCAGCTGCCTGTTTAAATGACACCTTACTGTGTTAAGCCATCTGACATTGTTCTCAAACCAGCTGAGTGACCACAGAAAAATAACAAAAAAACCATAATGATTCAGTGTCTTCGGATGGATTTATGGGTTTCTGGGATGCTACTGACTTAAAACCAGTATGAAGCGTTTACACACTGTGGGTTGTGGTGACGGGAGATAAACAACTGACATCACCATCAAGTGCTTTTGACCATGAAAAATGTGTTTGTGTTTACTTGTGCAATTTCCGTTGTGAGGACCAGTTTTAGTTTTAGACCAGTGAAGTGAGGCCATTTTGATAGAGTGCAGGACTTTTTGACAAAGTGAGGACATTATGGCTGGTCCTCACTTTGTCTCACACCTTCCGAGGGCTGTTTGAGGGACAATACTTGGTTTTCGGGTGAAGATTAGAATTAGGTTTAGGTTCGGGTTAGGTTTGAGATTAGATCTGATGGTTAATGTTAGGGTAAGGTGCTAGGGAATGCATTTTGTCAATAAATGTCCTCAAAGAAAACTGTGTGTGTGTGTGTGTGTGTGTGTGTGTGTGTGTGTGTGTGTGTGTGTGTGTGTGTGTGTGTGTGTGTGTGTGTGTGTGTGTGTGTGTGTGTGTGTGTGTGTGTGTATACTTGTTCAACTATCTTTGTGAGGACCATTAGTTTAAGACCACCGGAGTGAGGACATTTTAACAAAATGAGGACTTTTTGACAGTGAGGACTTTTTGATAAGGTGAGGGAACTTTGGCTAGTCCTCACTTTGTTACCTTCGAAGGACTGTTTGAGGAACGGTTTTAAGGTTTGAGTTTACGAAAAAGTTTAGGTTAGCTGTGATGGTTAAGGTTGGGTTGAGGGGCTCGGGAATGCATTATTTCAATAAATGTTCTCTCAAAGATAGCTATAGGAACGCATAAGTGTTTAACTGTTTAAATTCAAATCAAACATTTTACTTATTTACAGCGAGCAGCAAACTGTGTTTTAGACAATGGTGTGACTTTAGGAAAACAGCTGAATATAAATGACTTATTATGATTTGATTCATGTCTAGAAATACAAATTTTATGTTGCCTGCAGATATATTAGAATGCAAAATTAGAATACTTGCTTCAGGCATGACTGGAGGCCTAACTATAATTTGTGATTATTTTATATTTGCCTCAAGCTGATTTCCACTCAGCCATGCAGTCATAAAATATATGCAATGAGCACTATCATACTCAGTCCTGATGAAACGCAGAGCATCTTTTTATTTGTAAAAACTTCATGTTACCAATAGACAGGAATAGATCCAGTATGTCATGTTTCATCAGCACATTTTCTCAACCATCACATTGTTTGGAGCCATTACATTCATTCCCTGTGTGGTTATTTTGTCACATACTGAGGCTGTCTGGGAATGTTTTTTCTGCTGCTGACTGGGCAGCCGACAGCAGACCAGGTAAACACCCTCTGTGGGAGTCTGGTCTGGCGCTTTCCTTTAATTACACACAGTCATGTAGGTCCAATTAAGAAAGATGTTCTTCCTTTTTTTTCAGTTTTATGTTGTGAAAAAAAGCCATTTCTTAATATACATGTTTGTCTGATTCATGAAAAGTTTAGTTTTTATTGTATTCATTATGTCACATGTTGTCCACTCTCACCACATATCGCGACACATGTTGCTTTATTCAACAGGAATGGGTTCTTCTATGAATTCAGCAATGATAGGTTACGGATGTTTTTCACATTTAGAGACCCAAATCACTATGTTGCAAGTAGCTACAAGCAGTGTCCTGTAAATAGAAGTTTGTGTATATTTTTACCAGTCTCTTACACAGAAATAAATGCCATAAGAGGAGTCGCACCCATGATGCTGATTTTATTTACTTTTTTGTTTAAGCACACTTTGATTGACTTATTTTGGGCGAGATGATGTATGTGTTGAAATAAAACAACCAACAAGGACTCAACAGTGAGAACTTCCATCATTTATTGGTCATCAGTTATGATGACAATGTATGATAACACTTTAGGAGTTTATCATGCGAGAGGGTCTGTAATCTGGATGTAGGAATGAATCGTCTCATTTCACTTGCTTCTCCTCCATCTCCATCCCAGAGCATTCTTCCTCTTCTTCAGTAGCCATAACCTTCATCCCCAGACTCTGTGTCCTCCTGAGACGAGCTGCAACTGAACGCTGAAACCTCACTCTGCCACTTGGTTTCCCACCGCCACCAGCAGCACCGCCAAATTGTCGTTGGTTATTCAACCCGGCCAAAGTGATCAGCTGCACCTGGCCCGGAGTCAGTACGACACGCTGAGGGTCTCCTCCGGCATTTCTCTGTGGCAGCACTGCAAACAGCGAGACAGGCCCACCCCCGGCATGCCGAGCAGCCACCTGCTGCTGTAGAATCACGTTGGCTCCACCTGGCTGCCCCACCAGAAATGACCCACCTTGCTGGAGAGCTGCGATGGGAATAAGTTGCTGCAGGGGAGCCTTACCTACAGGGTTCCCAAGTGGCTGGATAAAGAATGACCCATCGAGTTGGACTAAGTGGGCCACAATGGGTTCATTCAGTGAAAGCCCATTCTGAGCGCCAGCGTTGGCACTAATGCCAGCCGCTGCTCCCCCATTGTTATTCACACCCACATTGACAAGTGCCTCAGCACTCCCTGAAGACACACCACCCTCCACCACAACTGCCAGGGTCTGAAAGATAATCCACAGTATGCAGAACATGTTGGATCTCAGTGAGAGCAGACAGTCGACAGGTGAACAGCTGCTTCTTTCTGTACTTATATAGAGAGCGTCAGATTGAATGATTCCCCACGAAGGTCCAATCAGAATCTCAAAACAACAAGTTACTGTAATCATCATGACTAAGCTGCAGGCTATTTTTTGTTTTGTTGCCTTACATATGGCCATTATTCAGGATTATGTGGCAAACCAAAACCAGTGACCTGAATTCCCAAACCCACTGTTGCAGAGGACATAGGGTATATTCATGTCACAAAGGCACACAGAAATAGGTCGATTAATAAAAGGTGACATTAGAGCATTAACTGATGTTTCCCGCGGCCTTTTGGGGTCCCACCAAAATGATGCAATGACTTTATTTCAGGACTTTATTCATCATTAACAACAGTGTTCACTGAAATATTCTATGTCATGTTATTGTGAAGTGCTTTACTGTCCATAAAACTTTAATTAGAGCAAACATAAGATCAGAAGACAAACATTTACAGCAATTGCTGCTAAAATAAGAGACACAGATTTACATGTACTAGTATAACACCAGGGAGAAATGAGCTATTAAACCGTTATAATTTAAAAAGTAATTCTGCACTAAATCACTCTAACATACAAACCACAGTTCTTTTTAAAGCCTGACACTGTATACTTTACCACGCCTTCTCTATTAATAAGCTGTTGTAAACTTCCCCCCAGTTTGGAATGCATTTGAAAAAAAGACTGAATAAAACTGGCTAAAAATAACTCTCTTTTATACTCTAAAAAACAATTCTAACAGCCTAGTCTGAATTACAGATCAACGATTTAAATTTCCAAGCTTTGCCTGACAGAAAATAACAGCAAGGATTACCAACACTTGTCCATTAGAGCAGGTGGTAAAAACAGTTTCTTTCAATTATACTTGTCAGATTGTTTTGTGACGTTTTGACCTGACAATATATCAGGAGATAAATTGTTTACAGAAGCTTTTGTTTCTCGCTGCATCGTTGGATCAGCTTCTACCAGCTTTGTGTAGTAGATGAGGTTCAAAATGCTCAGAAAAGCAGGTTGACATCCATATCCTCTGTGGAGAAAAAAGTGAAATGGAATGTAAGGTACATCAAATGGTGAAAAACAGTCATTTTCCCACTTTCCTTGGTTATAAGGATGAATATTAAGCTAATAATGACAACTGCTTGTGAAATCATCAGATTCCAAACAAATTTCACAGCGACATCGGAGTTGCGATCAAAAACATCTGAGACTGCTCCTGTTTCGAGTGAACGCTGTGTAGCGCCGTGACATCTACAGAGCAGAGGGAACCTTCACAAGTAAGTATTCCAAGTTTCGTTGCTCAATTAAAATCAGCACCTGAGTAACACATTTTTTTGTGACTGCTGGCGCATCAGCGATTTCTCCATGGACATCAACAGAAGTGTCAAATTTTGTAAGACGGTGCGTCCTGACGTCATCCAAGTGGGTTTTCTTTTCAGTCACAAGGTTGTGCACCATGAAGTTGCCCCCCAGGGTCAGACTGTCAACACCAAATTCTAGTCTGATGTTGTGAGATTTAACAACCGGACACACACAACCTGAAAAGGGGTACAGTGGAACTTGGGTGACATGACAATGCACCCGCAACCTGCTCACTATGCATTAAACGCCACAAGTTTCATGCTCACTAAAACAACTTTGTCCTTCCCCACCACCTCTTCTCTCATTCTCAGATTTGACTCCGTGACTTCTTTGTGTTCCCAAAAAATGTGACTTTGATGTGCGCTAACTGCTCTAGTGTCAGGTCTATAGTTACATCGCAGAGGTGCACATGCCACGGCTCACAAAAATGTGTGTAACTCAGGTGTTGATGTTGATCAAGCGACCAAACTTGGAATTGCTACTCATGAGGGATATAGCTTCCCTCTGCTTCGTGCATGTCGCGATGCTCCACTCTGTTTCTATGCCACAGGAGCAGTCTTTGACTTTGTTAAATGCCCCTCGTATACAGTGTTGTTTTTAAAATCTTAAAAATATATAAAAAATAAATTTAGGTTGGAGCTCTTAAATAGCTCTATGATTTTGTTGGGCTTGTGTGTGTTTTATTAAAACACATGCTGCAGCTCTTACCAGTTTTTATACCAAAACAGGAGGTCCACTCTTTAAAGGACACCTGTTTGTCTTTGTCAGCGTCACACTCCTGAAAGAAACGAGAGGTGCAGTGCTCCATCGGCACCAGAGGGACCCTGAGCGGGGCCAGCTCTGAGTGGGATAAGAGCCTGAAGAGAATGAACAGAGATTGGGTTTTAAATTATTATGACCCCATAAAGTGAAGCCTGCATCATGACTGAGTACAAGGTTTCCTAATATACTGGGCCGGTATTGGATTTTAGTATTGGATAAGCCCCTCTGGTTGTTTAACTCAGATATGACACAGGTATTATCATGACTAGATTTATATTGTTTTTAAAATAATATATGTATGTGTGTCACAGGTGGTTGGGTTATTCTATCCTGTGCATCACCATGATCTATATCTGTCATCACTCCTGTCCATGCAAAATGGAAGTGAACAAATATACAGTGTAAAGCTCCAGTTTATAATAGGAGCTTTGGTTATCTAATTGAAGGCTATTGACTGATTTAACTGCGGAAATAAAATCATCAGAATGGTGTTTCAAAACACTGTAGGTGGAATATTGCAGTGACCTTGGAGTTATTGGCTTCTAAAACCCATTCGGTTTATAGAGCAAGCATCCTGTAAGAATTTTAGGATGCAAGGGATTACAAGATAATGGTTGGCCAAATTTAATATTTATGATCTCAGAGATTATTGAAAATGTACCTGTCAGAAGGGTGCTGGTCCAGTTGAGCAAACTGCCAGTGTACTGGGTAGATGTACATGTTATAGTTCTTCTCAAAGTCCTGCGCAAGCAGCTCAACAGAGTGATCACCAGCATGAAGGCGCCTCTCGCTCTCAAAGATTTTCTTCACCTAAAGAATATAGAAGACCACAGTTTGATTGGTTTTGATCTAACAATTTACATTTAAAATAACTGTTCCTTTTCACTAGTGGAAACTGACTGATTACAAACAACAAATTGTTGATGATAATACAGTATATTTACTTCAACCTGCAGCAAATAAAGTTTTTAATATTTACCAAAGCCATGCTAACACTGGTGCACAGATGCCTCAATTAGTCTGTCTCAATCTATTTTTAATAATCATTTGAGGAGTGTGTCTTACTCTAAAACGTTGTTTAGGAGTGAGGAAGCCGGGGGACATGGAGTCATGCTCGTAGAGCTGCAGCAGCACATTTTTCAGCCAGTCCCTCATTCGTAGAGGGAACTGGACCAGCTCAGTGTCCGCACATTGAGGTATCACTGAGATGGAGCAGGACACAGAAGAAGAAAAGTTTGAGTCAAAAAGGATTTTTTTTTTTCATGCATCACACCAAAATTGCTGTTGCTTTACAGTGGTTATCTCACGTTTGCATGGCCCAGTGTAGTCCAGATGAAGTCTGTGTCCTCTCTTAGTTCCTTCCAGGTTGCATTTTGTAGAAAAGAGTTCGCATGACGTATTATATGTTGTATTGTCTGTCCCACAAACCTGAATGGAAACAATGATGTTTAAACATTAATTCAAACCTAAGCTTAACTTTCCTTTCTTAACTTTAGTCATCATCTGATTGTACATACTTACATTATCAAATTCACTGACACTGGGAGGACATTCTGATGGTTCTTGACACACACAAGCAGGCTTATTGTCTGCATCAAGTTTACATGTTTTTCCACGTTTGCAACGGAAATTGTCACATGGATCTAGAAGAAAACACACTGCAATTATCTCCGACCTATAATTCATCTGATATTTTAAAACCCTGATATAAATGACATACAGTCTTTTCCTGACTGGTTTGGTTTTATCTCAGTGGAAACCAATGTGCTGTAACCACCCCACATTCCTCTGTCATTAGAGTTGGCACAGTGATGAAATTCAACATGATCGCTCTTATTCACTCCTTAAGCCTGCAGAGCTCTGTTTTGGTAGTGACTGTGAGGCAGAGTGGCACTATTCATGCGGAAGTTGGAGCAAAATGATCCAGTCAGCAGATTCCCCTGTGAGACTGTTGGGATAGTGAATGAGTCATTGGTGAATGCCGCTACAGCCGCTGAACAGACACAATGGAAGACACTCCATCCTCCAAAACCAAAAACTAATTATCTGAAAGATACATTTAGACCAAATTTTTGATTATTTTACCAATTTCAGTCTTGTTTTAAACTAAAGATGTATTTGATTCTTTTTTTTATTATTGTTATTTTATTTTAAAATCCTGTTCTATTTTTTTCTTTAATAACTGTTAACCATTATCAAATGAGATTTAAAAATACCAACCACAGGAGGCCAAATGGGATACTTTTGACAATAAACAATCAACAATAAACACCAACCTGCAGGGGTTTCTGGGAGATGTATGCTTCCATCAAAAGAGGGCCTGGCCCTGGGGTACAGATCCACTGTAGCTCTTATCTGCACTGGATTCATACCAACTAAAGGACCCTGGAAAAGTAAAAAAGAAAGATTTAAAAGAAAACTTCATGACATATGGAAAATATAGAAATGATCCAATTACTTATCAGTATATCTGATTGCAGCAGACAAGCAAAGGGAAATGTTAAGTTGATGAAAACTGGGGTAACAGATTTTTTTTTTTGCCACTAAACTTAACATTAATATAGTGTCACCTTTTTCTGACTGGATAGCAGTTGCCTATTTACACAACCAGCAGATATAGAATAACAACAGCAATAATATTAGTCTAAATTGTGGTCTCCAACAGCCTTTATTTGCCAGTCAGCAGTTCAGTTTGTTGGATTTAGGCAGATCTATTGGCAAAAATTAAACATATTCATAATTATGCTTTCATTAGTGTTTAATTAGCTGAAACTGAGAGTAAATGTACTTAGTATAGGCACAAAAAACACTTTGTTAGGGTTAGGTGATCATTTGACACGTGCGTTGCATTTAAGTTACTACTCCTATAAACTTATGCAACTTTCGTCATCATGGCAACAGTAGCTGCAGTTTTAAAGACTCTCCCATCTTGTGGTTGGAAACAGGAAGCAAACAGCAGTCTTCCTCCCCCAAGTCAACTATTGTATTAAATCATCAACCCAACCATCCTCCGCACAACAAATCAAAACTCACATCACACACGTCTTCTGAACTGCGTCACTTATCCGTTCGTGTGGCCATCACGACAAAGGACCTTAATTGACCTTCCATTGGCATTGGTCCCGTCGTACTGGCAATTGTAACACATCACGTGCAACCACCACATAATGTAATGTTGACATGTTAAGGTCATTTCACGGAAGGTCCGAGGTCATTTGATGACATGATACCAAATTGTCATTATTTAAATGACCGCTACAGGTCGCTTAACTTTAAAAAACAACTGTGGGTTGTAATTAGCTGCCAGCAAAGAAAGACCTATGAGGTTGATTTCCAGTGGAAAACAGTCTCACTTGCGAGAGGAGTTTGAGATGAGGGGTGTTCACTTGGTTGCAATCTGCAACCTCGCTGCCAGATGCCACAAAATCTTACACACTGGTCTTTTTTATGATCCGCAATGCTCACCAGCTAGTTGCTAACTCTGTGTGTCTGCTGTTTGAAGCTGGACGGGCAGGGTAACTCTCGGTGGGTTTGTCATGTGAGTCGTTGATACACAAATACTGATTAGCCACTTTAAAGAGAGTTAATGGACAGATTGTGTATGCATTACCCATTTTCCTGCCCTTCTCCTCTTTGCGTTGTGGACTGCATTGTCAATGCTGCTGTCCTGTGACTCCTGAGGATCCTGTTGGCTCTGCTCTTGTCCAGGTTGTGTTTCCTCTCTCTGTGGAGAGTGTTTCCTCGCCCTCTGGTTTTTCTTTTGCTTCCTTGTCTTTCCCTTGGTGTGACTTCCACTTTCATTCTTAGTCTTCTCTTCCTCCTTTCCTGACAGTCGTGACCCCGATTCAAGCTCTACGCTGCTCTTTGGTTCTTGAGGGTCCACATTTGGTTCAGATTCTTTCTTATCGACACTTACATCTCTAGATATAGCCGATGAAGTGTCGTAATCGGACTCTTCCTGACTGTCCGCTGCCTCAGTGTTTTGCATTTCTTGTTCATAGTCGTCAGCAGTTCTGGGAAGATCTTTCTCACTAGTTCCCGTCTCTTTTACATCTGGAACATCTGGTTTTGGAGTAGACTGGGTGTCATCAGTGATTGGTTTGACTTCAGCTGGTAAAACCTGTAGAGGTTGCATTGCGCCACTGTCAGCAGCGTAGTCAAGATCGACAGGAATCTCTGATTCTGTGCTGCCGTCTGTTTCATCCAGCAGTCCCAATTGCTCATCTCTAACAGCCATTTTGCTGACAGACTCTTCCCTCTGTTCCTCTTGAGATATCTTCTCCACCTCCTCCTCTACTTCATCTTTCACATCTTCCTCCTCCACTTCCTCTTCATCAACTACTTCTTCCCTGGTTTCTAAGGGTTCATCCAACTTGCTTTCCTTCCCCTCAGCTTCCTCAATCTCAGTGGTCTCCAAAGCCTTGCTTGACTCCACTATGCCTTTTTCAGCCTCCACTTCTTCTTCCTCCAGCTCTCTTTCTTCTGCTTCCTCCTCTTCTTCTGTCTCTTTCTTAAGGAGGTCGACCAATTCCTCCTCACTCAGCAGGACTGCTGTGCTTTTCTCTCTCTTTTCCGCCACCTCTCCATCCTCCTTGCCAGCGTTAGCATTGTCCTCGGAGCTCAGTTCCTCGTCTTCCTGCTCCTGATTGCTGGCCTCAAATGTGACTAAAGTGGGTAAGATCTGCGGCTTGTTGTCCTCATCTGTGATAACATCCTGAACCATGAGAGAGGGGGAAAAAAATCCATTAAATAGTATGAAAATATCAAATGTTTTAAATAACAAACTTTAAAATGGTTAACTCCACTGTACCTTTTCTTTGGCTGTGTGTAAAGACTTATGTGATCCATGATGCTTTCCATGAGGTTTACTTTTTACCTAAACATAACAGGAATAATTATGAATGTTCCTCTGTATAGTAAACAGCAAAACAAAAAATCATATTACATCTTTATTCCCTCCAGACTTTTGTTTGGAAGAAATTCTAGTTGTCAACTAGGAAAAAAAAGAGAAGGACTTTGCTACTTACAGACAGGGCAAATGTCGCTGCCAGTAAGTAAAGGAATACTAAGCAGGCCCTCATACCTGTAAAATTCAAATGAATGGTTTAAACATTGGATATAACTGTTCAAAAAATGTATGTAACTTATATTATTGTAAGTCACTGCAAAGTGGAAAATCTGAGAAACGTTTTAAACTGAGATCTAAAAAGCAAGTCACAAACACTCTATGCATTATATCCTGACTTCTAATTGGTCGCTCCGAAGATGTGAACTTGGCACATTTTTCAAAGTTGAAACACATGAATGCATCTGTATGCTGCCAACACATTCATGACAGGCGGAGCTGCGGGACTGGCCTCTGCTGTTGTCATGGTTACAGGCCTCTGAGATGCGCCTCGCTCTCAAAAGTCACATTCAGAGCTTGAGTAAACACCAGTGGCTACCAGACTGGAAAAAGTTGACTAAGTCCACAAACTTTTTGTCTCTGTGGACGGAAACAAAACAGATTACTGGGACTGTCCAGCGGGATCAAGGCTCTGCGGTTTAGCACAGTAAACCTTGAAATTGGTGCAGGCAGCAGGACTGCATGTATGGAAATGAATCAAAAAGAATAAATCACTGAATATTCTTTGATATCAACGATTAAGAGGCAATGTTACAAAGGAAATGTACATTTTATCATATAAAATATGATAAAAAAGATACTCTGTATATCATGCAATTCAATAAAAATATGAAAATGTATTGTAAAAAATAGTACATATACAGATTAGACTATGTACAGGTATGAGTGAGCAACATTTAAATTTGTCTACTCTATGTGTAATATATAAGTAAATCACACTATAAACAACGCATCAATAATCACTACCTCTTAATATATACAAAAATAATCGAAAAAGGCACCACTGTCAAAAAATACTCAAAGTAAAGCATACTTCAGTATAATCAAGGCAGCAGTCACTCTCTGTACACCACACAACAGTTTCACTGAAAACTAGTTAAAAAATAAGATGTCACACCCTCCTCTCATAATCATTAATAAACTGCATTGCAAAATAGTGTTAAAGTCTCATTAAATAGGATTTTACCTGAGGCTGGCGGTTGCAAGAAAAGTGAGAATCCCGCATAAAACACCAGAACGCGCCTGTGTTGAACCTGTGAAGATGTCCTTTTGTATTCAAGAGAGCACACACATTGTCCACACAAACTGGCATGCCACACACACACACACACACACACACACACACACACACACACACACACACACACACACACACACACACACACACACACACACACACACACACACACACACACACACACACACACACACACACACACACACACACACACACACACACACACACACACACACACACACACACACACACACACACACACACAAAGTTTTTTCGGGGTCTAGGATGCCAATGCTAACTTTGGGAGGGAGGCAGACAAAGAGATCTCACATTGAAGTTTGGTTGGATGATCTACCAAAACAAATCTACAATCTCAGTTTCCCCAAAACATAAAAAGCGCTGTGCAGAGATAAAGAAATAAAAATAAAAAAAATAAAACAGCATCTGTTGACAGGTTTGAATAAATAAAGCTGTATCGTTGAGGATAAAGTCATTGGTCGCATATCTGTCTAATTACATACTTGCCTATCTAGGTCTTGTGTTGGATTCAATTTCTGTTTTTTGACTTGTATTAGGCTGTTTAATACAATATAAAGCCAATACAAATGTGACCACAATGTTTTTGCCAGTTTCAACCACTAGATGTCACTCCATCACAAGTCTAATCCTGAAGCCACCACCGAAAGCTATAACAGCGGTTTATACTGTATTTCGACATGATGGGATGAGGATGGGCAAATAGCAGCCATTCAGCGGTTTCGACTACTCTTAATCTTTAAAACAGCACTTTCTAAATAGTCTCAACTGATCATCAAATACTTGTATGAGACAATATCTGTATAAATGATATATGCTCTAAAATACACATTGTTTGTGCATTTTTTTTCTGGCATGATTACAAACCTTAAAAATACGTTACATACTTTGATGACCAAATAACGTTTGCACATGAAAAAAGAAAATAATTATATAAGAAAACATTAGAAAAATATAGACAACTACAACAGCAGCTGGCCACTGGCCAGATTTACAAAATGTCTAAGTGATAGTAACCTCTTTAGTATTCACTAGCAAAGCAAGATCATCAAAGTAAAAGTTAATGATGGGCTGATTTACATTTAAGCCTACTGCACAGTGGCCTCCCATTCATACTTTATTCCGTTCTATTTTTGTTGTTGTTGTTGTTTATTTGTCAGAATGTTATGCCTTTAACCATTAGAGACTAATTTCTGTCTTTTTGAGTGGCAGCTAGAGAATCTTTAGGGGGAGACAGCAAGGCAATAGTATGTGCCACATAGAAGTGGTCAACAACATTTGGAAGCTGGGATCCTGAAGAATAATGTGAGGTGAAACTCGACAACCTTGCATTAAAACTGAGCTGCTACAGCTGCTGAAAGATAGTAATGTTGACCAAGATGCCGTCCCATGTCTCTGAGGATTAAACGTAATGTCAAGCCTTGTGTAAACCCCTTGAATTTCATTTGCAAATGAAATTTGTTCTACAAATAAACTTGCCTTAGTTTGATAGTGATATTTCCATCCTCTGTTCATTGCACTTGCTGCTATTAGCATTAACTTCCTCCTCTCCTCTAGCTTGATAAACGTTAGTTTCCTGCTCTCTTACTGACAAAGATGTTGCCAGAGTACTTCTCTATCATCGTGTCTGTTGTTGGTGCTAATGTCAGTTGTTGAAAATTCTTATCAACACATTTTTGCTTTTACTGACGGCCTCATGAACAAATCTGAAGGTCACTTTAGCATCACTTTTTTCCTGCTGTTGCTCCTGTTTGCGGTCTTGTCCTTTGACCTCTTAATCTGAATTTCTATCTGGGCTGAAAGTTAGTTAGTCACTGTTCACCACTTACTGGAATCTTTTTGATTATAATTTCTTTAGGTGTGGCTATGCAGGTCTTCCACCATCTGCCGGGAGGTGAGGCAGCACCCTGAGTACACCTACTGCACAAAGACTTGTGGCCCTCAAGGGTCATATTTGAGTACCATGACTCTCTTACCAGTCTGACAAGTGTCCAGATGCGTTAGAAATATCAAAAACGCAGGTGTATGAGATGCCTGACTGAAAGGGTCAATACATCATCAAAACGTAAGTCCTCTTCGGGTGAATGTGCAGACGTTGTTGACTGTCTGTGTGCCACAACAAGCATCAATCATGTTCTCTTCACTCCTCCCCTGTGGTTTTGGCAGACTGGTGAACATCCAGTCTAATTACAGGTTTCTTTTGCACAGTTAAAATCCAAAGTGAGGTTAAACAAGGAATTCTCTAATCTTATTTTGGGCCTGGCCATATAAGGGCATCCAGGAAACAATTATGAGCGTCGGGGAGGAAACGTTGAAGTCTTTATTTGAACTTTCTACTGTACATGCTCTATTTTCAAGAAAACTTCCCTCCTACCATTAACATCATGTAACACTGAAGGCAAAAGGTTACACAGGTTTTTTTTACAAGAAATTGCATGTGTGTGTGTGTGTGTGTGTGCGTGCGTGCATGCGTGCGTGTGTGTGTGTGTGTGTGTGTGTGTGTGTGTGTGTGTTTAACTCAAGTTATGTGGAGTTGCCACATGTTTAACCCATAGGAAGATATCAGAATGAATAATTTTCTAAATGTAAGATTAGAATAAATAAAAAAGTATTGTGTAGACTCAGCACTACCTCTAACCTTTCTGCTAATTAATCATTAGAAAGAAATGTAATTAAACGGTAAAGAAAAAAAACACCCATTTCACCGAAAACAATATATATAGGAAGATATCAGAATGAATAATTTTCTCAATGCAAGATTATAATAAATCAAAAGTATTCTGTAGACTTAGCACTACCTCTAACCTTTCTGCTAATTAATCACTGGAATTTTTTTTAACTTAAACGGTAAAGTAAAGAAAAAAACACCCATTTCACCGGAAACAATCATAACGCTGTCTGGTTCTCTTTTCCTCTCTGTGTGGGTGAGTTTGTTTTTTCAACAGGCCACAAACCCTATGGTTTAGTATACTAAATTATATTTCACTAAAGACTTGAGAGGGGGTGGAGAAAATCTGGTGACTAAATGAAACAGCTGTGTGTGTGTGCGCGTGTGCGTGCGTGTGTGCGTGTGCGTGTGTGTGTGTGTGTGTGTGTTTGTGTGCATGTAGAAACATCACTGTGCCTGTGTGTTTTGAGCACGCTGTCCGGAACAAACACACCTTCGTGTGTCAACAAGGGAGAGAGACATCCGGAAGGAAGTGATGCAGTCATCTTAAGTGAGGTTACTTATATACAGTAGTCCTTGGAGTGTCCTACAGCATATCCACACATCGGGCTTTTACCGCCTCAACTGCCAGTCTCCATACGTGGCTCAGATTAGGCACTGGATTCTCCCGTTTGCTGCTTTACACGCCATACAAGGACCACTGACACCATCTCTTTCACCATCTCTGAATCCAGCTGACTAAAAGGTAATTGATCGTGCATTGATTGTTCTAACATGCATTTTTGCTTTTTTTTTTGCTTTTGTTCATAACTCATTCTTTTAAGTGCAGCATATCTTTTGTCTGATTTCTCTGAGCTTTCATTGCTGTTGGTTAAACATGGTTTTATCTTTGTGTTAACATTTTCTTAACATAACGGTTCAAATGTGTAAGCAACATTAATTTGTTCAGAAACACTTTATCTTTGCTCTTTATGCGAACGGATTTTAATTGTTAGTAAGTATTTATATTTGCAAAACCACCAAACAAATCATATTATATGATATATATTATATTATATCATATTTTCACATATTTCTGTTGCAGAATGAAGGTCATGATTATCACATTTTGCCTGATTGGAGCAGTGTTTGCCAACCCAGTAAGTATGAAACTCTTACTAAGAAATCTCTTACTACAGGCTATTAGATCTAAGAATTAATGCAATAAAATGCAGTTTAATGCAACATTAGACAACGTTGCTAAACTTGAAAAGATTTATATAACATGATGTCAACTTTTATTGTATTAATAAAGGTGAAATAGACTCAACAGCCTCTCACCTAAGGGGCTTTGGGTGGCTCTGTGTTGACATGATGTATGCATTTTCATTTATTTAATGAGAATTATAACACCGAGGACGTGTCCACCTTAAAAATAGTGTAATAAGTATAAATATCATCTTTCTGTGGTGTTACTTCTTGTTCATGTCCGTAAACTACTAACTCCCATTGTGAAATGCCCACTAAATTAATCTAGATTAATTTTATGCACATCCTGGCTGCAGGCATGCCTTGAAATCAAAAGAATTGCAGTGTTTTCCTTGTAATGAGCATGCTCTCTGTTTCCTCCGTGACAGATTCTACACGATGTCGTTTCGGTATCAAGTGAGCTGGACTCAAACTCAGTAAGTGTCACCGGAAATACGGTCCTCTCTCCAAACTGCATCACACACACGAGTCTTCAGAGTACATCATAGGAACCTGACTACACTGTAATTCATCTGACAGAACTGTAGCTGCATTCCACCGACACAATCAACTGAAAACTTAACAGTAGTTGGAAGTTTCTCCAGACCTCAAGACAATTCCCATGTCAGAGACTATTGTTAATTACACCGTATGTCTGCACCCATTTATGCAGCAAAGCGATGGTTGACATGAATGGATCTTAAATGAATGCGATGATTGTTGATGTTGCAGTCACAGGGTGTAATTAAATCTATTGTAATGTGTGCTTACTTTGTTTTTTCTTTCCCAGACTGAAAGCGTGTCTGTTTCCCAATCGTCTGAAAATGAGACCTCAGAGATGCAGGTAATGCATACATTTATTCTACTGATGGGTAAATGATTATTTTCTCACTTTTTGCATCACTTTTGATTGTTGATTTTTACCTAAATGGATCTTTATTCTGCTTTGTGTTGCAGAGCTCTGAGGAAACCACCTCAAATCAAGTGAGTTATTTTTTTTAGTCTTAAATGTCTGCAAGACACAAGAAAAAATGTGTGATCAAACAGATCTAAGTAACCTGATCATGTGATGTAAATGTGTCTCTTTTCTTTGCAGAGTTCAGAGTCTGAATCATTAGAGTCCACATCAGAGGACAAGGTGGGTTGTTTCAGCAATCACTTTCATTGTATATATTTCAAAGTCATCAATTTTCTACATAAAGTATACTGTTGCTGGTTTTATAACAATCTTTAATGTTTCTTTTTGACAAACAGACTTCAGAGGAGAGCAACAGTCAATCAGATGAAGATGATGGGGTAAAATGAATTTAAGTATTTTACTAATGTATAGTCTTTTATTATAATATCCTCTTTGCTCATATGGTTCACTATCTTTCCACAGATGGACTTTATGGCTGAAACCAAAGATGACAGCATGGGCAGCGAGGAGAATCTACGAAAGGTGGGATAAACCTTTATTTTATTTTTTTTGTTTTTGTTTTTTTACCCTCTCACATGATTTTTAAACTGTGGCCTGCTTCAGTTGAGGTTAAAGTTGGGTAACGCTATCCTCCCGTTTATTCTCTGCTTCAGAGTTGGGTGAGAGTGTTTGCGAGTGCAGTGAAAGCCCTGAGCGCAGAGGACAACAGCAGCGCGGAGGCCAGCAATGAGCTGACTGACAAACAGACCTCCACCAGCACCGACACCGCTCAGAGCAACACAAACCTGCAGAACCCCACCGACAGCAGTGACTCCACCAGCGACAGCGCTGACACCAGTGAGATTACGGCTGACACCAGTGAAAGCAGCGAGAGCACCAGCAGTGAAAGCCTTGAGAACAGCGACAGCAGCGATGCCAGCAAGAGCTCAGAAGACAGTAACGCCAGCGACAGCACTGAGCTGGAAGTCAAAGCCGCAGACTGTGTGAATGGGACGGAGAGCTGTGAAAGTGAAGAGTACTTCTTCCAGAATATAGGAGATGATGGCCATTTCTCAGTGGACAATCTGATGGTGCCAGATGAGGATGAGAGGGAGTTAAATCTAAGAAGATGATGACGTGCACTTGTGCGGCTTTATATATTGTATGAACTATACGGCACTCTGAAAATGACCAGCCTGAAGACTTCAGGGTGACAGACTTGCTTTAGCCCATCGCTTCTGAATGTTGATTTTACAATTATGCTTCCTGCTGCTGATCCCTACATTTTTGCGTGTGAAAATTATTCTGGTAACCAAAGCATTTTCTTTATTTATATATAATAATAAACCAATAATATAGCCGTGGTATTTGACATAATTAGACATAGCATAAGTACATTTGCTTAAGTAGCTACTTTTCTTGTACTGTGTTGAAATACTACTTTCCAATGGGAAATTGATGCAACTTCCTCAAATACATTATAAAGGGAATACTGTACTGTGTATTCATCTATATAGGCCATAATCAGAGTTATTTATACATATATTTTTCAGACTAAGATTTAAAAAAACAAAGCGGTAAGGTTGAGGAGGTTGAGAATTTCTTCCATGAAACAATAAAAAAGGCATGTTTCACAATTTTACAGCTAAATTCTAATGTTTGTTCTCTGGGGGACACAGGCCGGTTAGCTCAGTTGGTTAGAGCGTGGTGCTAATAACGCCAAGGTCGCGGGTTCGATCCCCGTACGGGCCATATCTAGTTTTTTCACATTTTCACAACGCACTAAACCAAACTGTAGTGAGAAACAGTACATGCAAACTCAAAATACGGAGCTTTATTGTGTCCTTCAATATATTAAACTGTGCACTAGATGGCGACAAAGCTTAACGCAGCTATTAAAGGCATAACACACACTCAGACCCATACGTAGCACTGCATATACTGTCATCCAAATGATGAAGGAAAATGTCCATTAAGCGCTGCTGCTATGAACACCAACAGAGTCTGATATAGACTATTGTTCCTAGTTCTTGTAAAGTTAGTAGGAATATCAGAGCCTTATTTTTCTTAACACTGATGGTATCTGACTATGTTCAAACATATTCAGCTGTGTCAAAAGTGACATTAAAGTGGTACTGCAGCTTCATTTGAAACAAATTAATGCAGCTACTCTTATTATTGTCTGCTTAATTTCTGTGACATACAGAAAATACAGAAGACAAAAAAATGAATTACCACATTTACAATGCAATATCTTCATAGCTTCCTTTTCTCTTCTGCAAATCTGCACTGAAATGGATCAAAATGAATACACTACAACACTTACACAAACCCTTGTTAACCTTTCATTATAAATGTTTAAAAAAAAAAAAAAACAGTATTTAGGTCTTAGAAAATTTTTATTTCAACATACTTAAATGTTTGGAAATTTAGGAACAATAAATGAAAACTGAAGGATTTGGCTGCCCTGACATTGTAAATAAAACAGATGACATCCAACATAAATGAAATCACCTTTACCTTTGACCTTCCACTGAGAATGGACAAGTTAAAAAACCCAACTAAAGCCATAAACATAAATTATGCCCAAGTCCAATAATTATAATACTAATCAAACTTAACATTGTACAAAAATACAAATCATAATTAACAAGCAACAATAATGTTCACCGTGCTATGACTCCTAAGATGAACGAACTGAACTGGAGCATCAGATTGTGTTTGAAGTCAAGACTGTTATCTGGGAAAGTGAGACTTCAGGTGCTCCTTCAGAGCCGGTATAGTGGGAAGCTCTTTGCGACACTCGTGGCAGCGCAGAGGTAGTTTCAACATCTCACCGGTTCCTTCTTTTACAGTCACCTTACCATCTGTTTCAAGCATCTGAATGACATCTGCAGGAAAGAAAAACACAGTGTGCATCGTGCCCATGAAGAGGAAAATATGATGTAATAGTCACAGTGTATTTGAGCTTTTAACTGATATTTATATAAATAAATAAATGACTTGTGCTCCTACCACGAGACTCAATGAAATAGTCAGTTGTAAATGAGTTCCAGTGCTTTTTGTTCTTCAAACAAGGAGAGTCAAAGTCCTGGCTGATCACATGGAGGTGAACGTGACTGGAAAAGAGTGTAAACAAAACAAGAATGTTCTTTTTAATATCAGAAAAAAGTTGAACCTTCTTCTAAGGTGAATATGTATTACATGTTGTTGTTGTTGTTGTTGTTGT
Source organism: Brachyistius frenatus (assembly GCF_029030835.1). Taxonomy (NCBI): domain Eukaryota; kingdom Metazoa; phylum Chordata; class Actinopteri; family Embiotocidae; genus Brachyistius; species Brachyistius frenatus. The sequence continues at coordinate 37,146 of NW_027210724.1, forward strand.
TTTATCATGTAGCACCATACCAATCCATTTGCTAAAAATTCTTTATGCATTTTTTAAAGACTTTTTTTTACATATTGGTTGTGAATCTATGTAAATACCACCAACGAGGGCCACCTAGTCAGACTACTATTGCACCCGTGTTGTGTATTTACTTTCTGCCAGCAATAAAAACTTACAATCAAGGAAGGAAAAGTATTCATGGGAAACATTCTCCAATCACTCCATTTCCTCCCCCTTTCTATTGAGTTGCTAGCTCTTACTACTAGGTGGCAGTAAAGTGTAAAAGTTTAGTGTCACAGGCATTAAAGAAACAAGGATAAAGCTGGAATGAGCTCCGGGTAAAAATGAATGCATTTTCTAAATTTCCCTCTAATGCCTCTGCATACAAGACTTACCTTCAATTTACTGCATGTTAATTTGTTTAGTATATTTCATACACAAAGACAACACAACGGGTTATATATGAGGAATCAACAATTCGGAAATACAGAATAGATTTAGACACAAAATAATCCTATTCAATGGAAACTATATTGAATGAGGGGAGAAAAAAAAAAAAAAAACACCAGAGTGGTGTTAAACAGTTATTACTTACCTCATACTCGGGATAGCGTGGTAGCCTGAGCGGAAGCGTAGCGAGCCAGAATCTGGGCACTTCTGGACCATTCGGTCGCCAACTTGATGCATGTGTTTCACCAGATCATAGTGCTCCTCACGCAGAGCCTTCAGACTGGGAATCGACTGCCACGGGAGGACGAGCCAGTGGTGGCGAGCTTTGGGGTATTTGTCTATAATTACTACCACTTTATCATCCTTGTATACCTAGAAAAATTGAACCGGTGCTATTTAAAGACAGACTTTGTGAGAATTCAAAGCAGTGCAAATAAAAGAAGCTGTCAAACAGATCGGTAAGCGTCACACAGACTGTGAATCTGTTTTGAGAGAATAGCTACCTGCATCTTGGGATCTTGCATTGAAGCCTTCAGACCTTGGCTCCAATGTCCAGCACTTTCCTGCAACAGATTTCAGGTATCACGTTTATCCTGTATAACATACTCACAGCAGATGATCCATTAAAGGCAAACATGATCAAAACAACATTTTAAAGGTGTGACCTGCCTATTTGTGTATTTGTTTTTTTTCTTACGCTTGCTTTTGTGGCTTCTCCGGGGCTGACTTGTGTGTGTTTGGCTGCTTTCATACTCAGAGTCTCTCTCTGGCTCTCTCTGTCCTCTGAAGTCAGCTCTCGTGGTCTTTTGGTGCCGCTGTGGTTGCCAGTTGGATCCTCTTTGAACTGCACAGTGTAGGGGTAGAGCTGGTTGACAATACGAAGCTGCTGTCCAGGCTTCATTTTGACCTCATTGCCTTTACCCACCACCACCGATTCTACGGAGGAGGGATTCAAGCCCAGCTTTGGAATACAGATGGGAGAAGAGAGACAGTGTTGGATGACCAGCAGAAGACCTTTTAATAGTCATTTCAGAAAAAAAAAAATTAACATGTGTCTGAAAATAAATAGCCGTGACATTTAAGTCGGTTCAAAATTGCATTTCATACTAACAAAATCAACGTTTTTTTTTTTTTTACGTGTCTTACCTGTTTAACTTTGACATAACCTTTGTTGCATTCTGCTCTCAGTTGAACTGATTGGAAAGGGATGACATTCGCCCATGTTAGTTTATTTTGAACGCTTGAGAGTCTTGCATTCTTATTTCCTTCCAATCAAAACTACAAACATCCATAAGAAAGCTTCAGAACAGAGGTTAAAGAAACAACAACCGTGTCGTTTTTCTCTTCTGTTATAATCCCCTTAAAATACTACTAAAATAAAATGCACAAGATAACTTTTTAATCTTTACATTTGTTCGTTTAATTGAAAATTACGCTGCACTTTGTTGAAGAATAGAGACATTTGTACAGTTTATGTATAATGTATCTTCGTTTTCCACTAACTAATAGTAAAAGCAGCACATCTATTGATCATAAGACATGAAGATAAGGGAAGATATATTAATATATATATATGTGTGTGTGTGTGTGTGTATATATATATATATGTGTATATATATAGCTATTTTCTCCTATATTTTACAGTCAGTAAATACTTTCTAACACAATCCTAATCCGTTTGTATGACAAACAATACTGTTTTTAGACAATTTTGTCTTTCTAACAACACAGCATGTCTTTTACCAATGCAACCAAAATGTACCTGAATATTTTTAACTGAATTAAAACCAACTCAAACAAGCAAAAATGAAGAACGTAAAGCAATTATCAGCTTGAAACATCGTCTGAGCATGCTACAGTAATTATAATCCAATACTAAATTGTTCCTTCCCTTAACTTAATTCCTGAAATGTTTGAAGCTCGCTTTTACAAGTTGAGCTACTTGCAAGTGCATTGAACTGGAAATGCAGTTTCGCTACCTTGCTGACGAGAGCATTTCTTGTCTTTGATAGTTGTTTCCGGGCCTCGGCCCAGCACAACGGTGTGTAAATGAGGCAGCTTGACGGGATCGTGGTTACCATCCTCGCTGATAAGCCAGCAAACCGGCATTTTATCATCGTATGAAGCTTCTTTTTTTTTTTTTTTTTTTTTGCGACTAGCTTTACATTTCCTTCCACGCTTTGTTGTTGTTTTTTTTTTTTTTTTTTGGTTGACTGGGGCTCGTCGCAGGAATAGTGACGTCACGTGGTGCGACCGGGGTTGTTTTTTTTTTTTTTTTTTTTTTCCTCCCATGCTAGAGGCGGGTTGGAAGCAGGTTGGAAGATTCTGGAAGAATAGCTGTGACTAGAAGTCTTCTCTCTCTCTCCAACTTGTAAGCGATCTCAACATTGTACCGTTACGTGTTTAGAAAATAGCCGCCGTCTGTATGTATTTTGTTTACATCGGTGTCACGGGTGGATTTTGTCGTTCAGCGTTGATAAAACAACCGAAGCTAGCATTTTAGCTTTACCCGGGCTAAGTAGCTAAAAAAATAAAATAAACCTACGTAGGGCCCCGGTTAGCCCTGTTTGTAGCCCTCACGTTGTAGCATCTTATTTAAATACATGGTTATTACACGTTAGCGTGACGGAGGTAACCATCGGGTTATTAAAAAGGTTTATATAACCGGAGAAAATCCTCAAGAGGTCTTTCGACACGTTTTCAACACATGTATTTTTTTTTTTTTTCGGATGGTCAATAAGTCGTTTTTTTTTGTTTTTTTTGTACCGGTTGGCTGAGTTTTGTTTTAACTTCTGACTCAAAATAAATGTGAAAGAAATCTTCACTCTCAGAACAAGTTCATATTGTTCACTTTATATATATATATATTAAAAAAAAAAAAAAAAAAAAAAAACGTATCGGACGAATGAGCTCATATTAAAAATTCATAAATCATAAATCATGTTCTCCAGAATCCTCAGTCGATAATCTAGTCCAGGTTTGATCTGACATCTGGATCAGGTTCAATGGTGGTGCGTTCAAATAAACACAAGAGGTTTTACTCATTTGGAAAATGGGTTTGAGAACATACAGAATTAGGTGGTGTAAAAAAAACAACACACAACAACTGCAGAATAAAACGTTTCCCTTTATTTTAGCCTTTAAAAAACAAAAGTGTGAAAGCGAAAGGTCACTTCAGCCACGACGCTGAAGTTAGCTTTCGATTCCCCAGATCAGACGCGGTGTTGGCAGGTTTGAGCTCACCGAGTCCTTTAAGAAAGGCCCCGGCGCACATTTTGTCGTGATTTTCGAAAGCTGCAGTTTGTGTTGCGTTTGGATCGCGTCGTGTTGTGTAACGAGGAGAGGCATATCTCGTCCCGTTACATCACAGCTGGTAGAGTAGATGTTAGGTAACGCTACAACACAAGTTATTCAGTGGCCGAAGCTGATGGTTCAGCCTTGAAAAGGAGCTTAAGTTGTATTTTCAATTCTCCACATTAAATTCAGCAAAAGCTGAACATCATAACGTGTTTTTTTTTGTTGTTTTTTTGAAGGTTACATTTATTTAAGTTCTATTGTTTCTGTCTTTTGTCTTTTGGGGGGATCAGTAAAGTAAACTAACTATAGCGCATTAGTTTTAGATATATGTAACTAATAAACCGGCCGTGGAGTGTAAATCTACACATACCTTTATACCCCTTAAAGCCGCCTTGTGCGTTGCCATGTTGATGGCGATGAACAGTGACTGGCACAATCTTAACGCTGACAGGTACAGAAACATTGTGATGTCACAAATCTGTTCAGGACTATCACACGGGGTCATAAAGCCATTTAGTGTGATAGATAGATAGATAGATATAATAGTCTCGCAATAGATCCTACTTTTTAGAAGTATGACAGTCATTCTTTTCAAAACAGAGTTTAAGACATCTTGGATTCAACTTTTTTTTTTAAAGCCGTGTTGTATTGAGCTGCATTGTATTGAAAAAAAAAAAAAGGTAATAATGTTTTATTCACAGACAGAATAGATACAAAAAAAACTTCTGCTCCTATTTTCTAATAATAATTAAGGGGAAGCCCAAAATGTTGAAATCCGACTCTAAATTGAATCAAGACCCTGTGCCTAACTTTTCCATGAGCAACAGCATAAAAGCCTCTCTCTCAGTTCAGCCACATGATGATGCATTTTGGTTCGGCTTTATTAAAGAACTCTCTTTTTTTCCTTGTAACAGACGTCACAGAATTTTTTTTTTTTTTTTTTTTTATCACCACATTCAATTTCATCCACATTCTTACATCTGGTTACTCTAAATTCAAAACCAAAGATTGGCCGGCAAGTTCTTCTCTGGTATATTTTAGAGGCGTTCAGGGGCTACTTGGAACTTTACATTTAAATACTGATTATATTTGTCTCGCTTTTACTTTCCCAAGGATTTCTGTTGAAGGTAAACATGGTGAAGGAAACAGGCTTTTATGACACTTTGGGTGTGAAACCTACAGCCACTCCTGATGAACTGAAAAAGGCCTACCGCAAACTAGCTCTAAAATATCATCCTGACAAAAATCCTACAGAAGGAGAGAAGGTAAGTACCTTTTTGTTACTGTCATAAAGATTAACAGCTTTGCGACAAATGTCATTTGAGCCATGTGTTGTTGTTTTTTTTTTTTTTCAAAAGTTCAAGCAGATATCACAAGCATATGAGGTGTTGTCAGATGCCCAGAAGAGAGAGATATATGACCGTGGAGGTGAAAAAGCTATCAAGGAAGGAGGGACTGGTGGCAGCGGCGGGAGTTTCGCATCACCCATGGATATCTTTGACTTGTTTTTTGGTGGAGGAAGTCGTATGCAAAGAGAGCGAAAAGGTACGCAAATGTTAGGGAAATAATCAGTGAGCTGAAATAATGTGTAGAGTTGATAAAAGTGTCTTTAAGCACAGCGTGGCATAATCAAATCTCTTGTTTTGTCTGAGCAACAGCAAAAAAAAAAAAAAAAAAACAGAATATTCAGCTTGCTGTAAGAATCAGAGGAGCAATTAAAACACTATTCTAGTCTTTGGTAGAAAAAAATACCTGGTTGATTAGGTCCGCTGGGTTTACTTGCTCTAAATGGTAGAATGATCTATGTCTTTCTGCCTGGTTTGTTCTTTGAAGCTAAGAGTTTAATTAGACTACATTATTCAGCCGTTTTTTATTTTTTATTTTTATTTCAATTGGCCTTTTTTTCTCAAGTTCAGCCAAAACGTCCACAAAACGAATTAACTGCCGTCTGACTACTTTGCTGTAGTTACAGTCTTTAAATTTACTAACGGTGCAACAACATAATATAGTTCAGAGCACATAATCGCAGCAAGGCGTGTCCAGGTAATCGGGACTGAGTGACAATGACTTCTACTTTTTAAATGATTATCATCACTATTTTAGAAATGCCATAATGTGTCACACACCGTGGTATGAATCTGAAAATGTATACTCGTGTGAAAAAATGGATACGGCTCAAGCCATTTCTTATTCTTACTCCCATATGGCTCAAATCTGTGATGTCTCTGACAACCGAACGTTTTGTTCCACTGCAGGTAAGAATATTGTTCACCAGATCACAGTGACTCTGGACGATCTTTATAATGGAGCAACAAGAAAACTTGCTGTCCAGAAGAACACCATTTGTGACAGATGTGAAGGTAGGTTTTTTTGGTTTTTTTTTTTTCCGATACAGTTACATATGTTTATCGGTGTCTGCTACTGGACTTATTGCGTAATCCAAACGGGCATTCAGCACAGGCAGACCCAAACAAGCCTGAAAAGGGCTATTTTTTTTTTTTTCCCCCCGACAACAAAGCACATCCGTCTGGTTAAAGAAATCCAGTTCGCCTCTGTTTGTGGCTTGTAAATAACTCAAACCCAATCAAGCCCCCTTAACTTTGTTATCCAGGAGTTTTGACAGTTTGTTTTGATCGTCAGGTCGTGGGAGTCGCAAAGGAGCTGCGCAGATGTGCATGTTGTGCCACGGCACAGGAATGCAGGTCCGCATGCACCAATTAGTACCGGGCATGGTGCAGCAAGTGTCCACGGTGTGCCACAGCTGCCAGGGACAAGGACAGAGGATCAACCACAAGGACCGCTGCAAAGGATGCGGAGGCCGGAAGATCCTGCGACTGAAGAAGGTCGTGGAGGTTCACATTGACAAAGGTGAGAGAAAAGGGAGGGCCGCCGGATACTCATCTGACTCGAGAAAAACACATGCGGTGCATGCATGACTTGTTGGATTTGATTGTAACAGGAATGAGAGATGGTCAGAAGATAGTTTTCCATGGGGAGGGAGACCAGGAGCCGGGACTTGAACCAGGTGATATGATCATTGTCCTGGACCAGCGAGAACATTCAGTTTTCACCAGGTAATAAACCGTTCTGTTATCATTTGCGTCAGCAGTTTTTTTGTTTTTTTAAGCCCAACTCCCATTAATAGAAGAACATTTACGGGATTTATCAATCGTTACTGAATGTAAAAGTGGGAGATGAACCCAAGTACAGGCAGCAATTTTAGTCAGTGGATGTGTGTAAAACTTGAAATTATTACTTAAAGTCCAATTTCCCTTTGCACCTTTTGAATTTGATCATAATTACAACAGAAACATTTTTTTTTTATTTTTTTTTATCAAATGTATATTTAGTAGTACAAGCACACCTTGATTTAAAAATTAAAAAAATCCACCCAGTTAAATTACCCGTCCTTTTCATTCAACTTGTTTTCCCGGTCGTCATCAGGAAAGGAGAGGACCTCATCATGTCCATGGAGTTACAGCTGGTTGAGGCTTTGTGCGGTTTCAAGAAGCCGGTTCAGACACTGGACAACAGGACTCTCCTCATCACGTCACATCCAGGTAATCTTTCACAACTGCCGTGTGGTTAGATGTCCGTACGAGACATTAGACACATTCTAGAGTGGGGTCTGTTTTCACATCGGCAGGACACAGTGTGCGTGATGCCTTTTTTTTTTTTCTAGAACAGTTGAAATTATTTTGTTTGAATGAATTTCTTCTTTTTTTTTTATTCATTTTTATGTTTGGAAAAAAAAAAGGTACTGATAATAGATACAAATGATTGTGTTCTTGGCTTCAGTATTGGGGATTCATTACCAATAGACAAAAAAAAATAACACAATTGATTTGTAATCAGAAATAAATCCACTCCAACAAGGAAAACATGAGAGTGAATGTTAAACTGCACCTGCTGAACCTGAACCTGGAGCAGCTCACAGTGGCCGCAATGTATTTTACACTGAGGCGGCAGCATTCGACACCTTGCGGTGGCGAGCTGTTTCTGGCTCTGCTGAAGGTGTCAGCGAGGTGCTACTCGTGCTGGCTGATGACTCCAGAGACGGCAACACAAGCGGTCTTTCAGATCGACGCTGCGCTGCATTTAATATTCGGTCCGAATTTATGTGTAAACTGACTTGAAGGTAATTAGCTTCCTACTTCCGCTTTGCCTGATTGTTAAAATATATATATATATATATTTTTTTAATTAAAGTCATGTCGGCAGGCCCTGGCACACAGCTCTACGTACATCATTCAGTCCTCTAGATATGGCTAAACTGAAGGGTGTTTTTTTTCTTCTTCTTTTTTTTTTTTTTTTTTAATGGACAATCAGTATTTGGCATTTTGGATTTTGGTTCTAAATTTGAACTAAGTTCTGGTTCCCAACCCTTGTAAAACCATTAAACCACAAACTTATTCTTACTGAGTTGATTTCTTTCAAATGAAAATGAATGGAGAATAAACGATTGCCCATGCTCCTGTGTGCATTGCCTCAAATGCCTCAAACACCGCAATGATGTTGAATATCCCGACAAAGATCCAGCGATGAGTACGTCTGGTTTTCACGACTTAGGTTGCCCGTGTTGTTATTTTTTTTTTTTTCTTTAATCACAGGGGAACTGATCAAGCCTGGAGACACCAAGTGTGTCATGAATGAAGGGATGCCGACGTACCGCAGACCATTTGAGAAAGGACCTCTTATTATTCACTTTTCGGTAGGAACTTCATTAATATACCGTTTTTAAAATCTTTTTACACTTTTACTTGGCTGTTATCTTTTTTTTTTATTTCCCACACAAAAAGCTACACCTACATGCTGAAATGCGTTTGAGTTTCTGCCACGTGATTGGCTAGTTAGATATTTGCTTTAACAAGCAGTTGAACAAGTGTACCTAATAAAGTGGCCTGTGAGTGGATACCGTGATATACCAGCAAAAGGTCCGTGCTACGCTGCCATGTGCGCGGCTGGTGTAATTAACTCATTTGTGGTTTGTTTCCATTAGGTGGTGTTCCCGCAAGCCAATTTCCTCCCCAAGGACAAGCTGAAGGACCTGGAGCGCTACCTGCCAGAAAAGATGGATGCCGAGCAGCCCGACAGGATGGACGACGACCTCTACATCTACACCGACCTGGAGGACTGTGATTATGAGAACAGGAAAAGATACAAACATCACTACTACTGCATGGATGAAGATGACTACGCCAACACAGGTGGTGTTCAGTGCCAGACGTCATAAATAGCAGCCTGCCTCTGTCTGTTCCAGGAGCCCAAATCCTCATCTCTAATGCAAAGCACCTTTTTTTTTCTTTTTTTTTGTTGGAATTTTTCGTGCACTTTTTATTTTGATAGTTTTCTTGAAATAATGGAGTTGCTTTAGTTATATTTTCTTTCAAGCTGAATCATAAAACTGTGTCCCAGTGTACTCCTGATTTATCGTTTTATAGTTCCAGCACATGAACTTGGATCCAGCTGAAAGGGGAGTCCCTGTCATCTCTTGGACTTTATTTTATTTATTTCAATTTTTTTTTTTTTTTTTTTCAATCACACTGTGATTAAAGATGAGGGGAGGTATTGCAGAGGTTTCAGAGGAAAGACACACTGGTTTGTCTAAGCAAGGACTGCCTGCTTTTTATGCAGTTACACTAAATCAGATGCCAATATTAACATGAAAATAACTTTTTTTTTTTTTTTATAGTGTTACTAAGTCAGTGGTTGTGAATCGCTTGTTCAATCTGTTGTGTGTTCGAGGACCGAATGTTCAGAAGGCGGTGGAAGGTGGTTCATTGAAACTTGAGTTAAAACAGTTAATGCTGTTTGACTTCTTTTTTTTTTTAAGACAGTCATAAACAATCTTGAAGATGTGAGTTAGGAGGAAGGAGTCATTATGATTCCGGCAGGGAAGCATTTCGGCTCAAGCCACTAAATTGTAGATTATTCCAACAGTTTTTAATTCCTCTGAGCTGCAGTCAGTTTTCTGTGGTGATGCCACACATGTCGTGTCAAATATGTATCGGGGTGTGTGTGTGTGTGTGTGTGTGTGTGTGTGTGTGTGTGTGTGTGTGTGTGTGTGTGTGTGTGTGTGTGTGTGTGTGTGTGTGTGTATGTGTGTGTGGTCACCACGTGTCTTTTTTTTTTGTTGCAAAATTCTTAATGGAAAAAAGTACAGAAAAGAGAAACGCATTAACCTCAGTGATGATCATTGCCTTGGATATCATAAAACAATTATGCTCCCAGAAGAGGGGTTCCTTCAATACATTAACATTTCTTCTTGAAAACAGATGGAAATCTACGAGTCGTCATAATGTTGTGGGAGTGCAGTGCAAAGTTCAACTCAAATAAGTATTGTCAAGGTCTTAATTTAACTTGATGCGTTTTAGGACCAAGGATCTACTCGTTTGTGCTCATGTTTTCTAATTAAATGTCGTTTGAGGGTCTTCCTAACTTGTGGTTTTTCAATGCCTGACTGATACTCATTTTTACAACCACTAATTCATACAGTATAAAACATACGAGTAGAGATGTTCCTTCAAATGGCAGATAGTCCTGGTTGTTTCAGGCTGACACTGCAAAACTACCGCAGCAGTCTGCAGTTTACAGTTAAATGACATTTTAAATGAAGATTTACGGCTACGGTTCTGAAATTGGCAAAACGTATCTTTCTTTGGCCACCTCATCGGTGATCAATCAATTGTCAGAGGTTTTTAATTACTGATCAACCGTTAAGGTCGGTGAGTGAAACTTGACTCGAGCCTTCAAACAGAAATATTTGCGGGGTTTTGGTTGACTGCGATGGTACATCAGATATGTTTGCATCATCATAACAATTTGAAGACATGACCAAGACATAACTATTTCCTGACACTTTATTGGCAATGGTTGTTATTAACCTGTGACACTGAATAAAAAAATTTTTTTTTTTTTTTTTTTTAAACTCCAGTTTGTGTTGTGACATCATGACTCAACTATTAGTCATCAACTAATAGTACCATTTGGGGAATACCTCGGGTTTTCTAAACTACATTTTTTTTTTTTTAGATATTGTTGCAATACCCAAAAACACTTTAATTTAGGGAACAAATCTGATGCATAAGTAAGTTATTTATAAAAAAAAAAAACTAAAAAAAATCACAAACACTGGCAGTTTTCAAAGTTTACTGATAGTCATTTTTCATGTCTGGCATATATATATATATATCTATATTTATATATATATACACACCATAATGGAAATACCAAAAATAGAGTGCAACAACTGAACATTATTTATGCGTTGACAGTACAAGGACAGACGAGAGTACCAGTTAGTACAGAAAATAAATACTATAATAATATAAATAATAAATAAGTAGCTGTTTCTTGCAGTCGTACTGTACGTCCAGGAACACCAACTACAGTCAGTGCTACAAAATAACAATAACGTGACCGTATCAGACGCATTTATTACACACACACACACACACACACACACAGGATTCAGAACGGGAGCTCCATTAAGGTTTACCATTAGGCATCATGCATATTTTAAAGAGGTGCTAAATGTATTGTCGAGCCACGTTTAGACAGTGCAGTGAGGTAGCATGCAGGGAACACACAGAACAAAACAAATCACATTTGAATCATGATCATCGAATACAAAATACAAAAACATTATTATAAACCAAAGTTGACAATTCATATACCTGATATTGTTTGTAATGCCCAAACAAGAGGCGGTTTCTATTATAAATATTTTTTTTCACGACAGTTCACCATCATGCATTTTCATGTCTAGCAAAGACAGAAGAGTTGAAAACGGGGATTCAAACTGCACCGGTGAAGTTGGATCATCCATGAGGAAGAGTGTGTAAAGTACAGAGGACTTAGACAGAGCTTCAAAAGTTAATAAAGCAAAGACTTTACAAATTAGTCAATACATACAACTAATTTCATTCATAAATAATGCCAGGTAAGTTGATTAAAAATATTCTTTTAGTCCCAATTCAAGTTTATAAACGAGGACAAAAAAGAAAACATGGTGAGGAACTCAAAAAATATAGTTGGCTGTGACATTGACGATAAGAAAATATAGAATATTGACAGCCTCATCCTTTTAAATCATTGTTTAAAGATTAAAATAAATATTTTTTTTACATTTGTAGCAAAATCGTTCTGATACACCATCCGACCTTAGAGATGCTGGCAGTGGCTATCAACCTTGAAATCACTGGCAAAAATTACAATGATTCAATTCAAAAATACCAATCCATGTTTTGACGTTCAAAGTTCAACGACCTCGGAAACGGGAGCTTTTGGTCACGTGACATACACTTCATCTGCAGGCGGAGTTGTCGCTGTTGTCATGGAATCGGTTTGAGTTTAAGCTTTTAGAGCCAATCTGCTCATAAAGACGGTGTGACGTGCTCAAGAGCTCAGGAACAGCTACTTAATGGACCTCTCAGTGGGGTCGCTTGTAATTTGTTGATGGGGTTTTTTTTTTTGGTCAACTTTTCTTTTGTTTATTTCACAGTGAAACAGAATGAAATGAACTGCCTTACAATCGGGTGAGCGGCTGTCTTAAGTCTTCCACATTACGACGCAGGAGAGGAGACAGTTCAGGGTTTCCATAGTCTGAGCAGGCCGTCCTCGCTGTACGTGGCGATCAGATTCTCATGTGGGTGGTGAGCGATGCCAATTACGTCTTTCTCGTGAATCTGTGGGTGCAGAAGAACACGTCAGCACACATTCTCCCATTACCCATCAGCCTCCCTGCTTCCTCGTTACCCCCCTCCACTTCCCACACACACACACACACACACACACACACACACACACACACAGACACACACCTGTAGAGTTGCTGATGAGCAGCAGCAACACAGTCCGAGTATAAAGTGGGATGAAAAATAACTACATTAAAAAAAAAAGCGTTTCTCCCTAGTTTGTAATAAATTTAATATACAGCCTCCTCTCACGGACTTTAATGATCGGTGAACGTCAGCAGCGGAGCTTACGGTCAGCGTTTTCTCCAGCCTTCCTGTCGTATAGTTGAAGCAGTACAGCACTAAGTTCTCCCCCACGCAGTAGATCAGCTCCCCGCGGGGCGACAGGGTGCAACACACAAAGTCAGTTCCTTCCTTTGCATCTGAGCTGAAGGTCTTTACAGCCTGAGGAGAAAGAGGAGAGGGCATTACGCTTCTGCAAGTATACTGGTGCAGGTAAATGATTCACATTAAATAACTTTCAGGGACAAAAGTTAAGATGAGAAGATTGATACCACTCTCCTTACTGTATGTTCACTACGAAGTTGAGTTTAGCGGCCGTGTAGCACGGCATAACATAAAGATTTAACATTTTTGGTTTTACACTTTGATTTTGTGTATAGCTTAAACAAGTAAGAAATATCATCCTTGCTGGTAAAGTTTAAAGGTATCTTTAGGCATCTTTTGTCACCATTCGACAGAGACAGGCAGGCTGTTGCTCCCTGTTTCCAGACTTTACGCTAAGCTCAATTTACCAGCTGCAAGCTGCAGAATCTTAGTCAACTTGCAGTGCAGATCTTTTGTCTCCGCCTTCTGCCAGTAAGACAAATTACAAAACCCTGTCATCATGTCAAAAACTCCACCACAGCCCACGGTCCCGCTGCTGTCGCAGCTCTAAAACGATGGCGAAATTGTTTTGAGCGTTTCACTTGTCAGAATTTGATCCATTAGGTCCAATAATATTTGAAAAGTCAATAAGAGCCACACAATTTCATTATTTTATCCCCACTCGGGTCAGCATAGGGCTGAAGCTGGAAGGAAGCCGGCGCGGCCAGCGTACGTCCCTGATGCACGTGCTCTGTCAATAGAGCCTGAATTCATCCAGCTGGCACAGGCATGTCTCACCACACACATAATCAGCACTGTAGGACCTCTCTTTTTTTTTTCTTTTTTTTTTTTGCAACGGCTTGAATGTTATAGACTGGACAGTTTGGACATACAGATGTGAGAATATTTGCTATCTTCTTATCTAAGTATTAGCAGGAAAGGAATATTCAAATGTTTCAATTAAAGCTGCAGTCAAATTGTTTTTAAACATTTATTTATTATTTAATAATTCTTCTAGAAAAAAAAAAAAAACCAAACAGCTGTTTTCTGCCTCTCAGAATGAAGGATTGGATGGTTTCTGTGTTGATTCGTGATTACAAACCGAATACCTTTGGTTTTTCTACCGTTGGTCAAATAAAACAATTCATTTGAATATATTGAGCTGTGGAAAATTATAAACGATATTTTTCACAATTTTCTGACATTCTGTGAACAATGCAGTTGACCAATGATAATGAAAATGTGAAAATAATCTCTAAAGTCGCCCGAATTTGTTTCCCAACGAGTACGGCGGAATGTTGCCCGTCAGATTTAAAGACTTGGGATGAGAGTTCTCACCTGACCGTGCATGTTCATGACAACCACGGTATTGGAGTGGTTGCACACCACAAAGTGCTGTGGGTTCTGGGGCAGAGGAATCACACTGTTGACGGGCACATCAGATGTCCTCGACAGAGATTTGAAAGTGTGGATGCATTCGCAAGATGTTGTGCTCCAAATCTAAGATAAAAAAAAAATAAAAATAAAAAAACACACAAAAGGAATGAATCCAAATTTCATAATATTACAACTCTTTCTCTGCCATATAATAATGCTGATGCTGCACAAATGTCGATTACTGTCATCATTTAATGTGGCTCCACATGGTTAGCGCTAATTGTACCTTCACACTGCCGTCAGATGAGGCACTGATGATGTGAAATCCATCTCGAGTGAAAGATGCATCATTTACAAAAGACGAATGGCCATTTAACTCCTTCAGTGTCCTTCCTGACTTCAGTTCATGGATCCTGAAAATGACATTATTGAGTAATTAGGTGTCATAAAAGATACTGAGACTAAATATTAAAAAAAAAAAAAAAAGCAGTGCAACCCTGACTTTAACTCTAGGAGGAGGTTTTTTTTTTCTTGAGAGCAGGCAAAAATGTGCTGCTGTTCTGCCGACGTGTTATTTTTAGCTCCTGGTGAGTGACTGGGTGCAGATTAGCTAAAACCATGACAAAGCGCCTAATGCACAGATTCCCTTCGTCTCCGAGAGGATGATTTACCGTTTGTAAACAGTTCTCCCAGCCTGTGGAACTGCGAGCGGAGGAACACGTTGCAGCTTTGGGCCTGAACACATGGTATCTCAGCTACACCCACACAGCACATGCGCTTCAAACACAGCGAAGACGCTCAGCCCACACCCCGAGGAGTCCGAAATAACACTCAGCTCCTCAAATGTGAAGGGGATTCAGTGTGTGTGTGTGTGTGTGTGTGTGTGTGTGTGTGTGTGTGTGTGTGTGTGTGTGTGTGTGTGTGTGTGTGTGTGAAGTGGAAAAACAGACATCCTTGTACACTCTGCAGGCACTGCGTATATACATTCAGGCACACGATGTATGTGAACGAACGTGATGTCAGGCATAAACTGCTGGCATGTGTTATTTGTATGAACCTGAGCTTTCTCGTTCAATTTCTAGTAACTACAAATTTACAACAAATAAAAGAAAAATATTGACATATGGACTGATAACTTAATAAATAGAAAAATTCTAAATCTGTTTGCTAACACTGGCTGAACCCAGTCAAATTTTCAGTTTTTGTATTTATAAGTAGTTGTTGTACATTTATTTATTTTGCATTTCTACTGACAAAACATTATCAAAAATACTTAAGAACCCCTAACAAATAGTTGAGACTCTCTTTTTCGGACAGCCTCAAACTAAATTCACCGAATTTATCACAAGATTTTAATAAAAACATCTAAATATGTCCTGAAAGGATTACTGATAAAATGAATTGAACAAATGGAATTACATTACATTATTTTCACACTAGTTATAGCTCAATAAGTTTGCATTTTGTGACAATAGTCAGTGTTTGCATGACTACCTTTACCATTTATTGACATCTTATAATTTTGGTTGAGCATGTTTTTAAAAATATGTATATATATATATGTATGTATAATGTCCGACATTTTGTGGGGCACTTATTTACATTTGTCTCTTCCGTAAACCCTCTGGAAACAGGCTATATCAAAAGAATGTGATTACCTACAAAAAGATGCTCAATCAGTTTAAATATCAATTAAAATGTGATATTTTGAGAAACCATTCAATGGCTAAAAAGAGAAATAAACTGTCAAATATAGAAATACAACAATATACTGTATATCCTTCTTTTTTTGTTTATATGCAATTTTTTTTTTTGCCAGTTTGTTTTCCATCTTCCTTTCCACATTGTGCTAATCCACAGTGGGATGAAAAAAGAGCTCGCTGCCTTACTTCATCTGAACTGATGCCCATACAGTATTTGCACTTTCAAAACTTTTTATGAATCATGTCTGAGGTCAGTCAGATCTCTCACTTTCCTCCCACAGTAAATAAGCCAACTTCTGCCACAACAAGGCTCCTGAAATTGAACAAAGCTCCTGCCATTTGTTTTTGTTCTATCTTCATGTATATATATTTTTAATTAAATGGTAGAATTCATTTTTAAACATGTAAATTCTATTGTCTGTATCAGGTATTTATCTCTTTTAATTCACTTGTTTATCACAGATAATTTTATATTTCACTTTCATTTTTTTCCAATGTCTACTGTCCACTTAAATGTAATTTGAACCACTTGGGAAGCACTGTAAATCCTCCACATAAAGTGCACAAATATGTTTATATTTAGTGTAAATCTGAGCTATGACTTATGTCACTACTATGAATACCAATGTCTAAATCCACAACAAAAACACTCGTACACGCGCAGAAACCATGACGACCTCGTATCCCACCTGATGGTCTGGTCAAAGGAGGCACTGAGGACCTGGTTGCTGTCCTTGGAGAAGGTCAGACAAGTCACACCTTTGTTGTGCGCATGCTCAAACCTGCGCAGGCACAAGCCACTCTGGATCTTCACGAACAACACACACACACACACACACACACACACACACACACACACACACACACACACACACACACACACACACACACACACACACACACACACACACACACACACACACGTACGTTTTGGAAGAGAAGAAAAAAAAACGTTATTAACTATGTGGATACAATTTGCTTTATATTTTGACATTGCTGTGGAATCTTTTCATCTCCATAGTGTTAATTAGTCACAACGTTAAATGAGGACACCGTTATTGGGTGTTCCTATTACACAAATACTCAAAAGAATATCAACCGATCCAACCTTTATTTTGCCGTTCTGAGCTCCAGTGGCCAGTAGATCTGTGTCCTGACTGAAGCACATACAGAGCACAGCTTCATCCATCATCATGAAGCTGTCTTGGGCCTGATACTTTAAATCCTGATTCATGCATGCAAACACACACAAAACAGGGAAATAAATGAAATAAACCAAATAAAAGCAATAATTAGAGACCTGTTTATATCTACTATCTATGTATATGTATTTGCAGTATAATGTATTTTTTCAGTTATTTAACCAGAAATAGTCTTATTAAGATTAAAATCGTATTTTGAAAAGAGACCTGGCAAATAAATACAAACAACATGAATGCACAACAAAAAGTTTGTATAGAAGATGTAAAAATAAATCTTAGATTTAGCATCATGATATAAAAGTATTTACCTTACTAATTTTTCCAGTGTGGAAGTTCCAGACTTCAATAAACCCGTCCACTGATCCCGTGACTAAATACTTTCCATCAGGTGAGAAACGAGCACATTCCACATGTGACCGACGTCCAAACTGCAGATTCAAAACACGCATAGAAATCACTAACACTTCCACACAGCATGCTTTCCTGTTTGATTTGCAGCCTTGCAATTCAGTTAAGGAGAAATTCAAAACACAAATTAATATCAGGTGACCTCAGGGAGGCAAAGTTCTCCAGTGGACTTCTACTGTGTGGGCGGACCGTTGTCACTTATCACCTTGGACAGAGCAAAACCAAGGATGAGTAACTCAGACAGCTCCATGTGGATGTGAGAGATGAGGGCACAGCCAGAGACGAGAGTAAGTGCCCTCAGGTGAAAGATAGCAATTAGTTTGTGTGTGTGTGTGTGTGTGTGTGTGTGTGTGTGTGTGTGTGTGTGTGTGTGTGTGTGTGTGTGTGTGTGTGTGTGTGTGTGTGTGTGTGTGTGTGTTGAGTCACTGACCAAGGAAACAAAAAGAATGTCAACTCATCCAGAAAACAAGGTCTTCTTTACAACTACAAAATGCAAACATAATGTCATTGTATATCAGGGCCAGGGCCCGTGTTGTGTACCTTGATGTGGCGGTACAGCTGCGTTGGAAAGCTCTCTTTCTCCACGTATCTCTCCTTGTTGCCTGAAGTGTCGATGGTCATGTCAGGGGAGAGATGATCCGGATATTGCTGTAGTCTCATGGACTGGAGCGCGGACGGAAAACAATCAAGATAAAACATAAGGTGGGCGTGGCTCCTGAGTCAGTGACAAAATCAAACCAAAATAAAAAAAATACAAAGCGGTGCCAATTTTTATATCAAAACGTATCTTCTGAATGGAGTTTTCGTTGTAGTGTTGCTGTTTACTAAAGAAATGCAATTGAAAATTAACAACTTCTGGCGGCAAACATTTTTTGAAATTGTGGCGTTCACAAAATAAAGAACATATAAAATCCTATAAAATATACTTAATAATGTAAATGTAAAAGGTTTTTCTTGCCAAACTCTGACTTGCAGCTCAATTATTTTCCCAATATTTTTGTTTGTATATCACGCTTCATTAGAAAGGCTTTGACTGACAACAGAATGGTGGTCACTGGAAATATTGCAGTTCCTTAAAAAAGTTTTAGTGGCAGCACTTGTGTAACCACTCTCTGTTTAAATACCAAAACAAAAAAAAAGAACAGCAGGATGTAGTTTTTAAGCAATTCAAGGAAACATTTTGGCCACTTAAGCTTTGTGTTAAAAAGAAGCTGACTATAAAATGTGTTTTCAGGGTTTTTAAGTGGCACTAATTAAGGTTTTATATACATGACAGCAGCAGCAGAGAAAAAGAGAGAAGTGATGGAAACGGTTTGGTAACTTTGAGTCACAATCAAAGAGTGCTATGTGCATCGACTAAGTGGCTTCCCTTGCGATGTAATTAGAGTGAGTATTGAGAAGAATATCGATCCGTATACTCACGCTAACTTGCTCCAGGAGCCCCATGAGGCGAGACGGGGGCACCACGCTGACTTCCCTCGCTAGAGCCTCAGCTATAGCTCTGCGCCGCTTTTCCTTGCTGCTGCCTTTGGGGTACGCCTGCAGTAAGAACGTAAGGACGCTATCTCGTGAAGGACTCTGTCATTAACTTTGTTTGAGTGTACAAACTTTAGTGTCCTTACCTCCCGAGGGTCAAAGTAGGAGCATGTAAGCAGGTTCTCCAAATGGGTGTACCTCTCTGGCTGGGTCTGCTTCAGCATGATCATCGGGTCGGTTTGTCTGAGGAGTGAGCGAGCGGCACCCACCTCCCTCATTTCAATGAGCTCCATTACAACCTGGTGTGGAGATCAATGATGATCAGAGGCTGCCCATTAAAAAAAAAAAAAAAAAAAAAAAAGCCAAGAAATGCATTCGGTGAACAACAGATGACTCACCTGCTCATAAAGGTCAATAAGTGTGTTGTCGGGCAACTTGAGGGACTCGATGGCCAGCAGGACAGAGTCCCAGTGGCCTCTGTTTATATCTGCTAAAAAGCTGTCGATGCTCTCCACTGTGTTGAGTGAGACGGTGGTTTCCTCCTGTAAGGTGGTCAGTGTTCGGTAGAGGTTGTTCTCCTTCAGGTACTGCATTATCAGGCGGATAACGCTACCGAGATGAGGGGGGAACTGTTAGCCACAAAACAAGACTGAAAACAAAGAAACACTTTTGTCTGGATGCTGTCACACATGTGGCCACAAAAAGAAGAAAGGCTTATATGTGACTCTGCAGTGATCCTGCCTCATGTGGACTTCCGTCCTTTGACTTTGGCTTTGTTTGAACTCCCATATCAGAGCCATCTACCGGACATAATTCTGTCGTGTCCTATCCTCCCCTGTGCTGTCACTCTATCAGCATCGTCCTGCAGGACACTAAGTTTTAGGATATTTCACATGCAGAGACAGCAGCACTCGCTGAAAGATTAACATCACCCGTTGATGCTCTAAGCATGTTTTTGTAAGAAATTTACTGCCGTTTAACCTCCCGCCATAAAAACCTACCAATATATGATCTTCTATTGCAGTACATCCCCTCGTTTACCCACAGGAGGGCAAAATAACTAACCATTAAAAAAAAAAGCACACCCACATTTGTGCCAGGGGCCCAGAGTTAAATTCATCAACAGACACATGTTGATGAAACAACTACTTCTTGCTCAGCATAATCAACAACACTAAATGAAATGCAATCATTTGGACAGCCTCGCCTGAGAAACTGTCCATTTGAACACAATAAACATAAGCTATTTATGATGAAAGCCTACCTGTGATTGAATGGGAGGTTCCACAACATAAACGCCACATGGGTGCACAAAATGTACACAGACAATGAATAACAGCGTAATTTCAAAAGACAGATGTAAAGGCTGAATTTACGTTCATTTATATAGTTCATTTCTCTAAATGAAACATGCAGGAAGGCGAAAACATCGCAGCAAAGTTATAATTGTGCTATCATAATCTGGAGATGCATTAGTCCAACTTGACGCGTAGTGCGTAATACATCCACGCACTTCTATCTGAGAAAACCATCATGTTTTCTTTTTGCATAGTCGAACAGGTGGTATTACTCGTCCGCTTTCTTAACCAAACTACCACTTAAAAGTTTTCATTTACATACAAACAAATGAAACCAGAGCGCACTTACTCGCTGGGCTCCATCTCCATTGCCATGCTGATGTTGTCTGCTGCTGCTGCCGCTGCCGCACCGGACTGACGCGGTGGCGGCTAAGCTCGGGGCTCGCTAGAGCCACGTGAAAGCCGTTTGCTGAGGACCACCCACTACACGTGCTTCTCTTGTGTCTCGCATTTATTGCGACGGGCAGCAGTCCCAAACCCTGTGATTGCCGCTGCCACACAAAGTCTTGGAGCTGCGCCTCCTCCCTGACGCAACCCAATAGATGGAAGAAAGATGTTCCCGAGCACGTTGTGTGCGGGAGACGCAGCTGCGCTCCGACATGCCGCCGATGCAGTCCAGCCACAGCAGCAGCAGCAGCATCAGCATCAGCACCACAGACGGAACCTTGTGGCTCAGAGCGTTCTCCCCTGTAGGAACCATTGTTCCGGTGCCAAAACGTTGCCCTCTGTCCTCTAACGGAAAATCACCTCTGTCCTGCTCATCAATATGCAGATGCAGAGGCGGGTGCGTCTGTGCCTGATGAGCATCTTTACACTGAGCGCTCTGTTATAAGTCCCTGTACACATCGTGATTAACAGCAATGTCTGCCGTCTCCTCTAATTACACATTGCGGGTTTCATGCTTCAGTGGGTTGTGAGGGTTAATCAGCTGCGGCACTGCCACTTCACTCAGACGTTAATCGGCCTGCTTCTGCGGGCAGACCCACACCTGCAAAACGAATCTGTTGGTAAGCAAGCCTCGTTACTCATTAATAAGACTCATTATTAGCACTATTATGCGTCGTTAATTCTGCAGAGCACCTTCAGGGGCCTGACTGTCAGACCAGCGTCGATACCAAATCACGTACAATAAAATAGATGAGCCACCAGTTAATAGATCAGAGACAACTAAAGACAAAGCCCTCACTGTAAGATAATAGTATGTTTAATTGTAAGGCTCCATGAATTGAAATTTTACAATTTTAACAGAATGCACACATGGCAAGACAGAGCTAAACGACTTACATAAATCACCAAACCTGACAATATTATTCATAAAAAGTCAAATGTGGACAAGACTTACTGTTAGCACTAACTACAGGATGCAGCAGATGCTCACAGCTGTTCATAGACCACTGCAGCAGCACCATTGTCCATAAACAAAGAAAGGGTTTCATCGACAGCTCCAACATTTTTGTTAATATCTGAATCAAAATCACTCATCCTGGTGGAGCACTTCTCAAAGGTGTTGTATCTAACAGTAGGCTCACTTTTGTGCATATTCGCTGACTAATGAAGGACAAATAAAACAATTAATTGTTAATGAAATTATCATTTCTTTCTATGACCACTACTAAGAAATAAAATACATTTGCTCTTGAGTGCATTATTCTACACGTGTATCCATAACAGAGGTGTGATGGCTCTATTTGATTTATGGAGGGAAACAACAGAAATATTCACCAACTGTAGATTTCAGTGGCATAATTATCTAAAGCGTGTATTTTTTTTTAAGGTAAATGTTAGAAATAAAAAAAAAATCAAGGAAGTTTGCTTGTGTTCCTCCTCAGCTCAGTGACAGGCCCAACGACATGTTAACAAAATCCCTGCCTTCTGTTGGATTAATTCCCCCTCCATACACTGTTATATTTTTATTTCATCCCGCTGGTTGTTTTTCATGTCAAGGGAACTAGGCCAACTCAAGTGTGTTTTGTAGAAGGCCCTGACAAAAAAAAATAAAAGTAATATGGATTAGTCACCATCAGCCGTAATAGTGTACTTGCAAAAAAAGAAAAATCGATTCAGTGTCCTGGTATCTGACAGAATCTTTTAATAAAAATAAAGTCACCTGTGATCAACTGTCTTTTCAATAATATATATTTATAGTCAACATAAAAGGCTTCCCTTTGGAAACCCCAATGCAAAGTCACAACTGACACATTCCCAAGTATTCAGATGTGTTAGGATGCATAAAATAAAGTCCATCACTCACAGTTAAAGTTTCAATGGCTGAGTCACATTAGTACTATTACTGTTGTACGAGGTGACTTTTGATGCATTTTATAAAACCATTGTAAAGCATTTTGGTATATGAGCAGACTGTAAACTAAACATGCAAACACTATGAATGGTCAAAATTACATCAGCTTTTACAAATTTAAAACACAATTCAGAGACATATGCAACTTTTCCAATGCTTAAGTTACATCAGGAATTCTTTTCCTAGTAAACTCTTACGATAGCAAGCACCTCTTGTTATTTTGGGACAAAATATAATCTTGAAACCACATCAGGTGAAAAGTTGGAAGGAAACATACTCAACGATTTAATAAAAGTATTCTGTACACATTCTAAAACAGCTCGATGACTTCAATGGAGTATTGTCCAACGTCCTTCTTCACCTTCATCTTATTGAGCTCTTGCAGGCTTCCCTCGATCTTTCCAAGCTCAGAAACCAGTTTCACCTGAGGACACAGAGGGGCATATTTATATGTAAAAAAAAAAAAAAAACGTGTTAAAAAAAAAAAAATGCAGTATTGTGCATTATGTTGTCACAAAGCTCAGCCTAGATTAACATCCAGCCATTAGGAACCAAACCTCCTCACAACTTCAATAAAAAATAAAGACAACAAAATGGGTAGTACTAAACCAACATGTAGCCAGGTAAACAGTGGAAAAAGTTTGTTACCTGAGACTTCACAAAGGTGTGGAGGTTCAGCAGCAAGCCTTTGGCCTCTGGGGTCATCGCTAGCACTGTAAAATGGGCGTCCAACAGCAAACACACCCAATCCATGATCTATCAATGAAACACAAAGAAACACAGAAGTTAGAAGTTCAATGCTTTACAAAAACTGAATCGCCTGATTTGTTCCATTCCAACCATATTTTACAGCTATTTTTGTCATAAACTGACAAAATATTTGTATTATTACTGTATTGCTGTATATCTAAATGCGTTTTATTTTTTATTAAGATGAGACTATGCTGATGGCAAACACGATCACACAGGATCACACACATGGCACAAAAATTCTGCGTCTCCACTGAATGCATTTCTTTAGATCCATTTTGTGACTCGACAGCTTGTGTGCCCTGTGACTGAACTCCATTCAGACTGCACGCACACAAGTTAAAATGTCTGACCTCCATCATACCATCAATACAATTAAGACTCTGTCCTCAAAGTGGACAAAATATTGTTTTGCCTCCGGCCTTGGGCCCCTTCTTTCCACCACGTGGTCAGGCTCAGCTCGACTCGCCTTATTTGGTTTTCCATTGGCCTGAAGTTTAGATAGGTACCATTTGTCGAGGTTCCAATTTGATGCAAAACCACTGAAAATTTCTAAATGGCATCAGCATCCCAAACAAACCCGCCACTTACCAAGGGCCTAGCTACTATGGCGGACGCAATTTTGTTTTACCTACAAAAAAAACAAAACACTTTGGTAAATTGAGCAGGGTGGAGCTGAGCCGGTAACGAGCCGTGGAAACACGGCGTTAATGCCTCCTGGTGCGACACACAGATGCTGCACTGACATATCAAGTGTGGTCACACAAGCGACCAAGTTAAACATTAATACAAACCTGAGCCAGATTTGGTGATCTAAAGCCGTGCATCTGTGGGAGAGCATCTTGGGAATATTTTAGGTAGAGGAACTGCAGGTACTGGAGGAAAAGCTGATTGGACGAGACAGAAAGTGGAAAAATGTGACAACTGTTGTGGAACATGAACTCAAGTGTTGCCCGTTTGATTTTAGGTACGAGTGAAAACTGGCGGTTACTCACAACAACTTGCGGAGAGGAGAGATCTTTTAGGTGTGGGAGGAGGAACGTGTCGCTGTATGCCGTCTGCAGGACCTCATTTCTGTGCAGCTTCAGTTAAGTCATATTTTCATATTTATCTTTCCAACTTCAAACAGTGTACATTCGTGCTGTTTAACTCTCCCCCCCTCAAGCGTGTCATTGATAGGCACACTAGAGAAACAAGGTATAATATTATCTGTCAGGGAGACAAAGTTTCAGTTGAATCTAAGTAGCTGAATCCTAATGAACAACAAAATGTGACAATGACGAGGTGTGTTTGAGTCACTGCGACCGTGCATGAGGAGGATACAGTAGAACAGCCTTATGTAATCCCACTGGACAAATCTGTTCTGCTGAAGCTGAGGCCTTCTGCTTCTTTTCTTCTCTGGTCTGACGGCCCGCGGTGGCGTTGGAGGTGTCCTCCTCGCAGGAAATGGGGCTGAAACCGTTCTGCAGGCCAACCTGGCCGTGTTCTTTAGAGATGAAGGTTTCCATGAAAGAGACGCTGTCGGGCTCCAGGCTCACCTTTTCTGCCTCGACGTCTGGAATACTGAAAATAATGTGAGCATACAGTTATTTTTTTCAATATACAGAGCATTGTGTCAGGATAATAGTCAAGATTATTAAACCACTAAATCATATCTGTATGCACAACATCATGGTAAAAATGAAAATCAACTATTTCAAGCCACTGTGTTGCATTTTGAATAATGTATTACTGACCCTCAGTTCAGAGAAACTAATTAATGTCCACTTAAAAACAACCGTTTACCTGATGAAGGCCTTGAGGCTGGCGCAGGTCACAGCTTCTGGGATGTCAGGGAAGAACTGCAAGCAGAGCTGACAAAGAAAGTAATCTTTCTTCTCAAGAGCCAGGAGCAAAAGGTCAGGACACACACTGTGGAAAGGGATGATGGTAAACATTTACATTCAACAGAAACAACACTTGTGTTTTTTGCATTTCAATACAAACCTCAACTATGACATATATTAATTCAACGGCAGGTTTCAGTATCTGTAAGGCTATAAAAAGACAGATATACATTTTTCAGACTGAAGACCAATTAAATGAGAGGTCACATTCAAATCAAAAGAAAGAAACCATCCCCATCTAGGCCTGGGTATTCTAAAAAAAAATATATATAAATTGTTTAAATGTTGATACCGGTGCCGATGGCTTGAATTCGATACCGGTTCCTGAACGATACGTTTTACGATAAGAAAAAGATTTTGTTTTCATGCAGTTTATATGGGGAGAGTGTAATCAAGGTTTTTTTTTGTTACTACAATTCAGTGATGTTTATTGTAGTAACAAAGGCAAGTTATCGTTTGACACTGTGATTTACCGAGTTTTCCTTAACGTCTCATGCTGTCCTTAGATATTAGCCAGACAGCCTTGTACAGAGATTACAGACTTTAGTCAGGTATGTGGTCCAAAAGAGTAAAATAAGTCATTCGAGTGTGAGATTTTCAAAAAATAAAACCAAAAGTTATAAATTGTGCAGTGAAACATATTGGTGTGGATGTGGCCTCGGTGATGAAATTTTACATTCAATTACAGGCTGTTTTTTCTGAATAGTAGGTGGTATTAAATCAGCTTTCATCGTTGCCAGTAAAGTATCAAAGTTTGGGACCCATCTCTCTCTCTCTCCCTGTGCCAATGCCATGCCTTTACTGACCTGTGGCAGAGGCACTGAGTGTGCACCAGCTGTGCCAGGGTGCTCGGGGAGTAGAAGGCTGGCTCAGCGAGGCTCCGGGACACCAGGGTTGATGCCAGCTGTCCCACGGAGGTCTGCAGGTCCTGCAGGTCTGTCCTGGAGATGAACCCATCCACCTCTCTCTGCACCTCTTCTAATGGTGCTGTCTGCACCGGGAAAACAAAAGACTTTGTTATTTCAGAACTGTTTGTGATACGTTTTTGTCAGATTTAGTATTTTGGCACAGACCAAATAAATAAATAAATCACATTTTACCTTAATGAGCGCCAGCACTTCGTCCGTTGTTAAACTAGGTGTTGATTGGGTCCTACGGGTGGTTCTCTGTGTGGAAGAAGAAGAATCCAATTAAGGATCTACCAGAAAACACTGCTGACAGATCAATTACTGAGCCCTTACTCTTTAGGCAGTGCTGCATTCATCTGAGTGAAACTTTAAAAGCTGTCTAAAAGCAACAAACTGTTGATTTGCAAAGGTTTCATTATATTTCAAAAGCAACAGCAGCTATTATGGCTCAAGCGTAGGTGCATATTTACTTTCAAAGGTTAGACTTAAATGATTTACCAATATAGATAAACTACAAATACAATAACAACAGAAATGTCCCCGCTGGCCATACTGCATCATTTTTTTTTTTTTTGTTTTTACATTTTGTGACTACTGCACCAGTTAGTTCACAGTTACATACAGATGTAATAGCAGTTAGTACAGTGAATAATGTCTTACACACTGTTTCATGCAGCAAAACATATGTCCACACTAGCTGTATAAACTGCCTTATTTTGAAGGGAAGCATAAATTAAAAACAGTTCTCCGACATACTGTCTTCCTGGTCTCCACTGTTCTGGAGGGCTGAGCTTTCTCTCCATGCAGGATGGTATTCCAAGATGGTACACAAGCTGGAGCCTTTGACTCTGTGGCAGGGAGACAAACAACAGTGTACTGAGTGAATGCAATTCAAATATGTATTGTTATTCTGAAGCCCCTTCACTGATATACAGTATCTTATTTCACTATTAATTACTTATCCTAAATCAGTGTATGCGGGAATCAAAGAATTGGTGTTTTTTTTTTTTTTTGCTGTAACACAAAAGTCATTACAACAGTTGGGAGTATGACAATTGTTTTAGCTCACCTTCAGTCTTGGCCTGTCTTAGTTTTCCCAGAGCCGTGGCAAGGGAAGATTTGGGGCACTCAAATGGAATAACAGAGAGGGTTTTCCCGTGTGGAATAAATACCTTGTTGGAATAATTCCACATCTATACCAGAGAGAAAATAAAATGAAAACAAAAACGGTATTAACGGTACACGTTCGGTAAACATAGTTCAATACAGAACGACAAATGAGTGTATTCATAGGCTTGTAAACTGCTATAAAGTTGTGAGGAGGGACAGTGAGCCCCATCACAGTGGAGAGCAGACACGATGCTCTACCAAAGTCATACAGTCCTCCATCAGCACCCAGCAGCTGGAAGGACAGGGAACCTTGGCCTGCAGCGATAATAACAACTTCTTAAGACAGCAACAACAGCTCAAGTACACATTGGTGAGCTCTGGGGGCCGGCTGCTAGCACGGCTAAAGCTTATTAGCATTATTATTTTTTTTCAACTGCTAATAATAAATTAGAAACATTTTCATACAGAACCATCAGCTCGGTGGTTTATTTAAATTTAGTTCATAACGCATTCCCACCTGTCCGTAGATTTTACCCGCCATCTCTTTTCCAGCTTGAAGCGTCTGAAAATTGGTGTTCCAGATGCAGAGAAAGTCTGAAACAGCAGAGACAGACACTCACATCAGATACTGAGATCAGATACACATCTTCAAGTCATTATTCTCATGTTCTTATTCTGAAAACAAGGCTCACATGTTAAAATTAGGCAGTGGAAGACTTGAACAATGTTAGCTTGGTTTTCATTTCTGAACAACATTAAGCTATAAATTCATTTTAGTTTCAGAAAAAAAAAAAAAACTTTTTTTTTTTTTTTATAACATTAAATGCAGTATATGGAAAAAAGAATTTAGGTCAGTCTGTCAAACATCTGACTCAAAGAGCACTATAACCTGCCTGCCCCTGTTTGTTATGACTGACCAAGCAGGAATTTGTTTTTTCTGCATCGTTTCTTTAAATTATTGTGTTCACAATGTGCACATTAAGACAGAAAAGACAGGAAGGTAAGATAAAGTACATTTCATCAGTATTCTGGTGTAAACTTTACATACGGAAACCGTTGGGATTCGGAGAGCTCCTGTGTGCGTGCCGACTCACGAGCAACCCAAAAGCTTTGTTGTGTACACCAGACTGTCTTGAATAACATCCGTCACGCATAAGACGGTACTTTTTAGAGAAGTGAAATCCAGCCAGACGTCCGAGTCGAGCACGTTTGGTCGGTGTTTGAGGCGGTGTAACTGATATTTACCTTTACCAGCTCCAGCAGAGGGGTGTGGAACCCCCACAACAGCTACGTGGGCCTCATCCAGGACCATGGCTGACGCTGCCTCCAGCAGGCCCTCGCCAACAGGAAGACCCAGCAGCAGGGTCCGGGGCAGCGGGAGTGCCTGGCCCCCTTCTTCAGACCCCAGACCCCGCACGGACACCACGCTCTGGTACACATGACCGTTAGGGTCTGAAAAATGATGAGGCAGCAAAAAAAAAAGATCATTGCAGGAGAGAACATTACAGGGAACTAATTCTGCTTATCTCACTTCCATTACATCTTGTGTCATGTTTGATCAGCGGGTGTCAAATTAGCTGGCCTCGTGCCCACAATTTTCCTTCGTCATTAAATCTCGACCAAAATTTTTGAGCCACTCAAATTGTTTTTACAAAAGAAATACACGATGCCTTCATGTACTGTGAAAAACCTGAACAAAAGATATTGGCTTTAGTCGTCATGTATGCCCTTCAAAATAAAAGCTCAGCAGCAGGGAAATCGTCAGATTTTAAAATAAAATTCGGGCTTTTTCCCAAAAGAACAGTTTTGGCTGAACAAGCGGACACTAAGTTAGATGGCATGGGGCTCTTGTTGAGGGTAACGGGCATTCATTGTTTGGGTTGTTTATTTTAAATAATTAACCTTCCAAAAAAAAAAAGGTGCCACAGTCAGAAAGTTCCCTACTCTATTCAGCAATTTTGTCAATAGGAGTCGACTACTTACAGAACTCTAAGTGGCACTTAAATTACTCAAGGGATGATTGAATTATTACTACAATACTTTATATGGTAATGAACAAACTCATCAAATATGCAGATAATACATTCCAAACCAGGATCATTAATTTCTCATGGCTGAGCACCATTAGTTGTGCCAGTGTGTCTAATTTAAGCAGTGCGGGAACCACAACTGCTTTTAACACGTGTCTCCCATTACTGCAAACCTCCAACCGTAAATACAAAGTAATCTGATTGATTAGTTGGCTTTCAATATCAGAACTATTTAATGTTGTTTTTCATCGATGTCATCTACCGTCCACAAAACAAACTAACTTTGCTGTCAAACACTGACACTGAAACTATTTTCACAAGAAATTCCAGCTTACACAGATAAAGCAGGCAGATGTGTTTCTCCCTGTAGGAGGCAGAGAAGCTGAGCGGCGACAGACCGGGCTCCTCTCTCTCCAGCCGGTACCTCTGGAGAGAGTTCGGGTTCAGTCTCTGCAGGTAGAGGAAATGATCTCCTTTCTGTGGGAAGAAATTGAAAACCATCACTTAGAATAACGAATATCTAGAGCAGGGGTATCAAACATACGGCCCGCGGGCCGGATCCTGCCCGCCAGGGGGTCCGGCTCGGCCCGCCGGATGACTTTGTTAAGTGTGAAAATTACAGAAAGACATACATTGCATTTGTATGAGAATATGGAGGGTTATGAGTACAAACGTTTTGTAATTGTTTTTTTGTTTTTTTTAATCGATCCAGTAATTGCTTCAGAAACAGCGTAAATGCGACGTCTGCTCCGGAGGGAGAAGCTGCTGCTCGCTTTGTGACCCGTTAAATCTGCAGAGGAGAGCCCAGGCAGATAAACAGTGGGCTGATGTCTGAGTTTTTGCTCTTTATGTTTCTAGTTTATTGTAGAAAGACCTTTAAAATAGGGTTTATCATCCAAAAACCTTCACCAATGATTTAAACATAGAGAAATATTGTCGTTATGTATGCGTTATTATGCTATGATTTTACTGGTCTGGCCCGCTTGAGATGAACGTGGGCAGTATGTGGCCCCTTAACTAAAGTGAGTTTGACACCCCTGATCTCGAGTAAATGCAAATGTTCGTAGAAAAAAGACGGACTTTGACTGTAATTACACCTTAGTATTGTGATACAAGAGTAACAAAGACTGAAAACCGAATTTATTTGAAACCTGTCGGGTCTTGAGGTGTTAAGTAAAAAAGCCAAACAGTTAAAATATGTTACCTGTTCAGTTGTGAAGACGACAAACTGCTGTGTCTCTGCCACAATGTTGGTGCTCCACCTAGAGGCGAAAATAAAACGTGGCAAAATTCAACAGACTGCGGCAGCACAGCAAATGCAACTGTGTTATTTGATTGTTTGCAGCATGATACTGACCTGATGGACTCTTCTAGAGCTAGGGATTCCTCTATGGGCTGCTGGGGAGCAGAAAGCAGAGAGTCTAGCAGTCTCACAGCTCCTCTCTGAAACAAGACCACAGGCTCCGCTCCTCTGACGCAGTGTACCGACCACACATCTGATGCCACCTGCAGAGAAAAATCATGTCAGATGCTAAGGAGAGAATGTGTTTTGGTGTTTCCATCAATGGAGGCGCTTAAAATGACATTTAAAAATGGTTTCTCTGGGACATACTGACAGAAAGGAGCGCCACAATCTACTACGCTAAGTCATAATGACATATAATGCATCCACGTGACTACAATGAATCATTTCAGCAGTGAAGAGAGAGACAAAACATCTTTTCAAGTATCTCCGGCATGGTTGGTGTAACTGTCCCCACAGAAAAGAGCTGAATAACTTCGTTCAGACTTACAGTTGCTTTGAAGGCCTTGTCTAATAGTATGTCCTCTTCCTTCCAAATTCTGATCACCTTGAAAACAAGAACATTACAATGTGACAGATTGTTCCAAAAAGTTTGATAGATCACTAAATTAATCTCTAAAGGAAGATATAGATTTGTTTATGCTGTAAAATTATGATGTTCAAACTTTAAAAAGTGCTAACATTGCGTGCCGTAACAGTGCAGCAATAAACACTGTCGTCAGGCAGACCCGGTGGGTAGTCTGGATACGAGAACAAAGTCATGCAAAGGAAAGCAGCGTACACAGATAGCACGTGTTTAATGAGAAAGCAACTATGCTCAATGGAAAAGGCAAAAAAAACAAAAAACACCCCAGTGTACATTTATAAACTTTAAGTGAAAGCTGATTGGTTCATTTTTGGTTAAGTGAGGCTCCATTCAAATGGTGCTGCGGCAACCGACACAAGCACCAGAACCTGCATTTATTAATCACAGTCTCTCCAATACCAGAAGAAGAGGCTGCGGAGGGTTACCTTCTTGTCTGTAACGGCCACATATTCATTGGTCCGGCAGTTGAAGACTGCTGCACAGGTCAGAGTTTGTCCTTGTTTCACCGTCCAGCTGCCCAGCGGCTTCTGGTCCGACACCTGTCACAGCCATGACAGGATGGAAGAATTTAAAGAGAGTGCAGATCACACAATTTCCCTTTAGCTAAACAGCATCGGGAATTAAGAGCGAGAGCAAAAACGCCCCGAGATATCTCAAAATGACCCTAAAACTGATTGAAGGGTTAAAATGTATTATAATTTTTTTTTTTTTTACAAGT
Source organism: Brachyistius frenatus (assembly GCF_029030835.1). Classification (NCBI taxonomy): domain Eukaryota; kingdom Metazoa; phylum Chordata; class Actinopteri; family Embiotocidae; genus Brachyistius; species Brachyistius frenatus. The sequence goes on from NW_027210724.1 coordinate 69,069, forward strand.
TTTGGCTCTTTTTTTAAAATCCTACATTAAACTTTCATTTTAGTTTAATTAATTTAATTTGATATCCATCTCTAACACACACAAACAGCACCGTTATTCACACTACTTATGTACAAATCTCTGATATCAGGCAGAAACCAGGCAAACCTGCAGCATTAACAGCAGCAGATTTTTTTTTTGCACCAATCACTGTTTTTTTTTTTTTTAAAGTGCACACATAATTTTGTAAAATTTCTTACACTGGTGCAAAACACAAGACTAAAGCCACTACGTTCACCACTGTAAACTGTGGCCTCAAAATGAATCTGGTTCCTCTGATAAGATATTTTTTTTCAATCTCTATCAGATGAAAGTGTCTCCGCATTAAATGAGATTTAACACATGCAGAAGCAATATAAACAGTGTAATCTTGCCCTCCACACAGAAACCACTGAATAAAGTCACGTTTCGATCTGATTTTACACACATGGCTATCTCCAGTTATTAGAAGATGGCAGAAGGTGGGGAAATAGGCGAGCAAAAATAAACTCTAAAAGCTGACATGTTACCGTGAAGGAGCTACTGGCTGAATTGGGGATAGTTTCATATATCGATTGGAAAAATTAAAACGCTGGACCTTCCCATTAAGAATCACTGTTTAGCCAGATGTGCTACACGCTAGCGGACATTTGCCGGTCTTTGTGGATCAGCGTGATATATATATATGTTTTTTTTCCTCACTACGTGGCTTTTACTGTCGAATTTTATGGCAAATCGTCAAGGTGCTAGAAGATATACGAGGGCTGTCTGGTTCTGACACTGAAAGCGACGAGAGTCGAGGATACTAACACGAGTTACACTGGTCGCCCCGATCAGCTGGCTCAGGTTACAGAGAGGACCTTCACCAAACACACGTTAACTGTTACCTTGTACAGAGTCACAGATCTGGTTGAGTCGGTGACGACGACATGGTCGATGTCTCTCTCCTCTTCGATCCCCCGAATCCCTGAACTCGGCAGATTTTGATCTGGAACAAGTCCGCACAACGTGTATCCCTCATACAGCGCTGCCATGCTTGGACGAGAAGAAAGTAGGACAACGCAGTATCTCGCGAGAACGAACGAATGGCGACCGGAACCACGAGACTGCCCGCTTGTTGTTGCAGCCGAGCCAAAACGTAGCAACAAACGTAACCTGGAGCTAACAAGGTAACTTGTATTAAACCAGGCTGGGCTTAAAACATGTTGCTATTGCCCATCTCGGTGAGGTTTTGCTATTTATACATCAACCTGTGGTGAACGCTGATACCCGACACACACACACACACACACACACACACACACAAACATCCGGCAGAGACCCAGCTAAGGTACATACCGCCCCCTACTGTTTCGGAATGTGTATCGCCACGGCAGAATATCTGAATATTAACTGGTCTGAAAGGACATATCACACTCTGTTTTCCATTCCTGCCTTTATTATAATATATACCAACTCCCCTCTAATTCCACTGAAGTCCTGCACATGCTCAATATCGATTTTAAACGCCACTCCTCTCTGTCTTAATGTTCCTTATGTCTCCCTCTTTCAATCATATTTGCTCTAACTCAACATGTAGCCTACATCTTCCAGAATATTACACCACTCTCACATATCTGATTGAACTTTAATCGTGCAATGATTACTCGGCAGCTATTAACTTCTGTATATTATAATAATTTATTCCTTTAATGTCCCATTCTTACTGTCTGGCATTAATTATGTCTGTTATTACTTCTTTTTCCCCCCTGAGCTTCCTCTATCACTGTGATGGTATTTTCTTTAAGGGTTTTCTTTTCTACTTTTTATCTGCTTGTTTATATCAGGAGCCTGTGTATGAGCAGGAACCAACAAGACTGCTCTTCTTATAAAAAGCAGGATGCGAATTACAATCCAGAAGTCTTCTGTGTCTGTTTGATGTTGGAAAAACCTCTAAGAGCTGCTGCTGGATCTGAGCATATGGCCGCTCTTAATGGTTAGACTTGCTCTATCTACTGAAGGCCAAAAATGATCTCTGCTGAAATTGGTCACAATTTATCTATCTGTGAAATGTATGTATGTTTTACATATGTGTTGAAGTTGTACAAAAAAGGCAGCCTTGTTCAAAACATGTTCTTTAATTTGAAAAAGTAGGACACACCGACAGCTATTTCATGTCGCATAGGTTCAGTACTCATCAGAGGCTGGATCTGCTGCTGTTTCAGCACTGTTCGATTTCTGATGGAAGCGAGTTTGAATTTAACGTGTAGTTAATATGGCCAGGCCCTGAAAAGAGACAGACACACAGATATACAGAACAAGTTAGACTGGGCACAGTTACAATAACTCCATAATGCTTTATAATGGAAGAGTGCAGGGAATAACTCTGAACTATAATCTGTCATTTATCAAGCAACAGAAAAAAAAAAAAAAAAAAAGGAACAGCTGGTTGTTCATCTTGACAAAACAGACACCATAAGTATCCTGCCCTGCTTTGCTCTTTGTTGCAGGGTTGAGTGAAAGTGGGTCTGATGGGAGGGGAGTGCTTTGACCAGCACAAAATGGCAAGTAGTTTTAAAGTCTTAGTTTAGTGATTATCTGTAGGGGTTTGTAAATATTTCACTGGTTGTGACATTTACATTTTTTGAAGTATACAGTCTAATGGGTATACGTGTCATTGCCGTCTGCACACACTGTGCTACTGACTGCTTGTTATATAGGGATTTACTGCTTGAAGTATTACGAGTTGGAAAAGTCTGAAAATAGGAAAACAAACATGGATATGACAAAAGATACTGTCCGAAACCATGTTGGCAAATATATAGTATAAATCCTAAGATAGCCAGGTGTCAGGCGATCCTACCACTTTGTCTATTTTTGGTTGTTATAAGAAAGTTAAAAACAAGTTGTTACTGATTCTTAGTAGCAACTTGTTTTTAACTTTCTTATAATTTTCTTGTTTTTATTGTGATTAAGCCTAATTACAATTCAGGTATTAGGAACACGTTCTGATGTCCAAGGATCAAATATGTGTTTTACCATAATTTCTTCTGGCAATGTGGGAATTTGCACTGCTAAAGCACAACATCTACTTACATGAGAATGCATTAAGGTATGTCCTGCTGCTTTATGAGCTCATTTTAAGGGCCAGTAGCTGTACAGGGTCCCAGTGTCAAAGCCGACTTACTAAGACCATTATTATTGATACTGAACCAAATTCGGTAGCTATAAACAAACAAACATAAACATAATGTACACAATGAAAGGAGGTCAAAGGTGGAGCAATGCTTCATCTTGGCCTCCAAAGTAGGTTTATCGAGCCGAGCCCATGTCAGCTGAAGCTCTGCTTGACTTTTGGAAAATTAATTACTATCATTTTGTGAATCAAAAAAATGTTTATGAAATACACTCCCTTTAATTTATTAAGGCTTCGTTTGAGTTTGAAAAGAGCTGCTAATTATTTCCACTGACTTAATCTTTACCTAGCTGACACTGCAACGTGTTCTGCAGATGCCTTATACGCTGTGAGGCTGAGAAGTGACAATAGTTTAGCATTCTGACCATTGTGCTGCTTGAGTCTTTTTTTTTTTTTCATTTTTTTGTTTAGTGAAATATGTCTTACGTTCAAAGCAGTCAGGGATTTTGAGTCTTCCATCGATGCACTGGATTGACACGGCATAACCACAATTCCTGGCCTTGTTCTTGCAGTAGACTGAGACTATTTCTTTGTGTAAGACTCTGTTAGGGTGGAAGTCTTTGATCCAAATTTTTGTTCCTTTGTATAATATCCTCCCTCTCTGTATGCTGACATGGCAAGGACCTGTAAATTACAAAATTAAGAAAAAAACAAGTCAGAGGTTTGGCATTGCACTGTATTTTGTGGTGTTACTGCACAGGAAATTGGTGAGCTGCATTATATTCGCCTGTCAAAAAGATCTTCTAAATGAAGTGGAAATATTGTGTTCAAAATCTGTCATGAGTATAATAATAGCTGCAATCCTACCCTTGCAGGATGGCTTCTCAGACCATGTCCCATCCTGCTGGCAAACAATCTCCAGACCTCCATCCAGTATGTAGTCTCCATTGCAGCCGTATTTGATTGTTTCCATGTAGTCGTAGTCTCTCTGGTCGCTGCTTGACATGTAGCCTTGGTTAATGTTCTGCGGTGGAGGGCAGGTCACCACTGGGAAGGAACCATTTAGAACATTCATCAGAGACTAAAGACATAACAAGACTTTATGTTGTCTGTCATTACGTGTTTACGTATGGTTTTACAAATCTTGTAAAATCATATGTTCAAGTGCACTGAGGAATTTCCCCTGAAGATGGTGAAGCCCTGTATAATTGTGGCCTTTTAACTGGAGGAAAATATTTTACTTTTTAACAGTTCAGTGCCCAAATTACATTACATTCGCTCTGAGACCGTTTTGAAGACTCTTTTGTCTTGATTTGTCTCAGTACAGGACAAAATAGGAGTACCAGTTTGTCCGATACAAAAACATGCACTCATTCATACTGTTGCCACAAAGATAAAAAGTATGATTATTGTCAAACTATGAACACTTGTGATCATTAAGTGCACTACAATTATACAATTGAAAAACAAATTGTTGAGTTTTTTTCCCCCCTTCGGGACACTTTACCATGTGGTTTTGATGTGTTCTAAATAGTCTTTATTTTAATTTTTTTATTTTATTTTGTAAGACCATATATAAAAGTTAAAACAAGTAAGTCTAACAACTAGCGCCTTCACTATATTTTGGTAAGCAAAGGCTTCATTTTCAATGTTCTAATTTGGTATAAAATGGCTGAAAATATAGTGTTTTACTGATACTAGCTCATACAAGCAAACATTTGTAAAGTACAAATTAAGTCTTGGGTGAAATCCCATACAGTATGACATTTTTACATGTGCATTAATCTGTGATTATATTTGGTTGTTATATTTGGTCTGTGTGTGTGTGTCTCTGTGTCAACTGCTCAGTTATTGCAATGCTGCTATAAATACTCGACCTTCATACCTCGACATTCAGGTGTCTTGGTCCAGGTGCCACTGGCGGTGCACTTTGCTCTTGCATTGCCAACTACTGCATATGGAGGTAGGCATTTGTACGTCCCTGTGATGCCGTAATCAGTGGTGTTCCCTTCGACCCTCTGGTCATAAATGATCATCCCAAACTGTGGGACTGGAGCGACACCACACTTCACAGCTACGACAGAAGAGACACAATATGACAGTTCCTGTGTCAGCATTATACTGTAAATTTGTCCAATTATTTATAAGTAGGTGTGTATTTTATGTGGTATTTTGCATTGTTGTTCAGATTTACAGCCGAGCCAATTGAGTGATTGGTCAGTATCGATATAACTTTTGTTTTGAGTGATCTAACATACATTTTCTCAATTGTGTGTCTTCTTCTAAAGACCACAGAAAATTGTATTAGACACCAACCAAATATATACTTTTTAATATTTCCCTTAATTACTGGAAGGACATAGTGGATGACATACGTGTGCAATCTGGTGCAGGTGTGCTCCATGTTCCATTGGCTTGGCACAGAACAGAGCTGGATCCAGTCAATATATACCTGTGCAGTGCCATATTGTTCAATCAGTTTATGTTTAGTATACAAATTAATTAAAAACAACAACAACACATTGGCTGAAGTCAGCTTAAATGGATTTAAAGCCAAACGTTGATCAGAGCAAATGTTACCTTCTGAACTCACTTCTTTACTTCTATTACAGAGAATTATATTTCGCATTAGTGCCTCTGTATTTATACCCCAAAATATTTCACTGGTGTGTTGGTCACATGAAGGTGAAACAAAGGTAACTACTTTTTGAGCATATCAGAGACTCTCTTTAAGCTTTTGTTGCCATGTATGTCCAAAGCTATGACATAATGTGTCACACAATAAGATTTACCCTTCGTCACATGTGTAGTTGATGGTACTCTGGTACATTGTATTCTCATAGTACATTTGTCCATTAGACAGGTGCTCAGGATAGGGACACTGCTTTGCTGCAGGAGAGAATATAACAAAGAGAGCATGTGTAAATAGAAGGTTTTGAATAATGCAAACAGTAGAGGACATGTTTACCCTCTTCGTAGTGAAGTCATTCATCAAATTGTGATCCAGCTGTGCAAATTCTCACTCTTTCCACAAGTGTTTGTCGTTTTGAAACAATATTTTTGTCTATATACCACATTAACAAAGTAATCTACAGATTATTAAAAGCAACACGTGCTGGTCCTCATTTTTATATTCCATCAAAAATGTACTACATAATAGACATGCTTTTTATTACTTCACGTTAGTCTATGTAAGTTTATATAATATTATAAAATTGTGACAACTATAGACGATATTAGGAATTATTACAATTATAATGAAGTTACGATACAACTATATGTTAAGATTAAAAATTCTTTTAAAATGTTTCTGGAAAATTATACACGAGTTGAACTCCAGAGTATTGGAGACCCACGTTTGCACATGAACCTGTTTATTGTCCAGTGTCCGCTGGCAGCGCAAACAATCGTGCGAGATCCTGACGAAGGGGTGTATCCTTGTTCACAGGACAGCGTTAACTCGTCACCGGGGTTAAAGTACCTCTGGAGCCCGGCCACCACAACGTTGCCACCCAAGTTGGGCCTAGAGCAAACTGCAAAGTAACAAAAGTATTTATTAGGAATTGTTTGAAGACTGTCAAAGAAATGTTGCTTTGGATTCACATTATACAATCACATAAGATTGGACTAATTTCCAACATACCAACCCTGTCACTATGACGTTACAAGAAAGTGAACTTGTAAGTTATTATCACAGGAACGATTCAGTCACCCAAACTGTGAATGTAATGCAACACATAGTCTTTCTATTGAAGGAATGTACATTGTATGTGATTGTTTTCCCTAAAAAAAAAATTGTGATAATAGATGAACATCAACTGCTTCAAAAATATTTAAATGCAGCTAATTCAGAGCAATATTTACTAAAGAGTAATTCTTCTGAAGAAGTAGCTCTATCTTTAGAGGTGTATTCAGATCACTTTTGCTGAAACAATGTAAATTCTATGGCACATCATTATTGACCATTTAAACAGTAAGGCTGATTAATACGGGAAGATGTAACAGTCCTAAATATTTACCAATTACAGAAAGATCATCTTTAACATTTAGGTCTGCCAACATTTCACAAAACAACAAGAGCTTGAATCAACATTTAAATCCAAATCTTTCTCTAATGTGAAGAATACTCAGGTAAAGAAAACAATATTTCTGTCCACTTCTTTTGGCGGAACAACATATAATAATGAATCATTTCAAACATCAAATGAAATGGAATAATTGCCCCGTATCACCGTTCTCCAAAGCTAAACATGTCCAGTACAACCTAAATTTCTTTAGAACAAAGATAAGGGAATGCTAAAACCGTGAAAACAGTGACACAAATAGATATGCATATATGCAATTCAAGCCATGCAATATAAATAAAAGCCAGTAATGATACCATTATCCTGTTTGGATGTCACAATGGTAAAAAAGAGCAGAAAAAAAGTCAGCATGTGTTCCATCCTTTCCTGTCCAGACGTTCCTTTTCTCTGGCCTCTGGTTCAAATACTGACTCTCTGCCACCGCTTTCACTGCTGTTTGTGTTTCTCTAAAAGTAAACAGATAAGACCAGCTGTTCTCCGGCTATCTTTGTTTTGTTTTCACCTACTTTTTCCAATAACAGGTTGTCGTCCTTGTGACATTTTACTGGAAGAGAGAAAGTTCCAGCAGTGGACTTTACCTTGTTGCTGCAATGACAGAAAAGAACACATTCATTTCAGAGTAAATGTTTAAAAAGAAAATTATAATTCATGATGAAAAGAGAAATGTTATTACATAAGAAATACTGTACAGTGAAATTGATTAGTTCTTTTAATTGCTGTAGTACAATGAGAATTTGGATGTGATTTTCAGTAAGGCCTTAGAGCAGAGGTCTTCAACAGGGCGTCCGCGACCCCTAGCGGGTCCGCTGAGGTACTGCAGGGGATCGTGACATTTTTCGTAGATTGGACAATTTTTCACATTTTTTAAATATTTTTTTCCCACCAATTTCTATAGTGAATGGATAGATGGAGGCAGAAGATGTTAGCTTTCAGTCAGAAATGCACACATTCAGCGACACACAGGAGCTCTCTCAAGCTGGGCACCTGTTCACTCACAGCGTGAGACTAGACTGGACTTGTTCCTCCGACCCTCCTGCACGCAAAGAGGAGGACCCGCCCCTATCGCTGCTGTGCCAATCAGAAGTGCGCATGTTACATGCTGGCTCTGTCAGGTTCACTGTGATTGGCCGAAAGCCTATTCAGTCCCCAGCTGACTAAGATCCCAGGCACAAGGACACACTCTGCAATATTATTTGAAAAGAAGATACCGTTGTAAAAAAACAAACAAAAAAACAACAACGACATTCACTTGTTTAAAATAAAAACATGAATATATGAACCTGTGTATTATTTGAATAGCTTAGTATTGAATGCACAATAACAAGGTATGTTTATACATGGCACTAGGCCCAGTTTAATATAAAACATAATTTTATACAATATATATCATATATCTGCTCCATCGCTCTATCAGTTTGGGGGTCCTTGGCCTGAAAAACATTGAAGACCCCCTACGTAGAGTAATAGCCTTGATTTTATACAGGCTAGGTTTTTGAGTTACCTGGAAAACCCTGTAGATTTTGGATTTGGATTCTCCTTGACGAAGGAGATGGCGAGCCACATTTAACCCTGCAGAGTTGGACCACGATCACCTGTTGTGATGTCCGAGTGCACCGCTGTGGTAGGACAATCAAAGCCCTACCTCTCGGACTATTTTTGTTTTGTGTTGAACCAAAGGTAGGTAGGTAGGTAGGTATATACTTTTTTTTTTTATATAAAAAAAAAAAGCTCTCTTTTGAACTAAACTGACTTGACTGGACCTATCGGACTAAAAAAAAACCTGTTACAACCTCAACACGGAATCATCTTAAATGTTTGGATCCAAAGAACTCTGAACTTTTTGCACTAAAGAGACCATTTCCTTTCATCACCTGTGATATTGATAACAAGTTCATAAATGTTGTGTTTTTGAGCTGCTAAGCAGTTATTGTTACTTTGAATGCACTAAGTGTTGCATATGTTGAAACCTAGAATGTGAGTGTAAATAGTTGAATGTTTTATTGTTTGTTAAAGTTGATTACACATTGCAGTTTGAACGTAACCCTACGGCTCCAGTTGATTATTGTGTCTGTTATCTCCTTACAAATGAATCTAGACACTGGTCCATAGCATATTGAGTCTTCTGTTAACCCCGTGTGGGTTACACTAACAAATATGTTCACTGTATGTTCAGGCAGCTGGAAATTGCAAATATTCCCGTTTGGAAACATCCCACTTCTTTGTTGAAATCGTTCACAAACAGACACACAGGCAGCACCCAGGACTCCCTGCACCTTCACCCTATACATATATCGCATTAGAGAGGTTGAGGTCACAATATTCAGACTAAATTAGAGTGTGAATTGGTGTGAAATCTCCCAGGAAAGGATGTCAGATCGACCCTACAAAGTGTGTGAGCCTCTCTCGTGTAAGTAACCTATTTTTAGCCCCAGGCTTTGACATCTGTCAGTTGTACTGTTGTTGTATTTGACTCTCTACTATATAATATCTGCTATGTTATTTGGTTTAAACGTTTGAAATGAGCAATGGTGTCATATTTCAGTATTAAAACTGGATCATTTTTGTATATGATTTTAATATGTGCCCTGGGTATGGCCATGTATGTTCAGTATGAACTGAGATTCACAGCTTCTTTAGTTCACTTCAGCTCTCTCAGGCACCTGACCATTATTTAAGTGTGCTAATCAATCTTTATGTATTTACAGAGTAAAACAAACACACTGTCATAATTTCATTATTAATTACCACTGTTACTTAATGAGTTAATCAGCTTAAAATGACAAAATAAACAAGGATCATTAACAAAGGTTGCCTTTGCCTCAGCACATCATCCCTTTATTCATTCTGTGAGAAGTCATGGTCGTGCAGAGCTTGTGGGTCTTGCTGGAGGGGAAGTGGCACACATTGTGATTTCTGATGGAAGGTGTTTACGCCTTAAGGTGTACTCCACCATGCTTGGTTCTGAAAGAAAAGGAAAGAGAGGGAGATCTGACTCCGTGGACACTTCTGAAGACAGACTTGTTACGCAATATCTTTTCAGGAAGAAATTGCTCTATTACCACCAGTGAAAGCATGCAGATCTTGGGTGTATGCTGTGCTCAAATTCATTCATGAATGTAAATAATCCTATGTTCATTCTATATTAAATTGTGCCATGATACTAATAAACTTGTCTCCTATAGACACAATTTTAAGTATTGTAGAAGCTTTGCAGCTGTGCGGATACTTCAGATGCCTAACTTAATATAAATATCTTCTCTGTTTAAAAGGTTTCTTTCATCTTTGGTAGATGTAAATTGATCTGTCATGACTACTGCAGATTGACAGATTTATAGCTGACATGAACTCACCCTCAAAGCATTCTGGCACGGGAAGGCTTCCATCATTACAGGTGCTGGCCACAGGGTATCCACACCTCTCCTCTCTGTTCAGACAATAGAAGACAACATGTTCTCCATGGAGGACTCTGTTTGGCTTCAGGTCTGCGATCCAGAGCTTCTTGGCATTGTAGAAGATGCGGCCTCTTTTGATGCCAACTCTACAGGGAACTGGGTGGAAAAACAGCAGTTAAAGCATTTTACCAGACATTGCAAATCCACCCGGTCGTAGATAAATTTTTTATTGTTTGAAGCTAATTCCAAGCCAGAGGACTGGAGAAACGATCTGCACATTTCTGGATACTTTTGGTTTGCAATTTGACTGTTGAAACTGAATCCCAGGATCTTTTGCAACAGAAATATAGAAATTCCGTCTGCAGGGAAGTCTTATTTTCCCATGACTCACCCCTGCAGACTGGCTTTGACGACCACTGTCCTGTGTTTTGGCATTGGATCTCAGCCTGGCCGTCCAGAACATAGTGCTCATTGCAGGCGTAGTTAACCTTTTCTTTATAGCCATGCTGTCTTATCACAGCAAAGGTGATGAAGCCATTAGGTATGCTTGCTGGGATGGAGCAGCTCACATCTGGAATCAGATTGGGAAGAGGATTTATTGAGATACAATAAGAAACTGTCAAAAGGAACATTACAAACTATATCAATGGAGCAACAAAATAATGATAGTCTTTGTCAGGATGTGTTCTGTGAAGAAAGAATACAGCAAAAGGTGATGCAATTTTTTTTTTACTTTTCTTGGCCTATTTACAGTGTACACTGTCGATAACACGAGACCTGTTAATGTTGTATGTCACCTCGGCACACTGGTGGCTCAGTTGCGCTTCCATCAGCCATGCAGGATCCTCTCTCATAACTTGGTGCTTTTGGTGGATTACACTCGTATGTCCAACCTTGTCCATACATGATGGTGTCTCCATTCACTGGCTTATCGTGGACAATCCTACCATCTCTCAGGGGTTTGGGCAGGGGACAGTTCACAGCTGTAAAGAGAAAATCGAGACTGTCCTCTTAAAAAAAGACTCCAGAGGTATTTAGTGCATTGACCGTATTTATGACCCACAGTCACGTTAAAGTTAAGCGACCCTCTGTGTTCATATGAAAATAACGACAATTGTTTTGTCATTAAATGACCTTTGACCTTATGTGAAATGATGACCTCTATATGTGGGGATTAGTGGATTAAATCTATGTGCCAGTACTATGGCAACAATATGGAAATTTAGTTTGAAACCTTTTGTCGTAGTAGCCACACAAATGTGAGCCTGGAGAAGTAATGCAGCTCGGATAACCTCTATAAAGTTGAGCTTTTCCTTGTGAGGTGGACGCATATTGGGTGGATGATTCAATACAACAGCGAACCAAGTGTTTTTTGTGCCTAAACCTAACCAGGACCTCTGATTTAGGAAACAGTGCTGTGGGTTGAATTTGAGGGTAGGAACAAATGACCCTTAGTATTGGAGGACGTGTTGAGAGAAATTATCACACCAGATCTAAAGTCAGATCAGCTCTGAAGCCTTCCTTTGCTTTTAGCTCTGAACAAATCACATTTAAGCAAACTCCACTTCCTAATTTTATCATAACTGTCTAATTCTATTTTTTTTTTTAAATTTACAGTGTACCATGTGTAATGACTATTTTGTTTGCTCTTCAATGAACACCGATATAGTCTGTTATCATTTCCACTGCATATATGTTCTCATAGTACCTTTGCAGCGAGGTGGTGGTTGGCTCCAGGTGCCATCATGTAAACAGCTGCTTTCATTGGCTCCTTGCATGACATACCTGATGAGCAGAGGTTAACATTATTCTGAAATATATCACTGTAAACACAGCTTGACATGATCTGTTTGGAGTGGAAATTTGACTATTATTGACTTTTACCCGTCATCACATGTGAAGTTAAGCACACTCTTGAATGGAGCTTCTGTCCTTCCCATTGCAAATGGCTGCAGAGGTTTGGGGAGCGGGCACATCTTGGCTAATAGAAAAAAATGTTATACTATCTACAATACTGACTCTACCGCTCTTGTTGGCTAGAGAACATAAGTAATCATGTGACTGGGCCTCAGAAATCACGTTTTCAAACCAGGACATAGTAGCTTACACATCCTTTTCTTGCTAAACGTGTCTTTTGATCTTGTACTCGAGCAGCTAAACCAGTAGTTGTGGTTTTGCGCTGGGTTTATGTCATTAACAAACTAATTTAAGATTCTTTCTGCTATCAGTTCACTTCACATTTATCATATTTTTTATTTAAAAAAAATAGTTAAATCTCTTCCAAGAACACCAGAACATCTAATTTTTTAACGATGGTATGTTTTGTAAGATCAAACCCTAAGTGTTTTTTTTTTTTTTCAAAAACTAATATCCACAATTTATGATAAAACCACTGAAAACTATTATTTTCAGCCTGTCTCTTTTAAATTAATGATGTAAAATTTCATGAAACAGAATTTGCACTTCAACATGTGACAGGTTAGGAGGACAGGCATTGTGGAGTAAAAGTCAACCTTTGAACATAATGCATTGATTTCTGTGGGGCAATGAGAAACATTATGGGATCTTCTTAAAGGTCAGCAGAACCAAAAAAGGTAGTTCTTTTGAAAGTAAAAGGTTGAAATACAGTGCAGTGAACACTCACGGGAACATGCCAGGTTGGACTGTGTCCATTGTCCTGTGGCCGTGCAGCTTATCCCGCCAGGTGTCGCTGTTGAGGGCAGGTAGCCCTGCTCACATGCGAGGGTCAACCCTTCTCCAACCTCATACGCTCGTTTCAGGGTCGAACTGTCAATCCCATCCGTGACAGGAGGTCGGCCACAGACTGGTTAAAGACCAGATATTTCATTTGACCAAAGACCTATGAAGTGCTGTATTCACAGCAATAATGTGCACATTTGGCTGCCAAATTTTCAATTACATTAAAAACTAGATGTTGTGATGATTCAACAAAAATACTCCGTAATCCATTGTTGAGATTAGAGTGTTGTGAAACGTGAAAGTTGTGCGCACTTTTGGTGCGACATCATCAACCGTGCAAAATTCAAACCAATTAAGGACAGTGACTGACAGCAAGTCAAACAGACAGACCTGTAGCACATTACCAGAAAGCACAATAAATACACGTCACGCTAAAATAGAAGTAAAGCAATTATCCTGCTTCATTTTACCTGTCTTAGGTGTTACAGTTGTGTATAAAACTGCTTGACTGAGAAGCAACAAAGTCAAAGTTGGAGCCATCGTCTTGAGGGTGAAGTCTCCTCAGTGTCCCCTGCGTCTGGGTGGCGATGTAATCACTGTATGTACTGCTGAGTAATATAACGGTGACAGTCTGCTCCAATCAGATGCTAGTTTCAGTATTGATTGAGCACAAAGGTCAGACTTACTGTCCTCAAGCCATCTGTTGTTCTTTAAACAAAAATTAAAAAAAAAAAAAAAAAAAATGCTGTTTGTGCAAATGAAGCATGTAAACAACATTACAACAATAATGCTAAACAACAAAGGATTTGGCTGCATATGTGCCTTGGTTTGATTTAACAAAGTGTTGTTGTTTTTTTTGTCAATAAAAGTTTAGGAGGTATCGGTTGAAACAGTATACAAAAGGAGATAGTACAGTAAATATTGAAACTTAACTGGGTCAAACGATTTTGTTGATTACCAGTAATACCGTGCGTCCTTCATGGATGGATTCAACTTTGCAGATGGGCAGCATTGTTTGAATATCATACATCCAGTCAGTCTGACGGTTAACAGACCTCTCTATTTTTCTTTTTTAATTTCAAGTGTCGGATGTTGAGCTTAGTGTTGTAGGATTTTAGAGAACAGAAGGTCTGGTTTGTTTACACATATTCAATTTGTAAATAATTGACTTTGTTGGAAGAAGGACTGCGATGGCGAAGCTGCTCTGCAGGTCAGTGAACCACAGGAGAACGGGGCAACTCGGAAAAGTTAAAGTAACAAGCAAGTCAAGATAGTTTATGAATCCACACAGAAAATGTTTGAAATGGTAAGAAATGATCTAGCACAAGCATACAGGAGTCATAGAGACGTTTTATACCAGATCTTTAATAACAATTTTAAGAACAATAAGCACATTATTAGAGACAAACACAGAGCTGAAATGAAAAAAACAAACAAACAATGTTATTAATCAAGTAAGAAATGAATCTGCTCGTGAATAAATGGAGCATTTCTTCGAATGTAGTTGCTTTTTGTCTCTGACCTGATGCAACCCCCACCCCCCCAAAAAAACAAAACAAAAACAAACAAACAAACAAACAAAAAAAACCAACACAAGGTCTGTTACTGCTCGGAAATCATAACCCCTGGCACATATAGAAAAATATCAGCTCACCGCCCTTTGACTGAACTTGCAGTGCTCACACAAAGTCACCAACACTGAAACTTGAATGATAGGACCTATTATTTTGGTAAAGTAATCTCATTGTCCTGCACATTGTCCCCTGTAGTTTTTCACAACATCACAGAAAAAAGAGCTGACAATCAGGCAAACGGTAGCTCATTGATATCCAATCATGACACATACAATGCTTCGTTCTAGGAGATTACAAGATATGTATCTGTTTATTAAGGATATAGTGTAGGTCGTAGTTATTTAATGCTATAAACAAAGCACAAACCTTGTCACGAAGACAGTTAGCTACTCTTAGTTATCTTGCCTGATAATCATAATTTTTTTTTTGATGATGGTTCAAAAAAAAAGTCCCAAAAAGTTGAACACAGTTTGTAGCAAGACCAGTAGATGTGAGCCACTCCGCAGAGCAAACGAAACCATGTACAGTAATGCGCTTTTTATCCACACGGTGACGCTTCCATCCTGAATTCCTCAGGCGGGACCAAGGGCCTCCTCCTTCCCACAGCGGATCCTTTTGCGTGACATCAGCCGGAGTGAAAAGGAGGAAGCGCCAAGTTGCACAGACAACAATCGGAAATAGGATCTTCAAAATAAGATGGGCGAAGAGCATTTTAGACCGTTATTTCGGAGCTCTAAATAATTGAATATTGGTTGCTCCGTGGTCCTGGTATTCATGATTTAATACGAATAATTTGAGGAATGTAAAGTGTGTGTGTGTATTTATTCATTGCTGTTATTTTTTCTAATATATATATATTTTTATCAATCTTATTTATGTATACATATTTGTGAGTTTTTTTTTTTAAATTATTATTGTGTGCACCTTTTTTTTTTGCGTTTGTATGCTGCTGTGACGACCAAAATTTCCCCACTGTGGGATTCAGAAACTAAGAAACGGCGAGTAGTAAATTTAGAATTTCTTTCTAAAGTGTCTTCTCCACAAAGAGCTAAAAAAAAAAGAAAGAAAGAAAAGACTTTTACTTTGAAGGCTGGAAGCGGAAGCAGCACCGGTTACTACGGCTACCTTGAGAAGGTGCGGAGCTGTCAGTGGAGCAGCCTAGTGATATCGACAGGCGGGGAAAGACCTCAGACAGTTAGTGTAGTGTCTGCAGACAACACCGCCGCTCCGCACTCTGCTGGCTCCACACTGAGGGCTGCGCGTCTAAAACGGACTGATACACGCCCGAAGACAGACACGCGAAAGCTGTTGCATTGATTTGTTTTTATTTTTGTAGGGGGACATGGCTGATGTAAGTTCGAACGAGTCGTCCACCGCGGACGTGGCGAACAGGTTTGCCCGCAAAGGTGCTTTGAGGCAAAAAAACGTCCACGAAATCAAGAACCACAAATTCATAGCCCGGTTCTTCAAGCAGCCGACCTTCTGCAGCCACTGCACCGACTTCATCTGGTGAGTCTCCCGCCTCCAAACCCCTTTGACTGCCGCCTGTTGCATACTGGATAACTTTACTCGAGCGCACTCCGCTCGATGATGTAACACAACTTCAGAGTAACTTTCCCCTCCTAATCGTGCACTCCTTTGCACTTCCCGAAACACGTTACCACCTGGAAAGCGTCAGCACAGGATATCCTCAGTGCTCTCCTGAACAAACTTCACTCCAGGATCCCAATTTTTCGCGATTCAGCTTAATCACTCCTATATGGGAGGAGTTATGTTGTTCTTCATGCTGTTTCTGATGCATTCTATAAAGTGGGCTGCTCGAGCAGTGAGTGGAGTTGAATTCATTTATTCTGTCTAATTAGGACATATTCGAGTGAGAAACAGTCAAATTACAGCTGTCTTTTGATGTGTTAAGTGTTAAGTGCCATGAAATAACCTGTGTTGTGATTTGGCGCTATATAAATACAATTGAATTTTCATTATTGTTGAACTAAGTGGTCCCAGAAAATCCCAGGACTCCTCTGTGAGAGCCGCTTCAGCGGTGCATACATTTCAAATGAGCACATTACTGCACTAAGCCGCTCCTGCTGTTGAAGCCCATTCATCTTGTAGTTTTGCATGGTGAACGCAGCAGCTGACACTGGACCTGGTTGAACTATTTGGATGAGTAATTGGTTCCTTTTCCTTTCACATAGTTGAACTGAGCCTTTGCAATTTAAGCTACTGGTTTGAACTGGAGAACAGCTCCAGTGTGAATTGCTGAAAGCCTCCTACAGAGCTGGACAGTGGGGGGGATTTTCTATAGAAGAATTGTGCAATTTACTGGCAGTGTGTGCCCATATAGAGAAGCACTTCACCTCCACTACAGAGAACTATTTCAGCATATGCACATTTTATAAACACACTTGAAGTAGGCAGTGAGTTGCAAAGCTGCAGATTGTCGCTTGTATGTTGCTTTTTTTTATTTGTATTTTTTTTTGTATTAGTATTTCATAGGGAGAAATGCTTTTGGAAAAAACTGACAAACGATATGGTCCTGAATGCTGTATTTAGACTTACTGCAGGAGCCTATGCAGCAGGTCTCTATTTTTTTTTTTAATTGTTAAATGTAACTCTTCAGACTTTAGTTTCAGTCTTCACAGTTTAGTAATGTCTTAAATGTGCGAGGAGTGAACTTACAGACAGCCTGAGCGTTCCTCCTACATTTACAGACCTCTGCTGCTGGAGGTGGGCGTGCGACCTTTTATTGCTAGTGGCTTGACAGTTTTACATAATGACCTATGCCCTGCCAAACAAACGCCACTCCTTAAATCAAAGAACCATGAGCCAGTGGCAAACCATTTGTTGCTTCTCTTTATAAATCAAAGAACAAAGTTTTTTCATCATGCAGGTTTTAATGCTGAGGATTTCTGTCTTGACAATGTGATTAAATGCATATGAATCCTTTGACATCCTACACTTTATGGACACGATTATTGCAGACACCTGAGCATTACACTTATGTGTGATTTGCCACACCCCTCTTTCCAAAACTATGGGTGTTTATTTGCAGCTCTTGGTCTAATGTCGCTCCTCTGGTAAGATGGTGAAACCTGGCTGTGCTGATTTCCTCTGCTTCAGCTACAAGAGCATTAGTGCAGTTGCATTTGGCGTTTCAGTTCATCCAAAGAAATCTTGTCAAGTGTCTCCACATCAAACTCAGAAAAATATCTCTCTACAGACCTCACTTTTCTACTCGTTGTCATTTCAGGGAAGATAATAAATGCCTCCAGCATGACACGGACATTCAAACCTCTACAATGCTCGTGTTCAGTCGTGACATATAATGTGTAACACCCTGTCCCTGGAATGAATGTACATATAAATTAATGAATGGATTTATTGTGTTTATAAAACAGTGAGTGAACAAACATTCAGCCTTGGTTTTTTTTTTCCACAGGGGTTTTGGAAAACAAGGATTCCAGTGCCAAGGTAAAACCAAACTCCCTCATTCATCTTGAACCTGTGTGTGTGTGTGTGTGTGTGTGTGTGTTTCATGTAGAGTATGTTAAGCAAAGTATTTTCCTTTTCTCGTGTTTTAAATGAAACTTTTTATGTGATAAGTCTGCACATACAATCTCCTGTGCTGCTGTAATATCTATCACTTGAACCATTACAGCTACATTTAAATTGTACAACTGACGTGACACGAAGACATAACTGATTTTCTGAGCTTTTCTTGACCTATGTCTGCCTACTGCGCTTTTATTACAAGAATCATGGATAACTGATGAGAACTAGATGATAGATTTATGAACAGACTGACCACCGCAGACTTTACTGCATATCGATCATGCTCAAAGTGCCCAAATGTTCATATTGTGGTTGTAATGCCTTTAAATCATTTGACAAGAAGGAAAATACCCTAAAATAATTGATGTTTTAGAGTAAAGCAGGTATTTGGCTGCTCAGACCTAGACAGGGATTTGCTGTTTGTTTATGTGGCGTAATATTATGAGTTCATGGTTTTGATTTCTTCAGTGCCTTGGAGCTTGTTGCATGATGTTTACTTAGATTTAAAATGTGGATAATCACAGTGGTTCTCAGAGTTTAATGTGGTATTCAACAGCTGATTATCAGTGAAGTGCATCTTAACAAGTGTAGTGTTTGCTTTGAAAAAGTAAAAATGAGGCTGGCTGAAAGGGAACAGTTTAGTAAAAAGGTAGCAATGGAAGTGTGCTGGATAATAATAATAATCGTCTAAAATGGAAACCTTTCGAGCTTGCCAAAGTATAAGTCTGGCTGCTCGTGCCCACGTAGCAGAGCAGATGTTTTATTTGGATATAGACACTTTAAATACAGAAACATTTATATACAACATTGAATTTTAAAAGTGCCGCACAGGATTTTTAAGTTCTGTACAGAAATTGACCAAAAAGCAATCTTCTCAGTTCAATTCTTAAAGCTCTGAATGAAAAGTGCTCTGTGGAATTTTCTTGTAAACAAAAAAAGTATAGTTACATTCAGTGTTTGTCAGTGAATTATTGAGCTCGAACACATTTCCTTCCTAAAATATTGCAGAGCTGATTTGATTCAATGCAATTTGTTTTACATTTTTTGTAATTTTTTTAATTTTTTTATAAAAGGCCAAATCATGACACAACAACCCCTAAATTCCACAATTCCAATATGAGTGTCTGGAGGGAAAAAAAAATCCTCCCCTTTAAGAGGAAGAAACCTCAGACCGAACCAGACTCGGAGGTAGGCGGCCATCTGCCTCAGCCGGTTGGGGTGTGAGGGGAGAGCAGGGAGACAATGAACTGTTGGTGGGGCCAGTAATCACAGACCAGAGACATGCAGCTCCAAGGGCCAGCGATATCTGCAAAAGATCAATCATGCATTTCATGCTCTGGTGCTGCATTTCTAGCGTGTCGCAGCCACCAGCTTTACATGAATTAACAACCAGATGTGAACTGCCTCACATACTGAGTGGTTATGTGACTCATTATGCACATGCAAATGGAGAGACACTTACTAAAATATTGCTCCATGCTCGTGGTCCAAAGGTCCGCATGATACATTTATGAATGCCATTTTGCATTTGTAATTCTTGCATGTTCCAAAGTATTTTTTTTTTCTGGTGCAATTATTAAAAATTATAGGTCTATCCTAATAATATGTATAATTATATTATAGTCGTTATCAGCAGATGGCTATTCTAAGGCTTTGAATTGACATCGTAAATCAATCGATACAGCTTTTCAATATCGTAATGACGACTTTGACCCATCCATTTGTTTTGATTGGCTTTATTGTATGACATACGCTTTAGAGATGATTGGATCTCCAAGCATTGAAAGAATGTCAATGAATTTTAACCGCTTTAAGAGACTTGTGAATATGTTATTTCCTCACAAAAATGTGGCAGAACGTATTTCTTGTGCACTCCGGCAGCACTGCACACACATACAAGACAGAAAATCTGAAAACGCATAATAGATCTGCTTGAAAGATAAACACTTTGCCGTACAAGGTGTTTGATCTCAATGATTCAGAATCTCTTCTGTTGAGAGTGTCAGGGAGGATGAGACGTGGAGAGGTCTTTACTGAATCATTACTCATCATACTGAGAAGTGTAGATGGTTCAGAGTGTCCTGTGTCTGCAAGTGCGTACGTCTGGGAAATGTTTGCACACAGGAACATGCATATTAGCCCGTGTACACTTAAATCTATCTTCTCCCCTTGGACATGTCTGCCGATAACCCCAACACCCACTCGTCTATGTGATCTCCTCTAACAGAGGTGAGATGAAGCCTGCAGTATTTGCTCCTACATGGGTGAAACCAGGCTCTGCAATGAGTCAGTCTAAGGTGTTGGAGTGTTGATAGCCTAACATGTTTTTGCATAACCTGACATTATCGTCAGTATGTCCGCCAACCCCCTCCTCTGCTCTCACAGCAAGTCGTCATTTTCCTCTCGCCTCATTGTTCCTGTCACTGCTTTTTAATACAGGACATAATGATAAACTGAGTGAAATCAAGGACGTCAGAGACTCTTAACACAAACGCAAATGGCTGCTCCGGAGCTTTTTCTTTTTTGCATTCAACACTGACTGTCTCTCAAAAACTGACCACTCACTCTTTGTGTTTCCAATCATAAATGAATGCCTGGACCTGTGGGAACCTGCCTTATAAAGGCAAAGGAGAATGGTTGCACTGCAGCTATTAGATGAGCAAAAAGCCCCCACTTCATAACATCTGCTTAGCCATCAAATATTAAACTTGAACTTCTACAAAATGAGGGCCGAGTCCTCCAGCAGAGACATCAGCACCTCTCAGTCACTGACAAAGTGATAAACCGGAGAGTGGCATTTCTATAACAAGAGTGACATTTAATTTTCAGCCTTGCAAATGTCCCTTTTCTAAGAATAGGCAGTGCTGCACTTTATCACATCATCAAGTATAGTGTGTCGG
Organism: Brachyistius frenatus; assembly: GCF_029030835.1. Lineage (NCBI taxonomy): Eukaryota > Metazoa > Chordata > Actinopteri > Embiotocidae > Brachyistius > Brachyistius frenatus. Next base: position 90,405 of record NW_027210724.1, read on the forward strand.
GTTGTGAGCTTGAAATGGTGAGTCAGAATTGCGTGTCATATATATAAGCTCATTTAATATGTTTATGTTTGTGTTTCTATAAAGAGTATTTTAGGATTAAAAGCATACAAAGTATGAATACGTTTTGGCCAGCTGGGATGTCATATTTGTATTACATGGTGTCTCAGAGCTAAACACTGACTAATACATTTTAAAATTGTTGATTAGAGCTGAATTGTTTAGTATATTAGTTGTTTAGATGACTGGTTTATTTTCTCAGATATAAATATTTACTGTTAGAAAATATAATATCTTTGGGTTTTGAACTATTGTTTGGACAAAACAAGTAGTCTGAATATTGCAATTTGGCCTTTGGGAAGTTATGACAGTCAGTTTTCACTATTTTTTGACTTTTGATTGAGAAAATAATTAAATAGTCCAGAATGTAATTGGTATATTAACTGATGAGAAAAATAAATGTTGGGTGCAGCCTTAGAAATGAGAGAATATAGTAATAATCCTGCACAGGAATATGTGCGCCATGTCGACCGTGTAACACATTCAGTGGATCGCAGTTTATTGTGTTGAACATGAACTCGTGGGCGCAGATGAAACAAAAAATTTAACCACTCAACATGACACCTGAAATTAAATACTACAGCGAAGTTAATGTTGTGGAAACAAACAAGCCTATCAGTAAGCACCTTTCCTAGATGGTATCTGCATTGTGAACGATCTGTCTGTCGTCTCCTGGCTTCTTTTCCTGTGGGGTCTTATTTCGAGCTTCTGGCCTGCTGCCTGTGTGCAGCAGGGTGTCTCAAATCACCATTTAGATGACATTGTAGTACAGCCAGGCAATTTGTACTTGTGTCACTCAGCTGATTTACCATTCAGATCTTGTTAAGGTCACATGGCCTCTGGAAACCTTGGGACTTGGCCTCTTTGGTTAGGGTTAGGGTTTCTCATTTGGTTTTCATTTCTTGACATTCTAATTAACCAGGGTTTAATGCGAAGGTGTATCCTATTTTGTGACCTACTTCTCATTCAACCAGCTAAACATATTCACAAGGAGCCACAGAATTCTGTCGGCCCCCGAGCAACCCCCTTAAGTGTTCGGGGGTCAAATACCGTCTTCAGGGGCACCTGTGTGGACATTTACTGAGAGGAGTGTTCGTTTAAATCCATTTCTTTGCCTCAGATTGTTTGTTTAAGGGTCTCTGCCACAAATGGACTTTTCTTGGAGGGTGCAGTTGGTGTCATTGTAACACTTTTTTGGAGTCCATCTAACTGCTAATGCCCGCTGTTGTCTCTTTTGACAAATATAAATCAGGGCATTGTTACTTAGACCCCTAAAAGTTACACTAGAAAAAGTGACGCTCTTGTTGGCTTTTTTGAAAAATGTCAGTAAAAGTAAAATCAAATTAAAAATGGTCCCGTAAGCTGCGTCTTTGAACTGACTGTAAAATAAAAGCGTCTGAGGTAATTTCTTCTCAAATGAATATTTGAACAAAGACTACAAGTACAAGTAGATATGAGAAGTATAGAATAAAAGAGATGAAATCAAAGCCAGAAGGCTTAAAAAGACTTTATTCTTCTGGCTATTCCAGGCGAGAGGGTGTTCCTGGGATGTAGTGATTGCGGAAGTTTCATTTTCTGCTCTATACACCGTTGTAATATAATTCATTTCCAGAGTGGCGAGGCAGTCGATGGATTTTTGCTCCATTAATTATTTCACCAGGATGACCTATGAGGCCCTCAATGGTTTATTGGCAGATTGTGTGCAGCTGGATTTCACCTGAGGCTTTCCAATGTTCTCTGACGAGAATAGAAGCTAATGCAAATTGTCGTTGTGGAGGAACACAACCCCTCAAGAGTATATGATGTCCAGCCATACATGTGGCTTGTTTTATGTATTGAGAGTGTAAAGAGAAGTCAAAATAACAGAATTAAGAGTGTCTGATCACTCTAACCTGCTCACAGCTTCAGTCTTTGCTGTGATTATAGTCTTGAAACCCTGTTTGCATGAAGGTTTGCTCAGCCACTCGTTCAGGGCGGAGCAATCGGTCACCAGTGGGGGTGGCTAAGTGCGATGAAACTGAAGTCAAGTGTTTGTTTCAAAATGTACTTCCAACAATGGTGGCGATAAGAGCAGATGTGGCAGTGCTATCAAATATCCAGGAATTGAAGCTGAAGCAAGAACAATGGCCCGGTCATCTTGGTCATTTACAGATATGGAGTTGTACTCTGCTCACACCGAGGGAGAGTTTCTCTTGTTTACAGCTGGTGTTACCAGACCCAGATTCACTGTGTGAATATATGGGTCTAGCCGCGCTCAACTGAGGATTGTTTCCAGTTGTTGCGTCATAACGGCCGTAGACCTCGGTTTAATCTAAAAACTACTGGAGCAGCATAATACTGACTGGATCCACCAATCCCTTTGATGCACAGTGGCTTTGTTAACCTTGTGCTGCTCAGTGTTTGGACAGTATTCCGCCACAATTTCATCCCAATAAGGCCTTTGTTAACAGGCCATGGAAAGGTAAACTCCCTGATTTTCATGCTGGCTGGTGCGCGTATTCTTCTTTTGTTTCTTACAACAAAAATTGCACTCAGCTTTACAATACCTTTCAAAAGTAAGCAATCCAAAATTAACAAAAATAACAACAATAGTTATAGTAGCAGTCACCATAATATTCTTAGTGTTATCTTTACTGTTTTCAAATGTTCAAACAGCACATTATCCTTAGTCAACATTTCTCTGCTCCATTTGAGTGCTACATCCTGAAGCTGCATTAAAAGCCTGGTTTTAATGCCCAAGGGACTAAAGTGTCACTGTTAGCCAGAGAGAGAAGGCAGATTGTGCTCACACAACTTATCTAAACACCGGCTTAGAAAAAATACACATTGCAGGATTCAAGTGTTTGATAATGATGGCAAATTGTCCAACATGATTATAAAAATATAAACAGTAATAGCAGGCAGCCAACGTTTAAGCCAGACGTTTCTGTTGCGTGGCAGGTTTGTGCCTCATGCATAAAGCGATACATTAGTTCATGCTTTTACTTCTCCAGGGGGTTACATAGCTTATCAACAACATTTTTTTCATGAGACACAAGAGTTTATTACAATTTCCACCTTTGGTGGCCTGAAATATACCACACTGATGTATTCCCCAGTGAGTAATGCCTTTTCAGTGGAACACAGCACATGTCTGTAGTATAATAGTAAAACAGTTCTTTTCAATTGGGTTTTCATTTGACAGCACAACATCCAATCATCTCTAAAAATGAATTTAATTTGATTAATTTACCACAGCTTAGTTTTTTTTTTTTAATCAAATATAATCCAAATATATGAATTTAGTGGTGTCAAAGCAGCAAGTAGTAAACTGGCAAGGCTTTAAAACACTTGATGAAAGACCTTTTGAAGCATTCATCCAGCTGGACATTTTTCGTAAGTGCCCCTTTAGATTCTGTGCGTGCTAAATTATATTTCAATGTCAAAATTAGTAGGCTCCACAGTTATTCTCCAGCTTTCTGGGAAAAATTCCCTATCTTGTTTATTTATTTACCAATACAAATATGGAAAATTGATTCAAACCTCAATCCAAAGTACCACAGAGCATCAATTTTTAAATTGTATGTACAAATCCAGCTGTGAAAGCCTTTCGCATGAATTTAATTCCATCATTTGGTATCTCAAAGTATGGATTGTGAGAAGAAATGGTTTGTGACAGAGACATAAAACCCCTGTGGTCCTGGGATTCTCATAAACCCACAGCTTCAGTAGACACCGTTAAACCACAGACCACCCTGCAACATCTGTCGCTTTATCTCTGCCACCTCAGTGGCCGTGCTTTTGTTTGTGCCGTCATTCTCTCTTCTTTTTTCTCCTCTGTTCTAAAGCAGCGGTGTACTTAGAACAGAAGACACAGATTCATTACTAACAGCTTTGATGCTATTTGCTGAATTTTCTGTAGCAAATAAACGACCTATGTTCTGTTTCATTTCTTTTCTTTTCATCTCTTGTCTTTTCACCAGTTTTCCTGTTTCTCTGTTTAGTGGCCTCTGCCTCTGCCCTGGGTGGCAGGCCATGGGTTGGCACCTATCGGGCAGCTTTCTTTCCTTCTTTCTACACAGTACAACCAGACTCGCACATCCAATCCTTCTATCTCTCGCTTGTGTAAACGAAGAAAATTAGCAATCGGTTATTGGGTTTCTGCAGGATGTCCTTCTCATTCATTTCATGGTCTGTCCTCTCAGGGGTAAGACGTTCCAACTGCAGCCTTGATACCATTTTAGCTTCAGGGTTCGATCGACATGAAGATACAAGATTTAGAGATTGTTTGAATGGAGTAGAGCAGGAAAGAAGCGTCATGGCGCGCGTGCGTGTCTGAATGTTTATGTGACAAGAGGAGAGAAGAGGGCAGAGTTCAACTCCAGCTATATTTAGAGTTGCTCCGTGCTCCCCTGAAGATATACACTGCTTTGCATTGTGATGGTTCTGTTTAGAGGAGGACACTTGTTCTGTTGTTCTGTCTTTTTTAGATAGCCACTGTTGGATTACATAAGGCCTTTATCTGGGGACACACATGTTCTGCTATGGTTATCAACTTAGTGATTTAACTGAGGATATTCTGCGTGTGCAGGCTATGGCAATTCTGGCAGTTTTTGTTTCAGCTTCTTTATTGTCCTCTTGAAAACAAGCTTTTCTGTAAACATGAATGGGAGTTGAACAGCACTAGCTCCGTTACTCCATCTCTATTTGCACAGGATGCGTTCAGGCACAGTGTTAAGTTGTAAGTCAACTATACTGCAGAAGCCCTCATAGCTCACAGTCACTAGCTGCTGTGTTTGGGACTCAATAATACTAACTCACTGGTCGTGATATCAATGCATGGTTAATAAGCTGCAAGTAGTTGGAGATCTCTGAGTGAGCCGGGGGTTTGTCAGATGAAAATGAGCAGCAATGAAAACACTTAGAGCCACAACAGCTCTCGAGAAGCTTGTTAGTTGCTACTCATATGCGGGTCTGCCTCGACAGCGGTCATTCAGTTCTTTGCTGGAGACAACACCAAGCTGTTAGACAGACAGAAGCAGCAGGCAGCATTACATTAAAGCTAATATGTTAGGTGGCCAAAGGACATGTCCTATACCAAGGTTCCTTAGAAAAAAAAAATCACCCCAAGCACCAAGGAAGTACAGTGTGGATTGAAGCTCAATGACAGTAGATTATGAATTGATAAACATGTAAGTAGAGTCCTAATAAGGTGTTAGACCTTCAGAGCAGCTTGAATGAAGTCTGTGGTCCATGTAGTAAATTTGAACTGTTCAGTCAGTCTTAGCCATCGTCTGTTTTTGCTCAAAAGATATAAATACCTAATGAAGGCTGTTTCATCTTAAAAACTCCACATTTATTAGAAAAGCTAAATGCAAAAAAACAAAAACAAAACGTGTATGTATGCATTTCTTTTTAAGCAGCAGTTGAATAAAGCTTTGATGGCAACTCAGGAAGGTGAGCTGGTTTGTTATCTAGCTGTGTGGTTCTGACCAGAAACAGTACTGGAAGTGAACTGTTTTGGCATTTGGGAACTCCCTGAAAGCCTTTTGCCTCTCTTCCTGTTTCTCGGCAATCAATCCTGACCAACTGCATTCAAATTAGACTACTCCATCATGACGGCCTGCATTATTTATCACCTTGATTCCCACTATGCATTTGTGGGGAAATGCTGTGACATGCCTTTTAAATGTGTTTGGCACCGTCTAAGGCAATGTTTGCTTGAGAAAAATGATGTTGTTTTTCATGTTTGCCGGCCCAGAGACACCCTTTTGCAGTATGTAAATCCCAGTGCTGATGGAATGAGGATTTATTATAAATATTGCTTTTTGACTGAACACTGATGTTCAGTCAAATATGTCAATATTTGAGATGGTGTTTGAATGTTTGTCGCTGCCTCGGTGCAGAGCTTGTCTCTCTGTGCTGCTGAATCTGGATTAGATTACCTTCTGGGCTTCCATGGAGACCTGGACCACACATTGATGCAAATCTGCTAGTGCCTTGGCACAGGACAGCTCCTGCGTGGAGGGAAATACGTCCTCTGACACCTGCACATCATGATAATAGAGCCCTGTTCGGTTCCTGATTGCATGCTGTCGTGACGTCGCTCAAATCTGTTTCACAGTTTGATAAAGGGATTTGAGTGCAGGAAGGGGACCAACTGAGCAATCACAGGTGGGATGACGTCCACTATCCTGCTGTCATGCTTATGTCACATGGAATCTGAGTGGTGCGATTTTATTGTCAGTTGGAAGACAAAGCTACAGTATAACAAAGACCTGGCAGAGCTTTTATTTTTTTATTTTTTTTAACATTTGGAAAACTTGCTTTGGACTATTGATCTTGCGCGTTAGCTCAGATACTGGATTTGAATCTGCACCTCACTGCCCTCTCTGCATATGATTAATACTACCTCGGAATACTTTTTGATTAGATTGGTTCGGGATTTTAATTCACTGTTCATTTGCAGTGTCTGTAATTTTTTTTTAAACAAAATGCATTACAGATTGTTTTACGACAGCAATGTATTTATTTATCTCTTTTTCTGGTTCTCTGATTTAATGTGTCTTTGTAGATGAACATCTGATCTTAATTTGTACTCTTTTGTTTACAGTGTAAACAACAAAAAAAAACATTGATAAAATAGCTTTTTCACAAATAAGAACGTCTTTTTAAAAGGTAGGCTGAATAATTTTGTGCAAGAATTACTATTTATTGTTGCATATTGGACAAAGTTTGTCTCCAACACTTACCTTTAAGTGTTCTGTCTGTAGCGATTATACCTACAATTAAAATAAAGAAAACTAAAGTGACTTAAACAAAACCAGAGTTAACTCACTAGTTGCTTTGTGTTTTACCAGCACGCTTTACAAGTACATTTTTCACCAATCTTCCAAACCACAATGCAGCAGCAACATGTAGCTTGCCCCCTCTCTTATTACAGCATCAACATTACTTAGCTTTTGTTTTAGGCAGCAAAAAAAATCAGGTCCCAAATTCATTTGGCTGAATGTGGTATGAAACTCTTTAGTAAGCCACACTTTTCCATGCCCTAAGTGTGTTTTGGTCTGCACTGATGCATGGGGAAGACATTTGCATGGACAGTATGCCCATGTAGAGTGAAAGAGTGTCCTGCCAGCAGCTTTGTGTTGTGGCGTCTGCTCTGTGTTTGCTCCGGGACCTTGAGCTCCTGCAGGAGGAAGCGAGTGGCAGGTCGGTCATAATGGACTCAGGTTGAGAGCAAGCAGATCCAGCATGGAGAGCCAAACTCTGAGACTTAGCTGTTTGCTGATTCCCCCTTTGGCTTGTTAAAATGTGGTTGTAATGGATATTTGTTGTGGCTGGATTGTTTTACGATACTTGAATACAAATTTGTCATATTTATCATGGGAGAGTATTTATAGTGTTTTGTTCCAGCATCGTTAATATGTAGCTTGTGACAGCAACAAAACATTGATAAAACATGGGACACAATTGCCTGCAAAACATCAGGGTTCCCAGGATTATAATGGAATTGCCATATTTTTTTTTTAACTCACTGCTTTGAAATCACATGATAGAAGAGGCTGACAATATTTCTGCACTGATAGCTGCCTGTTAACGATAAAAAAAATAAAGTAACAAAGCCACAAACCATTATGCATAACCATTAAGAACTTTGATTTCCTGTCTCTTGTCGGGAAAGTCTTGCTTTCTTGCTGCAGACATTTTCATCACTGCAGCATGTCGTTGCCTTCAACTTTCTTGTGGAAATGTTTTGAGTGTAAATTAAACACAACTACACGTGTATAATTTAAGTACATCACTTTGTAGATATTCATGTAGAAAAAGTGTTTCTCAAAGATTTTTTTGTGGTTTTTATTTGTCGTGATTGTTAGATACAATGTGACATTCATGCGGTGACCTTTATACTTTAGCAATAGAGCTGTGCCACAGACCATATAAGGAAAAGACTGCGATACACTGTGTCCTTTCAGAATACACCAATTCATAGTAGTTAGGCTAGTTTGACCCATTAAACTGACCTCTGATGGCATCTGTAATGCTTTTAAAAATCATCCATTTAGATGATTAAAGCCGCGTCTATGGTTTCATTGTTAGATCTACTTTCAGATGGTTGATGATAATGGGTTCAGAGGTGGAGTTGTATCATAGGTACTTAATGGGAGCTTAACAGTTGCTTTTACTTGAATGAAACACTCAGACAGCCCTTCTGTTTTTTTTGTGAATGAGACCACCTGTTGTTCTGTCATTTGCTCGTAGGAACTGTTCCTGCTTACTGGGATTAACTTTTGGGCTGTATGCGAGCAGCAGCAGGGAACAATCCTTCCCAGGTCTTCTAAATCGATGCTGTAACGTTGAAGAGTCAAAAATATCACATCTGTCTGCATGTAAAGTAGGCCGCACTGCAGCGCCCCCAGGCTGGTTTGCTTGCCTTGCCATTTAACATAGACCTCATGGTGGCCTCTGCATTAAATAAAACCCTCAGTTTCAGTGTACTGTTTTACATAAATGGCTAGTGATCTTCAGGGTTCCCCCAGAGGTCAACATCTAGGACTAGGCAATCTTCGAGTTTATTGATCAGTGCTGTTATTTCATATCATTTTGGCCTTATACCGGCAGGTTAAGCAGAATTTACCTTTAACTAATAAAGCTTTATCCAATTAGATTTAAAAGGCAGGCTTGACAAAAGGTCATGAAGTAAATCTAAATGAAGAGTACCCTCTGTCCTGAAAACTGAGTCAGCAATGTGATGGGGAATGGGGGGTTGGAATGTCTTTACATGTGGTTGAAACGCATAAACATTCATAAACAACTATTTCCTGCTTTTCCTTAAAGGCAGCGGTGAATTGTTTGTGCATGGACAAAGTGTTGTGCATACCGGAGGGGTGACAACCTCCCATATTTTTCCACTTAATGCGGTGGAGTAAAATTGGACCACATGACTCCGAGCTTCTTCCCCCTTGCTTCTCTTGTCTTTGAAATTGGATCTTGGCAGCAGCAAAGACACGGAGTTGCACTCCAATTTTTCAGCTCAGTTTGTAGAAACCTTGTTGTTGTCAGTGTTTTCGTTACTTATCTCAATTCTAAAAGAACTAGAGTAATCTCATGTCTTCAAAGCCTCTGTCGCAGTGAATTACTGTAATTGATAAGGAGGATACCGATTTAATCAGTGTGTTACCCAAACAGATTTTGAACATCAGCTTCTTTTATCACGTCCTGGGGAATTTGTGTATGAGAAATGTTTACTTGAATATATTCTCCAATACATTAGTAATTTCTCTTCATTAAACAGATTTCTCTGCTTTTGTAGATTTACCAAACCCCACCCTCATCCATACTGTACATTACTGTACAACATAGCAAAATTGCCCGATTGCTTCAATCAGTCGCATTGAAGTCGCTCGTGGATTACGGAGCATTGAATAATCCTGATGATAGATTTCATTGGTCTCTATCTCACCAGTAGTTACAGCCGCATTGGAGTCGCTAAACCTCTGCGACCAAATGCGCAGTATGTTGTCCATTCTCATGTATTAGTTTGCTCCAGTCTTACAGACACAAATGCAATGACTAGCTGACACACACTAACTCATGCACACACAGGCAGACTTTGGGTTTAAGTTAAAAGAGTCATTAGGTCAGTGGGTGAACATCTGCTGCCTGAAAGTGGCGAGTGATGGTTGTCAACTTAATCCATTCACACAGCATATGGCTTGATTTGTTATCTTATACTTGTGTATATATATATATATATATATATATATATATATATATACATACAGGGGGACAATTCTTGAAAAATAACATGTAATGATTCTTGATTCCAGTTTATTATTGAAGCAAACACCCAGCAACAAATGTGTTTTGTTGTACATATGGGCCATATTATAGGACTTAATACGCAGACACAATTAAAGTTAGGGCAGTCATTCATAAATCATCATGTAACTACAATCCCAGGTTACTTAAACATGTGGATAGACTTTAAAAACAATACTCTACAGGACATTTGAGTACCTGTAAGTGTTCAGATTACTTTCCCTCAGAGAGCTAACCAAGAAAGACAGGCTCATTCCATCATGCTTTGGATATAACAAAATGTGACTCTTCATGTAAACACTAGTTTCTGTTCTTCACTTAGGCCAGTAGACTGATTGCCTTATCATTGGGACTTCAGAAACTTTCTGTTTCATTTGAACTGAAAACATGTTGTGTTTCAAGTGAGTTCAGGTCATACAGCGACACAGAAATCTAATTAGGGATGTGTTTTTAGATCAGAGAGAAGATATTTGTCTGGAGGAGAAGGGTCTTTCTTTCTTTCTTTCTTTCTTTCTTTCTTTCTTTCTTTCTTTCTTTCTTTCTTTCTTTCTTTCTTTCTTTCTTTCTTTCTTTCTTTCTTTCTTTCTTTCTTTCTTTCTTTCTTTCTCTCTCCCCCTCCCTCCCTTCCTTTACTGTGCCTTGCAAGGCTTCACCCTGTGTGCTGCTGCATGATGAACATCCTTTGCTTTTTTTTTTCTTACAGCTACTGACTGTTAAGCCTTTATTTACAGCCGGCAGACACTTTCTCTGTCTGTACTGTACGTTTATCCCTGTGTCATTGTGTTTATGCAGTTCATACGTATAGCTTTGTGCTTCAGAGGTAACATGAGAGGGAAGATCATAACAAAGCTTCGGCTAATGTTTCCGGCTAAATGGACGATTAAGTTTCTCTGGCTCTGAAACCATTGTCATTATGGTTGTGATGTGTTCTTTCATACCCTTTGTGATGTTGTCCAGTCTTTATGTTGCATATGCTACTCAATGTATCAGTAAAGTATGCTGGGATGCCTTTTTTTTTTTTTTTAAATATCTCCAGAAATTTAAAAAATGCCCACCAGATAAAACAGAAGCTATCAGTCTGAAGATCTGTGCTTTTATTTAATTTGGAAAACCTCTGGGACAACATCCATACAAAATAGTAAAAAGTCATCATTACCTTATAAATACTGTCTCATAAAGCAATCCAAAATACAATGATAAAAAGCTCCAGATAACTCAAAGTCAGTTGTCCTAATCAGAATTTAACTGTCAACGACACAGTCGGGCTGTCATGATCATGAAACTTCAGTTGATGTTTCATGGTCATACATTTAATAATGTAAACGCCTCTTCATAGTTAAATAATAAACATACCATTTATGAAGAAGAGCCATTTATACAAATTACAGTTTTGTTTGCTTTACTAAATAAAAAAATGTACAGGGCAGATATGACATAAATAACAACTTTAATTAAAGTCTTTTACTAAAATGTACATGGAAATTACTGATAATGACAGGTACCATTAGTCAAAATAAACATGTTAATGCTCACTGGGATTGACTAATTAAATTAGTAACTAACTAATTATCTTAAACCACAGCAGAAAAAGGGGGTGCAGTGAGATGACATCATTAAAAGAGCACCAGTTAAACCTCAAATGGTTGGAAATAACTTGGAAATACATTTCTGTTTCATCCAGAGTGTTTTAATACAGATCAATGAAAATAATGCTAATAATTATGCAAAATAATGAGGATCAGCTCAAATAAATACGATCATACAATTATGCAATCGTGACAGGCTTATACAATGTAGCATATCTTACAGAAGTTGTAATAATACAACTTTTGACCGTCCTTTTTAACACTGGAGGGCTATTTTACAAAATAGTTTGAAGTATGGTAATGTCTGACTGCACAGTCGTATAAGTTCTTCAGTCAAACTGAGTGGGTGAAGGCTGTACATTGTATAATCTTGAAGGAATAATGTTCTTATTGACTTTTTCAAATGTAAGTAGCTGCAGCTTTTGTTGCATGTTTACCTATTAAACATTCATAGGAGCATTAAGGGCACACCACAGCAACATCATCCAAACAGGCCCTTCATTAATTCTGCCTTTAGTCTGTACAGTATCTTTGAAAAAAGATGTAAAATGTCTCTTCTTTCCGATTACACATACTGCAGGCTCAGATGAATACAAACATATTTATTGTCTTTTTAAGAAACAGTCATATAATGTGCTTTTTGTGTTCCTTCATTTTTTTGTGTTGAATCACAGACCACTGACACTCACTTCTGCTTTCCCTTCCCTATGCTTGTGGGACTTAGCTCCACTTGATGTCTGTGTCTGTGTTGATGTTCATTCTTTTTGAGCAGAAGAAGGGGGTTGTGGGAGGTAAAAGGCCACCGCCGATATGTGAATATAAATTGTGAAGTTTAATTATTCACATCAACTTAACTTTCATTTTATTGATGTGAACGGTTGCATTGAACAGGAAATAATTTCCTCTGACACTGATGGCAAACATCAGTCACATGGAGGAATGAACTGGATGTTACCCTTTCAGACTATTACAGAGGGAATAAAGCACACTGGAAAAACACTGCTTCTCTGACATGGATTCAACTTGATAAAAGGTGTACCTTCCAGAGGTGAATGCCACTTTGGTTACGGATCAGAATGCTTTTAAAACTGAGAGTTTTTTTTTTTTTTTTTAATCCATGGGGAGGTGCAGTACTGAACATTACCAGGGATTAGAGAGGGATATTACTGCCTGAATGCATTAGATGTGTATTAGATAGCTCCATGATGGAGCACAGACTAATGTACCAGGCTCTAAATTACAGCATAATCTGCATTTAATTGCCATGAGTTTTGTTGTGATAATAGCATTATCTAATGGAAGAGCTCTAAAAGGTTTTGTATGAAGAACAAAAGGAAAGGCAAGTGGAAAGGGCAGAGCTGCTGTTACAGATGTGGGACTCTCACTTTGGGATGATTATGCAGGCCGGCACTCTGGTGAGACCCTGGTTACACAAAGGTCCCTTTGGTTACATTTCAGATGTTTTTCAACAGTGAAAATGTCAAGAATGTCAAAACAGGATTTTTGATGGAGTACAATTGCATTGCATTGTACAGCAAGACACTGTTGTTTTGAAAGAGGCCGATTGTCAGTACTTTTCATGGCCTTCAGCTATTGTCAAGACTCACAGGCTCCTCCTGACACATTGCACATAAAATCAATCAGTTCACACAGCCCGAAGAAAAAAAGTAAAGACAATATTTGTGGTACTTTGTGGTCTGTTTGTTGGACCTCAGGTGATGGCATCTTCTTGTTGAGCTGGGTGTTGTGCAAAATATTTTCTGACTTTTATATGATTCCTGAACCCCTACATTTTTTGATCGAAATATTAAAAGAATATATTTTTTGAAAAAAGAAAATTACAATTTACATTACGATACCAATCATTAGTTCTAATGTATCTAGGCAAGGCGAGTGTAACCAAGGTTATTTTTGTTGCTACAATTAAAACCTGTCCCTTAAACACCTCGCATGCAAATTCTTACGAGATGCCACAATTTTCCAATCTTCCTGATACGCTGCTCCATGCTGTTGGTAGATGCTAGCTTGCTTGTGGCACTCAGAGAAGCCTCCAGTTACTGCAGTGCACACAGTTCATGCAGGTGTGGACAAAAATTGGTTAGAAAAGAGAGAAATAAGTCATTCTAACGCGAGATTTACTTACCTAAGTTGAGACGGCGTGATTTGGTTGTGGCTCACTGACACTGATGAGATTTATTGCTTTGTAAACGTAGCAAGAGGTATGTTAGGTATCAAAATTTGGAACACAATGAGGAGGATTTTTCGACAGTAGATTGTACAGAAGCAGTTTAGTTGGTACCTTAACAGTATTGAAACTCAGTACCCAGCATTGTCTTCTTGTGCTCACCATTGACTGTGATAACCTCTTTATTATCAGTATCTGGAAGGAGAGGAGCACTTTGCACCCATTGTCTCCTATTAAATGTAATGTACTGGATCTCGTGTCTGCAGGAAATGGTTTATGACGTAAATGCACCCTTGTCATGTGAAATTACAGCAAATTTGAATGTCAGAATCAAACAATAATGCATTTATTTTCAGTTCTTTTAATGAGTAATGTATCTGAGCCTCCACTAAGCCCTCACCAATCTGGTGGCTCTACTCAAATCTGGTCGGCCTGTTACGGCAAGTTAGCCTCTCTCTGTGAGGACATAAACGTTTCGTCACAGGATTGTCGAGCAGTATTTACCCACTGCAACGTACGCTTTACTGTGAACTGCAGAGTGGCTGAACTACAGAAGCCACATCATTACCACAAGCACTGAGATTGATCCGCTTTTCAATTCATCCAGGGAGCGATCAATACAAATATTGTTGACATCCTCTATAAACTCCATTTGAATTCCAGTTCAGAGTTTAAATGGGAGCAACAGCATGGTACAGTTTAACATGAAGGTGAGACTCTCAAGCAGCTAAAACGCAGACACTATCACTGTGATTCAATATTTCACAATTTGGAGAATATGGATTTTACAGAATGATACAGTAAATGATTAACATCACAGCCTGACTGACACTAGATTTTTGGGATCAATACAGATATTAGGGAGTAAAAAAATACAGTTATCGATATATCAGTCAATATTCTTTATTATACTATATACATTATATATAAACACACATTTCTTTTTTCATTAACCCCTCACACTTGGACACTTGTGACAACGATCTGTAGTGAAGACAGGATATTGTATAGTTTATTGTTCAGTGACATCAATGCATTGAAACAATACATTTCACTTGAGATTTAGTAACAATAAACAACTATAAAAAACAAAACAAAAACCCAAATTGAACAATTTTTATTTTATCCCAAGTATGTTTTTCTGCATTATGATCTGTAGAAAAAGTTTTCATATTGGTGAACATTGGCATTCATATTCAGAAAGGCGATATATATAAAATCAGCCAATATATCAGTCGGACTGTACTTATAACACACGTGAATAATTGAACTGCACATTTATTATTAATGCTGCTTGATAACTTTGCTTTTGATCTGATCTGAAACTTGAAAAACTGATAAAAGAATTGATTCATTAATATTAGAATTATTACATGAAACAGCATGAGAATATTACTATACTAAATTGTATACTGTATTGTTTTACTGTTGTCCGTTGCTTTCTAACAGATCATGAACAGAAATGTTCTGTATAAATCCAGCAGCCTTTGACTTTGAATAAATAGTTAAATCTTTCCAACTCTCAGTACAAAAGCATTTTAAAAGCCTTTTTTAAAAAGTCCCTACTGTTCCTCAAACAGATCATCTAAACGCCCGGTAATCCTGCTACAGATTGCAAAGTGTTTTATAATCCACTTGCACAAAGATAAAATAATACTTAATTGACTTTAAGCCAATGTAATGTTGTAAACTTAGAAAAACAATGCTTTATCCAAACCAACTCCCCCCCCCAAAAACCCGACCCGTTTGTAAAATCCGTATCAACATCAGCTCATCTCTAATGCTATCCCGACTTCAGGGAAAGTGGAGAAAAGGTTTTTAGAGATAAACGGGGAAAAAAATAAAAAAAAATAAATAATTAATAATTTCCTGTCCTTGTACTTCAAAGAAGTGAGAGGGTTCAACAAATCCTACAACTTTAACTCATGTTAATGCCGTGCAGTACCTGGAATGTTATGAATGCACAATAGGCTGGGATTTGTTATGTGACTGACAAAGAGGACATTGGCTGTCAGCTGCCATCCTTTAAAGCCTTTCGGATGTTTGGAAAAAACTGATGATAATGATGATGATGGACCTGCGCCAAGCAAAGTTTTTAAATCTTGTTTGATAAGACAACAGGTCAGATCATTGAGGTCTTTTACAACGGCCTGATGGTCATACTGACTTTGCACACCCTGAGAACTAAATTACACAGTAGCCTCTTTTACTGAGAGCGCATCACTGCTGCAAGCTACCAAGCTATCCACTTAGATTGATCCTGCTCAAGGCAAAGCGGCTTTTATACCAATAATGTTAAGAAAAGTTTCTGTTGAACTATGGAGCATTTTTCATTAATATCAGTTGATCAAATAATCCATTAAATATGTAATTAGGCTCTCTTTATGATCTTAAAAGCAAACTTGTGGCCCGACCTACATCAGTTTACTCTATTATTGAACAACTGCTACTACCCTTAAGTGACTATTCAGCGATACAATGGTGCTTGAAAGTTTGTGAACCCTCTACCTTTCTGCATAAATATGATCTAAAACATCATCAGATTTTCACATAAGTTCCTAAAAGTAGACAAAGAGAACCCAGGTAAACAAATGAGACCAAAATAAATTGGTTCATTTATTTATTGAGGAAAATGATCCATCCTGCGTATGTGACGTGGATTATTTCCGCTTTCTTTTTCTCTCTTGTAAGCATAATTGATTTGAATTGAATATAAAACATTAAAGTTGCACCATTGACTTTGCAGTAATACTGTAATTCAATCACTTTTACTTTTGTTCAAGTCAGTTGTGGAGTAAATGGGTTGCTGTTCCACATCATGTGGCCATTGGATGACCCTGAAGCACATGGCATTTGTTTCTGTTTGTGGGTTCACTTAAAAGCAAATGGACTCCATAAAGTGAGATGAAAGCACTTGTTGTTATCCACATTGTGAGTCAGCATTTGGCCTTTAGGAATGAGTGTTAGTGCTGTTCATTCAGCCATGAGAGGTGTTCCTGTCATAACTGTGCTTAGAAAACAGCGGACGTGTGTGTTCATGTGTGTGTGAGTGAGCTCCACTCAACGGTTCCTGCACAAAGTGGACAGCCTTGTGTCTTTTTGCTAAGCACACAGCTTCTTGACGTCTCTGTTGTTTACTGTCTGTATGAGTGTATAATCCCTGTGTTTAATCCCCACTATGGAGGATTAAAGATGATGAAGCACAATATTGTTGTTGCGACCTCAGCAAAGTTCTTGTTGGAGCGAGAGGTCATGTCAGGATGACACGTCTGAGCCTTGGTTGAGTGGAACAACATAACTGGTGAACGCTGTAAATATTTTCATCCGCAATGTTTCATGAATGCTTTACTCCACTTTCCATCTTGACATTTCGCTCTTGCTTATTTTTATTTTCCACTTTATGTCTCAGATTTGTTTGAGTCCATATTACTTATGCTCAAGCATTCTGTTAGATAACACCGTTTGGACTGAGACTGAGGGTGTAATCTGAGATGACACATACTCAAACGGGGGTCATAAAAATCTTCTCGTGTTTCACATACTAAGCTATCTGACAAAGCTTTGACCTTTACGAGAAACCCAATAATTTCCACGTGAGCCTCCATAAGATGTTTTTTTTTCCCCGTATTCAGTCACCTAAATCTCTGAGGTGAAGGAGGACTGCCTCTCTAAATATACCGTGCAGGACGATATCTGGAATTGAATTCCTTCTCTGTCTTCCCTTTAGCTGCGATTTTGGATGAACATATTTTCAAGCCAAACAAAACATTCCAAGTTGTATTTCTTGGAAATCATCCACACCTGACTTTTCCCCTCTGTTCTCGATGTTTTTGTAATCATGAGTACACGGCACAGGTCAAATGACATCTTTAAGCTTTTCTGCTCTGTTGTGGGACTCGAGTGTGAATTGAAGCAACGTTAAACTGATCAAAGAATCAACAGACTGTAAGGATCAGGACTGTTTTGCAAGTAGATATCTCTTTATATTGATTTGTTTATATTCGGTTTTATTTATGCCTCAGTTACCTGTCAGATAATATAACTAGTTTCCAGCACTTCTTTTTTGTAAAGTTCCTGACCTCTGCTGCTTTATTTTGGTCAGAGCTGGGTCCTAATACCATCATAATCAAAATTTTTGGGGGCCATTGGTTTAAAAACAAAATCCCAGATCTTCCTTCAGCATTAATGCATTCTTCATTAAGGCAATTCAAATGATTTTTTTTATGTTGATCTCCTGATGAGAAAAGATCATTTGAGGGGAAAAAGTGAAGACATGGAAGAGAACTAACTAATACAGATTGAAAATTGACCACATTTGGCTGTAGTTGATTGGACTTTCATATAATATGTACTTCATTTACACCTTGTATCACTTTTTCCTCTAATTTTTGGCTTAACATTATCATTTACCCTGTTCAGTTAGTCATGTCTTTGCATGTACTTGCTGTTTCAGCACCGAGACAATAGGTACGAATACTCAGTCCAAACATTTGTATACTCAGCTTTCACCTTTTGTTTTTTTTGCTGCTTGAATTTAATCAGCTCTCTGCAATTCTCAATCCAAACCGTAGTGTATATGATCTCACCTAAAGCTTCTCTTTCAAATTAATTGCATTTCTCCATCACAAAGAGTAGCATTTTACGGAATGGCTTGTTGTCGATATATATATTTTTTTTATTTTTCCTATCTCCTTTTCCTTTTACCTCTTCCTCTTTATCCATGTGGGGCTTGACGCTCTTTTGAAGTGCCTTTTCATTTAAGCCAGGAGCTTTGTTTGAGGTATCACAAGCTTAACTATAGTCAAAGGATTGACCTCTTAACCTGAGTTAAGCTTCAAGCTTTTCACTAAAAGATATCGTATCCGCAGCCATGTCTTTTCATATTGTTGACAAAGCTGAATGAGAATTAATGTACCAGACTGCAGGTCAACAGACTGGGGCTTTAGTGGGTCCATCTCTACCGCTGCTTTAATTTATGCTAGTATGTTGATTATATAGTAAAAACACTGTATTCCTATAATGTAATACAATAAAAGATGAGATTTAATTACCCTGAACTTTCCCTTTCGGCATATCAGAGGAACTTTTCATTTGGCGAGCAATCCTTTTCCCACAAGGTGCTTTCTGTTGGCATTACATCGACATCGTAGTTATTGTTTGAAAATGTGAGGATCATATTACACAATTCTGTTTCCACAAATGTTTTTCATCACACTTTCTCCCACATTGATGAGGAAATGAAAACTAAAGTAGTGTTGCTTTTGTTATTTTTCATTCAATATCAGAAAACTTGGCTGTTAGATATCAAACACTGTTATCCTTCTTCCTGCATGTTGCACCAAACAAATGCATGGGCGCCTGCCAGTGGGAGGGGACAGGAAAAATGCTATTAGTAGCAACATGATCGCTGCAAGAGGAAGCAATGGAGTGTCTTAAATTTGACAAACACTGGCAGCATTACTTACCGAGTTGGAAGCTATAAATCAGTTACTGCCAGTAAAGTGAAATATATATTCAAACTCTTTCTGTCTCTTATTATTTTGTGTAAAGTTTAATGACGGGTTGAATTGCCCGAGGACAATCATATTTTGCTTTGAGGTGTGGCTGGTCGACATGCCAAGCACACTCCATTCACGCTACGATGATAGAGGCTGACTAGTTCTTGTCCTTGGCAAGATTGTCTTAAGGCAGCAGCATACAAAGATACTGATAAATCCAAAATACTAATAATGGGTGCAAGTTACAGACAGACTTGCAGATAGAGATACTACCAAAAAATAACAATGAAGATGCCAAATCTTCATGCCACATAAATCTGTTAAATCTTACCCAGCCTGAGCACCCCTCTCAATCTGTAATTCATCCAGCGTGTCTTCTGTGCTTATTTTGTGCACTGTCTGCCCCTGAGCTCGTTACAAAGCAATTGCTATCATAAAACATATTTGTCAAACACTTCATCGGCTGCTGATCAAGCGCTCGAGGCACTGTCTTAAGCCGCGGCACTAATTCTACTAAAGCTCAGGCTTTCTTAAGCAATCAGCACAACACATTTGGAGGCAGATAAATTCTGGCTGAACATGGAAAACTGCCTTTGCAATTGCTACTGCGATGGATTGCAGTTTAAGCAAGGAATGGGAAAAAAAAAAAAAAAAAAAAAAAAAAAAAAGAGGTTCAGTTGATGGAGTTTAGTTTGCAGTAAATCGGTACCTTGGGGAAAGTGAAGTAAAATCAAAAGCTGGACTGCATGTGCACATGTAAAATGCTGCCTCATGGACTATTCACATCGTTCTTCATGGCTGCTGAAACAACCTAAAGCGGTAGATGGGCACCAGTCCCTCCTAAACACCCCCTCCTCCCTGTCCTCTGCACATCCATCCACTCTGTCAGCTTCACTTAGTCTCCCTGTCTGCGATTAGGCTTCATGTAAACATTGAACACCCCCCCCCCCCATCTCCGCTACTTCTGCAACTAATGACTCCTGAAGTCACAATCACAAACCTATAACCCGCTGTCTCTCTTTTGTTCACCTGCTGCCTGTGCATGCATTCTTACGCTTACACTCTCTTTGTCCTGCACCCTAACATAGAGCATGAACCCTTTTTTTTTTTTTTTTTTTTTTTTTGCCTCGAGGGACACGGATGAGTGGGCACATAATACAGGAAGGAGCAGTGAAATGGGAGCAGAAAAAGGCAATAACATTATCCTGCCACTGCTTTGGCTTTTCTCCAGGCATCTTGGCCCTAGCAAATACCTGCTGCATTGTAAGACTTTTATGGCGCCCCTCCCTTCGGAAATGAACTTTGCTCGGGGAGGCGGTGGGGTGATAACAATGTGTAGTGTAGATGGGTGGGCGTGAGGGTGGGGGAGTGAGGGGGGGGGGAGGGGCGGGGGTCGGTGGCAGGAAAAGGTCAATGTACAGTGAGTGACAGAACTAGTTTGTTGAGTAATGTACTTCCTTATTGCATTGTAAAGAAATAATATTTTAGTACCACTTTGAACATTGAGAGGCGATAGTGAATCTTTGAAGCATTCAGTCTGTCTCTCGGAGATTAGGTCGAATTTGACACGTTATTGCCCTGGCGTCAGATAGTATTGTTTTTGTTTTATAACGGATGAGTTCAAAGTTTGTTTCTGGATCCAGCAGAGGGTCGACTAAAAACATGGCAACCACTGAAGCCTCTAGTTTACATTACAACTCGCTCGTGTTCGTTTTCCGGAAGATCGTAGAAGCAAGAAAACGGCCAATAAACAACGCCAATATTAACTGACATTAGCTTCTATTTTGCCAAGAGATTCAGCCATTGTTGCATTATTTCATTCATCATAACAAGAGGTTAGAATATGCCACTTCTTCTTCTCATGCTGGACTAAGGCCCTACTGGATATCAAAGTGACTCACTATCACCTCTTGAGGTGCAGACTGGTATTACGAGACGGGACAGGCCGGGGCTAGCTGGTTGGCATGCCACCTGCAGTTGATATCTCTGCAAAACAACACATAGACGTCTTTGACATAACGCCAACGCTGCTATTTTTTTTTCCACATTCTGTGGATAATTCGTGTTTGTTTTTGAAAGTTTTGTACCTTTTTTTTTTTTAAACGAGTTTCTAGTGCCGAATCATTTAAACTGAAAGTTATTCTCGCTGTTTATTGATATTTTCCGTTCGGATTCCCACTTCAGTGAGCATGTTGGGTGGACAGTTGCACTCTTTGGGCCAAAACCGTCGGCCAGTTTAAAGTCAAGAGGGGAGGACATTTTGGACGGTTGAGCAGGTGCTGAGGCACGGGACGAGAAAAACTGCAAAAAGGGGGAAAAGAAAAGCGTGAGAGAGGAGAGGACAGAGGGGTCTGCCAGACGACCTAATTTCTGTGGCGAGACGAGGTGACAACCGGCGTGAGGTCATCTGTCACTTTCTTAGAGTGCTAATTTTAGCTTCATCACCCTCATCTTCCTCCTCCCTCTCTTTCCCTGCTTGCCCTCTCTGTCACAGCATTTAGCACCAGCCACCGCACGCTTCCCTTTGTGTCAGCCGTCGCTCGACAGCGGTGTGTGTGTGTGTGTGTGTGTGTGTGTGTGTGTGTGTGTGTGTGTGTGTGTGTGTGCGTGTGTGTGCGTGTGTGTGCGTGTGTGTGCGTGCGTGTGCGTGCGTGTGTGTGTGCGTGCGTGTGTGTGTGTGCGTGTGTGTGTGTGCGCGCGTGTGTTTGGGTCTGTGTGTGAGAAAGCCAAAGAGGAAAAAGCCCGTGCTTCGATTATAGTGTGCACGGGGTGTGAACTCGTGACTAGAAGTGGCCATTGTGACTCAGACTGCTCAATAGCTTACGTCATGTTTTTAGAAAAAACAATGTATGGTGGTGCCTCTGTGACACGAATCAGCATGAATGAGCCCCTCAACCACCTCACACACTCTATGAATGGCTCCTGCTATTGTGGTGTGCATGAGAATCTGTCCAAACCGAGTGTGTGCAAATGTGTCTGCGTAGCTTTGTTGATAATGACAATGAATTCTTTTTTTTTTTTTTTTCCCAGGACAATAAAAGAAGCTAAGATATTTCATGTAGCTTCAGGAATAACAGCCCTGACGATAGATATGTTAAATGAGTCATCTGGGATTTGAAACAACAGTCAACACGTGAATTGGTACCCTTATTAGTTAGCCAATTTATTAGTTCTAGATAAACCTTTGTTGAATTTTAGTTTAGACCCGTAGTTGAAGCAAGTGGAAACCCACTGCGATGCCGCCGATTGCTTTGTGAACTTCTGTTTCGCAGCCTCGTGTCGGTCCCAGAGACTGCGTCCATTTTTGTAGACAGTCCATTGTTCTGACTTGCACCGGCTTGTTTCCTGGTTCAAGTTTAGAAGTCAGATTTCATCGACTTCTGCAATAGGAATTTCTGCCGCAAGTGTCATTGAAGGTCTTTTACCTCCACTCCCTCAGTTTGACTTGTCACATAGTTCACACTTCTGTTGACTCTCTTGACTGTTTTATATTTAGTGTCTGAGGGAGGAAATACATGTTATTTAAATCTTATTTGTGTGCAGTCCAATGCAAATGTATGCAAAAACTTGGTCATTTTCAAAACTAGCAAATTTGAAACCAGGCTCAGTGACTATCATTTGTATTTCACATCATTGACTGTCCAGTTTGATATAAGACTACTGTATCGTGCGACTAATCAGCCTTTAATGTCAACCACTTTCCCAGGCATTGTAGTGTTTTGGCAGCTGGCTCTTATGAAAATGAACTACAACACGCCCATTTCCGGACATGTAATCAGTCACCGCTTCCTCTACACCAATTTCCTTCTTCCTGCTCTCTCTCCCATTAGTGGTTGTTATTTTCTATAACAGGAAGTTATGGATTCGATATCGATGGACGCAACTGTGTGTTTCAGCAGCCTCGGTTAACATTCGAACAAGCTGACAGAGGGACGATGTGGGCATACACACACACACACACACACGCACGCACACACACACACACACACAGACACACACGCACGCACGCACGCACACACACACACACACACACACACACACACACACACACACACACACACACACACACACACACACACACACACACACACACACACACACACACACACACACACACGAATACATTCTCGGCTCATCCATCATCTGCTCGTCACTGACATGTCTCAAATGTGCCCATGTTGGCAGACCTTAATGCAATCTGTTGGGGACAAAAAATTCGAAGTCAACATTTTTCTTTTCTTCCCATCTGCCTCCTAAAAACAGTGATCTGCATAAAATTGGATTCTACTAGAATCCTGTCAGTTAGATGTATTTCTGTGTGCTAAATAGATAACACTACAGTATATACTGAGCTGTCTTAGAGCTGTTGGAGTAAATTGTAGATTGATGTTAAAGGCTATATTTTTATTTATTATTTTTAAGTACTGTATTTAGTTACAAAAAAAACACAACCTTTCACCTTGTATTGAAGGACTAGTAAAGCAAACATTATTCCATGTTTGTTTGCATTATAGGCACCAGTCATATCGCCTGGTTATTTGCATCAATATACCTGCCTTCCTTATTCTGCCTTTTGTTTGCACAGTTGACAAAGGATGTGGTTGATTTCAGCAGCGCGCTGTGAGGTAGCCTCTGTGGCTTAATGCATTTTCTCAAAACCACAGAGTAACTGTTAGCGCTCTTGCTGCCGTGGCATTTGTTGAATGCTGCTGTGACAGTGAAGTATGAAGCCCTTGCAACAGGCGTTGCTCAGTCCTCGTGTTAACAAGTATGGCGATTTGCTGGAGATAGATAAACCGACTGTCAGCGGGAGAAGGGAGGTGGGGAATGTGAAAACAAGACAGAGAACATTAAAAAAATAAAAATAAACAACAGAGAAAATAAAAGGCTAAAAAAGAAAAAAAAAAAAAACAGTAATACTGTAGTGGTATCTTGAAGCATTTCCAGCTTCTTGGTGTACACCTCCCCTCACATTCACACACACCCACCCACACAGACCCACTCAGTGGAAGGCAGTGGAGAGTAATGTCCTGTCTGACTGCCGGCAGTAGGAACCATAATAAGCAGTTGTTCTGGCCAGCTGACCGCAGCTTAGGGAGCCGAAAAAAACAGAGGAAGTACCGTGTGAAGTAATGAACAATAAGCTAAAACAGGCTACTTTAATTAAGTTGTGATGGCAAGTTTTACATTTTTCTTCACCTCCTCCTTCCTTGGCTCTTTTCATTACCCAATTTAGCAGGGGACATTAAAATTTAATGTTGATTCTCATCAGTCATGTCAGATTTTCTCACATTCCCTTTTTTTTTTTTTTTCTCCCCCCCCCCCCTTCATATGCTTTTTTGTCTCACTTCCCATATACTCCATGATTCTCCTTTCATCCCAGCCAGCCTTTTCTTTTCATCCGTACTTAACCTGCACCCACTCTGCCCTGTCTGTTCCAAGTCAGGGTTCCATCATCTCTGCTTCTTTAATCCATCCATTACTTGCTACTTTATTTCTTTTTAATTCTTGTATGCCAGTTCAAAGTGGCTCATAATAAACGAGGATGAAGGTTTCTTCTGACACTTTGTCAGTTTGGCAGACTTTATGATAATCCGCTCACAACCTCGAATTTCTCGGTTGATTTACAACCCAGGAAGCTTGTCTAGTGTCACCACCTGTTGACATTTCTCTGCCTTTTTGACTTTCAAGCCTGAAAATGTCAATGAACCTTGTAAATTCATATCTCATTACTGACAGTTACATTGCAGATGACTGTGGAAATGTTGCTCATGATAGATCATGTGTTATTAGTGAGAGCTTATGTTGTGGTTTCATCGAATATTGGTATAATAAAAAGATGCAACATGTAGTTGCGAAGAGAAATGCTGTGGGCATCTATTTAGTCTGTAATGTGATAGTTTTATACATAATATTGAGCATACAGATGTGAGAGTGGTTTAAAGGGAATAAGGGCCTGATTTACTAAACGCTTGCGTGTGTAAAATCGCGTGCAAAACTCCACCCTACCCGCGAAAAAAAAAGAGATTTAACCAACGACGTGCAGTGAGGACTGCGTCTTTCAAATGTGCAACTTAACACACGTTGTCCATTTTGCGTGTTGCCTCAATGTATTATGTAATATTGGGCATTTTTGCTCGAAAGGTGCAAAATACTGGGAGGAAACATGCAAATAGATACATTTAGCACCCGCAACGATGTTTACTAAACCTGAAAGTAGAAACAAGAGAAGTGATTGCGTAGTACGACTGAAAGCAACGTATTAATCAGCTGTGCAAATCTGGAGAGACGGCTTCTCTTATTGTGGTGAGAAGGAGACGCAGAGAAAGCAAATAATACGTAGAGATGACATTTCTGAGTTACTGAATAAACTGAATGATGATTGACAGCCAATAACATGGAGGAGCCACGAAATACCAGAAATGTCAAAACTTCTTACGACTCAGCGTTTTCCTGCCTCTGGGTCGTTCCGGCGTATCGCTGCTTGGATATCCCACCCAGTCCCGTTACTCAGGTGTGCTGTCACAGGTCCTCAATGTGTCCCGCAGAATTCTCAGGTAGCTTCATAAGGTTCACGAGCACTCGCGAGGCACTGAATGAAAAGTCACCTGCTCATCACAGAAAGATCTGGACCTGCTGATCGGTGTTTGTTAGAGGATCTCATCCACCGTCCCTCTGGTTTCATTTACCGACGTTTTATTATTCAGCCTTTTTTTTTTTTTTTATTTTTTTTAGTATTGACTTTTCTTGCTGACAATCTCCTATATAGCGTTTTGTTCTTGTTATATTTATATTTCTTAATTTCAATGGGATCAGATTTCCTTTTCCTTTTGCAGTAACTCTGTTTTCCATTGCTGGAATCACTTTAACACACACAAACCCCTCATTTAAATACAGCGATTTACACCTGATGTCAATGACGCAATTACTCTCGCAATTACCCGCAAAACGGGTACAATATAGTGAATCAGGCCCTAAGTGTGTTACCAAATATATCGCACTATTCCTTTTAATGTTGCTGAAGTGCTATAAGGTTCCAAGAACTATAAAATACAACCCATATTGTCGATACTGTGAAAGCAGTGATTTATGATTCTGACCAAGTAATTTCGATTTCGGTGTCCCCGTTTTTTTAAGTTTACCTACAGCTCTCGATATTTGGCTCTGAGGCCTCAAGATAAGAAAAATATTTTTAATGAGTCTTTTTTTTTTAAGGGGAAATGTGTTAAGATTCGTCGCCTCAGGTGTGTTAGATTGACTTGATTTTGTGTTTCGTCAAAACACCCTGCCAGTGATCAAGTGTGACTGTTAATCACAAAGTGCCAACCACTGTTGGAAAATATGAATTAAGTAATGCAGTTATTTTAATGAATTTAATTAATTAGGCTTATCTTTGCTTCCTGCACAGCAAGCTGTCACATATAGTGCTGACTTTTGGTGCCGTCAGGGCACACAGACACTTTCATTTGCAGACATACAGACGTACACACTCTCACTCTGTGTATGTGTGTTTGGCTGCCTGAGTGTGATGTTAAGTGACACCTGAATACTGTAGCTTGTCATTGCAATTTAAAAGTACCCATCCAGTCTCTTCTGCTTTAAATAAACCTATTATTTACACATTATAAATTCATATTTTGCATCTTGTTTTTATGACTTTCTGTGTCTTATCAGTAATTGTGCACATCATAATCTGCAGTAAATGTCAGCTGCTTATCAAAACCACCCAAGTTCTTGTTTGTTTGTAGGAAAACTGGCATAATAAATATTACCACATCCTACATTTAAGCGTCTCTGCAACCGATGCAGATCTTACCACGTCCCCACGGTCATGTTTGACAATTTACATCCGGGGCTCCACATGTTTCCTGTTTACTTAGTTCTAATTACAACACCAGCAGTGAAGCAATAAATTAGTCTGCATAAGCCAACGGGACGTGCTCAGAAGACTTTGTCTCAAGATTTGTTACCCTTGATTTAATGCTGCGAGGGGATATTTTTACTGAGACAGAAGCCTATAATTAGAACACTCATTAACTCGCATTCTGTACCTGCCATGATATATTGTGGATTAATTTTTAACAAAATGAATCTGTTCCTCTTTAACCTCGCATGGACCTGAACTTTTATATTTTTGTTACAGCTTGTTAGCGACTTAAAAAAAAAAAATATATGTATTTTACTGGTTTCATTTGTGCAGATGATGCTCATCCACTGCCGTTTACAGAAGGTTGTGACATGAATCTGGATATCTGCCACCGCAGCCAGCAATCTCCTATGATTATTTATAGCTGCTGCAATGCTAGACCTCCTGGGAAGACGGAGAGGTTTAAACCATTGTTACAAAGTGTGTGTTTTCTCATTGGAGGGATCTTACTGTCGGAGTGTCCATTTTTCAGGATCTTTGTGTGTGTGTGTGTGTGTGTGTGTGTGTGTGTGTGTGTGTGTGTGTGTGTGTGTGTGTGTGTGTGTGTGTGTGTGTGTGTGTGCGCGTGCGCGCTGTTATGTTGTGAGTTTTTACAGTCTGCTTCGGTTATGACTTGGTTCCGTAATAACACGCATTAAGATTACAAATCACGAAAAGAAATCCACAACTGCGGTAATATGAAGATCCCTAGAATAAAATTTAAACTCTTCCTATGACTAATACTATGGACTGCATTCATATAACATCTTTTTACCTTTTTATGACAAGGTTTACAAACGGCTTTACAATTTTTGCCCCTCATTCAGCCATTCACACTCATCAGAGCTGCCTTGCAAGGTGCCGTTGGTAGCAACATGGCGTTTAGTGTTTTATCTGAGCCATACTTTGGCATGTGGATAGAAAGAAGCAGGGATTGAACTGACCAACCCTACAATTAGTGGACAAGCCGCTCTACCATCTGAGCCACGGCCGCCCCTGATGCTAGTGTTTGTTTAGTGAAATGGTCTAGACTGCTGTGTCGAGCAGTTAAGTGTTGGTCTGTGCTGTTGTCTGGCTCACCATTCTCACGGGTGGGAATGCCTCGAACTCATACTAATCGTGTGCATACAGGCAGACTGCGCCTGCACGCACATTCCTCTTACAGTCTGCAACCTCCTCATGGCAACTGCTATGGAGAGTAATTCACGTGATGAGTATTCCCCTTTATTAAAGCGCCTGTTACATGTACTTCTACTTTCTATTTTAAACAGTGGGCCTGTTAAATTTGTAATCGTCACGTGCAAACCTATAAACTACGCTTTCACGCCTGCGAGTTATTTTGCATCTTGGCCTCAGCTCAGAGAAATGAAATGTTTTCAGGCATTCTGGGGCTGTTGGAAGTAATGAAATCCCACAATGCTGCCAATAAAACAACACTTTTTCTGTGAAATGGTGTCACAGTGTTTTCCATCTATTAGCCTGTTCTGTCATTGTGTATAATTGATATCATCCAGCAATACCAGGAACTGTAGGGACATTATCAGATATCGATGTATTTGGCTCCATCTGGAGCTGTAACTCAACTGGGAAAGATCTACTGTGTGGAAGCATCAGCAGAGCTGCCTGCGAAGATGGAGAGGAGATAGGGGGCAGACAGTTCGGTGCTCACTTCCCATCTCGGGCTCTCAAAGGTGTGCCATTAAATCAATAGTGGGGTGAGAGTTTCTTTGAGGATGCCCCACCAGGTTGTGAGAAATGTACATATTTTTCAGAAGTGCATCCATTATTCAGGTGTTCAAATCAAAAGTCGCAGCAGTTACTGCCCGCATGCTGCTCGGAGGCCCAGAGGCAGTCAGGGGGCCTCTTTGCTGGTGTTGTTGTTCTTTCATAGTCCTGCTGTGCTGTGAAACATAAAAAGATGTAATGCTATAGCTGTGACAGTTTAATGTACCGGTAACAACAGAAGTAACGCATTTTCTTTTAAATTATCCTATTTTCTTCACTGAATTTTTATCGCACCGTAATACTCCACATTTTTCCCGACATTACAATTTACTGTATTTTGTAATCGGTCTCGTAGACACATAGAGACGTACGTACCTACAGTATGAATCAGATCCTCACATTGCTTTTTGTCCTGCTTTTGTGAAGTGTGCCGCCCCATTGTTACTTTCAGAAGAAAGAAAGGCCACAGCTCAGTCATTCCCATTGCATTTCCTTCTTTGAATCCCATAGATTTTGCTCCTCTGCACAAAAGATCAATTAGCACTTCCAGCCTTTCTTGCGTGGCTGTTTTTAAAAGAACGTTCCCCTTAATTTGAACCTCTTCCTGTCACATGTAATTGGGGAGCTGTGAGAGTTGATGAGGTGCTCTGTATTGTCTGCCCCTGACTTCTTATTGTCTGACCTTCACAATTGCAGGTTTGCAGGTCCAATTTCCAGACTGTCTGTCTGGAGGATGAACCATTTTATACGTGTTTTGTGCTTTTTAGATCAACCATTGAACAAAACTAAAGAAAGCATCAAAACCATTTCTCCGTTTCTTTGTTTCTATTCCCTCACTATCTCCTTTTGTGTTCATCCTTGTCATTTATCCAAAAGTAATGTGGTGTTTGCCTGTTCTTGCTGCACCTCTCCCACTGAAGCTGCTCTTGGGCCATAATCGCACAAAACAGACAGGAGCTGACTAATTACATCGGCAGATAAATAAGAGGTCCTGTTTCTTGTATCTCTCTCACCCCCCTGCACTCTGTTAATAGTAAGTCGGTGCTAAAAGTGAACATGACATCACATTGGAGTATGATTCTGAATGGCAGCAGACTGCGAAGAACAAAATAAAAATAAAAGCCAACAATTCCATCATTTTTACCCAGCACTCAAAGCTAGAGCACTTTTCTAAGGGATTTGAAAAATGGAGTGCAGGGTAATATATTGATTATACAGGTAAAGGACATAAATACTGTATATGCATAGTGTATATTACATATAAATGAGACAGAAGGTTCCAGGAATCTACTGAAATGCAATGATCAGAAATAGACCATATATTGATAAATATTATGCACACAAAAAAAATTAGATAAACATTTTAATCAATAGCCCTCAAAATGAACCAGGTCAAAATCAAACACCATTAAAAATGTGATATTGATCCTCCTTGAGTGTTTTAGAAAAAAAAAATCTCATAGTGATATTTAGTTCAGCCTTAAAACTGTCTTTCTCTGCTCCACAAAAATGTGTCTTCTGGATACAAAGATGTCCCTCTGTGTCACTCTGTTAAGGTGTCGTCCATTATGGAAGGGTTTAAATGTCAGTGCACGGCAGTGAATTATTGATGGGGATAAAAATGTATCCCTTTATCATCAAGAAGAGGAAAATGTTCACATTTAGCAGTTGATGGCTGAAAAAAAAAACCATACAGTGACTGTGTCCTCACAGAATGTATTTTTGTTCCTTGCAGTCAGGCTGAAAAGCCAAATGGACATTTCTAGAGTCTTGACAAAAGCTTCCTCTCGGTTTGAGAGCTCAGACTGTGCAAAGCAAATGGTTGGAAATAGTGCTGTTCTCCCTCTGATATAATCTACTGTCATGCCCAGGGCGCAAATAGATGTTGTAAAGAGTCTAATAGTTGGCTGAAAAGTTTAAAAGTTTTCAAGTTAGTTTAATTCTAATGAATGAATCTCAGCCTTTGTGACAAAGTGTTTGCTCCTGTCCTTGTTCAGAAAGTCTTTCCCATTCTTCTTAACATTAAGAGTAAATACTATTTTCTCAAGTGTTAAGAAGCATTCTGAAGTACACAACAATAGGAGCTTTCTCACAAAGGGTCTGGCATGATGAAGTCTGAGCTTGTCTTTCAGCCACATATGGATGATTAATAATCTTTACAGTTAGTTTTAGCTCTTCCAAAACAAACCATGTTAAGGCTGCTAAACTGTTGCAAAACTATTGTTTGTTTTCACTCTGCAGACAGAAATGTTTTTTGCCTCATAAACACAATGTTCTACTGCAAACAGAGCAGTCAGCTGTTGCCTCCCTTGGGTGTGTTTTCCTTGTCCTGTGTGGAATTTACATACTCTGCTATGGATTAGCTCTGTCTTTTCAAAATCCCATTAAGTCTGTACCCTATCAATTACTTCAAATCTCAGCCAAAGTTGCTTGTGACTTCAGTCATTATAGACAGACCGCAGTAAGTACTCTGTAGTATTCTGTCAGTAAATATTCTTTGATTAATTAATAAGGACCAACAACTGACACATTTTTTATCTAATTAAAAACATAATGCTGTTGAAGCTATGTAACAAATTTGAATTCATGCCTTCACCGTACACCCATCTGTATATGGCTTTTTTTTTCTTTGTCATTTAAACTTGCTTCAATTTCTGTTTAGAGTTTCTGGGCATATAAGCCAGTTTCCTCAGGTACCCACAACCAGCTTATATGTGAGGTCCAAGGCACAACAACTGGATAAAAATTGATTAGATGACAAATTATGGTCACAATGCAAGCGTGAATATACCGTATATGTATCTGTAAACACATGTTCAGTGTAAGAAGTGAATTATGGGTTCTAAATCTCTCCAAATAATTTCTACCAAGCACATAAACACCAAGGACATTATGATGAGATGTTTTTCTGAGATCCGTGTGGAGTGTGTACATTTTTAAATTGAGCCAAATTAGACACTGTTAGTATCCAAGATATTAAAGCATGACATCATCCTTATCTTGCAGCGGTAGGTAGTTGAGAATGAATAGTGCAGGAGGCTTGAAGATCAAATGATCAATGACTTTGGACAAAACAAAAAAAGAATCTGTCTTCTTGGTCGTGTGTCTGCTGTGGAAAAGCTGTCCAAATAGAAGCCAGATGTGTCTCCCCTCGTGCGAGCACAGGACTTGGAACAGGAAGCAGGACTCCGCCCTCGGTGCCTGCTGGGAGAGGCTGGTATAAGATCCTCCTGTGGAGAAAAACTGCAGCAGCTCTTGTTTAAAAGGCCATTCTTTCATCTGCTTTGGGCCTTTAGTTCGGGTATCAGTCATTTGAACTTCTTCTATACATGTAAGGCTCTGCATGATGACAATAACGGTAAAAATGAAGGCATTGCTTTTCCAAACTGGCATTGACTGACCAGTCTTGTTGCATAAACAGTGAAAAGAAAGTGTGTGTGCATGTGTGTGAGGTCACTCCAGAGAGGCCCGTATCACCATTGTTTGTGTGGTACTGTGTCGTGCTCAGGATCAGGATGAAGAGTGAGGTAGAGTTTAGTAGTTTCCTTGACAGACCAATCTTTCTCCAACTTAACGGCCAGTAACGGCAGGTGAAGTGTCGTGACAGGTTGAGAATGCAAAGCTGGATATGAAATGTTGGATATGCTGCAGCTTCCGACCAGCGTGACTCTTCGTCCCAGCACCATTTTGAATTAGAGAAGACACTGGCAACATTTTAGGGCTTAAAAAAAAATAAAAAAAGTAAAACAAGTTTGCTAACCCTACCTGTATTTCTGGTGGAAGTACAACATACAACTCCTCTATTTGAGTTGATTTCTCTGCGAAACGTACTGATCACATCCACCTTAGCTCAACAAACAGCTCTTATTTGGAGAGAAGCTGCTTTAACTTGCATAACTAAATGGTCCACTATGCTAGTACATCATGACTGCAGTTCTCAGATTATATGTTCTTTGGAGTTTGTATTTTGCCTAACAAGTCATTTTATTACGTAAAAAGATACTCCCTTTAGATGTTCCACCATGGTAGCTTTTTGTAGCCGGGGATTACTTTTAATCTATTCTATTGTGGCTCCAAGCGACTGAGTTGTGGCATTGCATGGTGTCCTCGGGATGTAAACTGTACACTGTGTCCATAGCCACACAGGCTGGAGTGGTTGAGCAGACTCGGACTGTAAGTGCTGGCACTAAACCAGGCCAGGCTAATCCATTGATGTGCTTGACTGGAAGTGTTGAATCATTGAAAAAGAGAACAGCCTCGTCCACACGGACTACATTTCTCTCCGGCTTGCAGAGCTGTCCTTAAGGTAGAACAGTGTTCTCACTCAGTTGGCCTGTGCCCTGTCAAGT
Organism: Brachyistius frenatus; assembly: GCF_029030835.1. Classification (NCBI taxonomy): domain Eukaryota; kingdom Metazoa; phylum Chordata; class Actinopteri; family Embiotocidae; genus Brachyistius; species Brachyistius frenatus. The sequence goes on from NW_027210724.1 coordinate 123,512, forward strand.
GCTGCCTTGAACCTGTTCATGCTACGGAGCAGATCTGTGCTGCTCAGAGACTTTTGGCGCCTCATATGGGTCAAGCTCCAAATCCAAGAGCAGTGAATTTACCTATTGTACCTTGTAAATACCCCCAACTATACATGCCTGGTTTTAAATGCAGGCTTTCCCCAAGCTACAATAATTTTCTCAGACTTTAGACGGCTTGCCCAGAGCAACACGAGACATTATACAACGGTTTTCATAGGCAGTGGTCATAGTGAGAAAAAGGAACTTGATGTGTTTGTAAAACAGTGCTGAAGAACTATAGAGGCAGCAACCCTGAAGATTCATCTGCATATGGTGCTCCTTTGGGTGTACAAACATATTTTCTGTGCTAAAGTTTTAGTCCTCAGGCTCAATTGTTCACTCTTCATTTCAGAGGTCAGTGAAGTCATGCGCATTCTGAACCTTTGCCAAACTTTACTTCAAGCTGTAATTGCATCTTGGAGGGAATGAAAGCAGCAACCACATCTGTTACACTGAGACTTTTATGTAACAACACACTGTTTGTTGTTCTTGTGTTTTTCAAGGAGATATTCCTTATCTGGTGATTTGCCTCTCGGCGAAGCCATTAGCAGCTATTCAATGATTTATATTAAAGCCCAGAGCACCGTCGCTCCTCAAAACAAGTCAGCCATGTGTGAAAAGACTTTCTTTACCTCAAAGGAGTCAGTCAGGCATTTATTAAGGCCCAGGTACCAGGGCGGCATCATCAGAAGTGTATTTCACACACACACACACACACACACACACACACACACACACACACACACACACACACACACACACACACACACACACACACACACACACACACACACACACACACACACACACACACACACACACACACACACACACACACACACACTCCCTGTCTCGTCTTGGTGTGTCTTGGCTGCTTACTCGACTGCATAATACACCTTTCTAAGTTTGGGCGTATTTACACCTTAAACATATCACCAAAGTAATGAAATATTACCATTGGTTAGATGTACTTCACATTTGGAAAAATGATTAAGTTAACTAAATCATGGCCCGTGAACACGGTGGGTCGTGATGCACTTTGTACATTTATGTCAAGTGTAGTGAAATGCCTCTAAATACCGAAAATAATACAAACGGACATGGTTTGTGCTTGAATAAATGCACCTAATAGAAAGGGATTTGAGCCACTTGGACCTCACAAACACATTCAACTCTGCCAGAAATTTCCCACAACTGTCTGACTGAGTCATTAATGTATGTTCATACTGAAGAATATGTCCACAGATTAACAGTGGGATTTCCGAAGGTTGTTTAAGGCTCATTTTGCAGAACAGACGCATTTATGAATCACTGCATGTTTGGATTTGCTACAAGTTTCTTTCTAGTTAAGATGGATTCTTTAAATACTACTGATTTCACTTTCTCTCCTGTATGTTTTAACTGCCTACTTTACAGTATCTACTCAAAAGAAAGATTACATCATCAGTTTGCAGATAATGGCAACTGTAAACCATGTGATTTGGTATGTTAATAAAGACAGGATCAATCATTAATTGTGAATATTTTCTTTGCACAGTTTGAGTGCAGCAGCTTTGGGTGTATAGTTTCTCTTTCTTTGGAAAAGAGTCCACTTTCCCTAGATTTTGAATGTTTTCTGGTGCTAATTAAGCTTTTCCAATTACTATCATTTGAGAAACACATGAATTGTTATGTAGAATTGAATTGTTATTCATACTTTATTAAGTACACCTTGCTAGTATCGGGTTGGACCCCCTTTTGCCTTCAGAACTGCCTTAATTCTTCGTGGCATAGATTCAACCAGGTGCTGGAAACATTCCTCAGAGATTTTTGGTCCATATTCCCTGGTGATTGTGTCATTGGAGTCCAGTGAACTCATTGTCATGTTCAAGAAACCAGTTTGAGATGATTTCAGCTTTGTGATATGGCGCATTATCCTGCTGGAAATAGCCATCAGAAGATGGGTATACTGCTGCTGTAGCCCATCTGCTTCAAGGTTCGACGTATTGTGCATTCAGAGACATTTAGAATTTGAAGGGAGGCATTTCAAGTCCAATGCACTTCAAGTTCAGCTGTACTTCCTTACCTTCCTTTACATAATACCCAACACTGTCCTTCCCTTTGAGACTGCTTCTTATTCTTGGGACTACAGTGGTTTTAAATTCAGTTTTTAAAATGGACATTGACAGAATAGGGGCATGTATAGGGGCCTGTTCCTCATTCAATCCTGTTTCAGCCAGACAACAGAATACAAGATAGGAATGTTTAATTGTATCACACATCAAATCAAATCTTAATCCAAGCAATTTCCATCCATCAGGTCTGCATTGATCCTGTTTAATTATTTTTCTCGTTCAACCTTTCCTGGCAATGGAGTTATTGTTTGGTGACAGTGGTGAAAGTGGAGTCACGTATTAAACTGGAGAAAAGAGCCCAGAGAAATAATGAAAGCTTCTCAGAGTGGGAAGAGAAGCCTGTGTTAAGGCCACCAATGGGCTGCAAGGTGTCTTTAGAGCTAAAAGCTACGGCTCTTTTTTGTTTTTGCGAGCTACCTTGGAATTAAATCTACATCTCTATGAAGTGGTGGATTAAATCATTGTCTTTTTCTCATTTCCTGCCTGTCTTCATAATAATAATAATAAAAAATCTTTAGGAAATTGCTCCTCTGAACTTGCAATCTAAAAAAAGATTGGAAGAAATTGATTTTCCATAGTGTGAGTAGGAGTTGGTTTGAGCTATGTTTTCTTTGGGGGGAAAAAGTGATTGTGCTGTGCTGGAAGGCAATAAGTGATTTGAAACCCTTGTTACATTGCTGTATAATTAAATCTGTCCAGAGAATAAGGAAATGGTTTAATCAGAGGTAAAGAATATCTCCAGTTAACATAACCAACAGGACTAAAAAACCTAAACTGTGCTGCTGTCTTTGTTCAAAGATGGCCAAGCTGTAATCATACAGCTATAAGCTCACATCCCTGAAAAAAATAGTCTTAGCTAACACAACCCTATTTCACATGACTTTGTGAGCTTAAGTTGCTTTATATTAAATTGTTATTCTGCAAAGACCCTGTTTTAATTCAGTAGCTCTCAATAGCAAATTTAACATAATGTCTCGGGTCAAGGCTGTCACTGGCACAAAGGGTTGTTGGGTTGTTCGTTCATCCGTCCCATTCTCATGAATTCAAAATCTTAAGAACACCGCAAGGGACATTTTTCCAATTTGGCACAATCGTTTACTTGGTCACGACGATGAACTGTTCAGATTGTGGTGGTCAAAGGTCATTGTGACCTAAAGTCTGTCCCATTATTGTGAACGGAATATTTCAAGAACGCTCTGAAGGAATTTTTTTTCAAATTTGGTTCAAATGTTCACTTGAATTTAAGAATGAAGTGACCAGATTTTGGTAGACAAAGTTTGAAAGTCAGTGTGACGTCACAAGAAAGGTTTGAGGCCATAATTTATTTTATTTAATTTTTGAGCCAATTATGACAAGATGCAATGAAGTGATGACATTTTGTCCGAAAGGTAACTTTGCTGTGACACCTCAATGTTTCACATTTGGTCTGGTACTAAATTGGTGACACTAATCTTTGGTAAACACCCAAGATTTATGGCACCTAAAACTGTGGCGATTGTATCGACTCTGTTGTTGAGTTGAAAATGTGTCTGAAGCATCCGTGCTTTATAATTTGAAGCATCTTTGCAGCAACATCCATAATCAAAACAATGTCTACTGTCGACCAGGTTTATTGGCTAAGCATGTGAAAACATACAAGGATTTGTTCAAGGTCTCCACTGCATATATTATGAGTCTGGATGGATATCGATGTAAATTGCAATTTCTCCTGGAGAAGCATACAACAGTGGGGCGGTAATGATAGTAATAATAGAAACGGAACACCCTGACCCTGATGTACCTAGTGTGAGAGTCTTTCTTATTCTAGTGTTTTTACTAGCTTTGCTCGATGAAAAAATTAACCAACACTCACTGCTGTTAAAATGTAATCTACATTATCCTCTCATAGTAATGCAGTTGCTACGAGTTACTATCCAGCAAGCTTGGGTTATTGCCTCCTAATGGAGTCCTTTCTTGACGATAGTCAGACATGATGTATGTGTTTAACCTCTAAGTGTTGCCTTAGCACAAGACCACTGGGAGAACCGATCACAAACAGCTGAGCTCTAATGAGAGCCGTGAAGATACTGTATTCTGACCTCGTTCATCTTCGCACGGTCTCTGCTACCTCCTTTTCTGTCTCACTCCACTTCTGTAGCTCACATTTTCACCTATCTCTTTCAATTGGCTTAACAAGCACAGCCAATTCCATAACTCTGTGTGGGAAAGAATTGGGATGTCACAGAAAATAATTGCCCTCCCTTGAGGAGAAGGTTTGTGCAAAAATGCAGGAAGAGGAGAAACAAAATCGAAACAGCCCATGAAGCATCACTGCCAATAGAGCAGATTTAAGTTCATGGCTGATCTTGATCAGATGGGGCAATCTGCTGAGTCTGTTCACCACATATGTTTTATATTTTCTGTGTGGTCGAATCAGGATGGTAAACAACTGCTTCGGTGCTTTTTGGTGATAAGATCAAACTACAACATTGTGTTCTATCTTGTATCCAATTTGTACAGCTTTAAAGCTTGTTTGAGGCGCCAAGTAGGAATTTTAAAGGAGAAATTCCCTACTGTTGATGAGGTAATGCATTAAACACACTGAGTAGCAGTGTGTCTCTTTCTTCTTGTTAAAAAATAACAAAAAACTGGGTGGTTGTAATGAACATTGTTTGCTGCTGATGAGCATAGACTGCTAAAAGAAAAGTACAGGTACAGCACTCCATACAGGAAGTCTAGCTTCATCAACAGAAGAGCAGAGGATTACAGTGCTCACTGTTGCATCCGGAGGCCCTTTGCTCTTGAAAATGTGAAACTCACTCCTATCACTTGTTTACTGTTGGATGCATTATGGAGGTACTAAATCACTGAACTCTATGACATGTCTGGCTTGTGGGTTGGCAGTGCTGTGAGTTATGGGTCATGGTTCATGTCAGTTATTGACTGCACTGACTGATAACTCCTAGGAGGCATGAAGGGGAAGAAGTGGCAGAGTTATGGTGGTGTGATATGTCTGTGTGTAGGGGCTGTATTGATTTACCATCATTAAAGTACCAGTGAATATCGACATGTTTGCAACATAACTGTTTTTACTGTTTAGTGCAGTGTGACAAAAATATCGGAATAGCTTTTCTTGCTTTTAATACAGATCTAGTCAAAACTGGTAAATGCATTTGCAGTAGAAAATGCAGTGAATGCTGAAGCTGAAATGAGTTTCTGAAGCTGAACTGAAATTGCTGAAACGTCTGAGGAAATTCAGAAGAGGTGCAAAACTACGAAATTGAAAGATCATTTCTGAAGTAATGCTGAACATGGCTTAAAAAAACAGTTGAAATGCAGAACCTCCAAATTTGAAAGCCAAACCACTTATATGAAACAATATTGAATATGGCAGAACAAAATTCATAAATGCAGAATACAAACTTTGGAGCTGAAAGCTAAAGGATGTTGCTCAAAAATGCAAAATGGCAATATAAATGAACAGTAGAACCTTGTGAGTTGAAAGCTGAAGAAAGTTGAAAGCTGAAGAAAGTTGAAAGCTGAAGGAAATTGAAAGCTGGAGGAAATTGAAAGCTGAAGGAAATTGAAAACTGGAGGAAGCTGAAAGCTGGAGGAAGTTGAAAGCTGAAGGAAGTTGCTGAAGCTGTGCAAAAAGGCAGATAAAACCCCTATGTAGAATCCAACCTTGGTAGTTAAACGCTGAAGGAATTGTTGATAACAAACAGCTAAAACGTTTGTTTACTGACAAAAACTAATCTGAACCACTGACGTAATCTGAACATGACTGTGTCTCTGTGTTAGTTAAACTGGTATATACACAAATGTCAGATCAAAGCAGTTTTAATCAGTTTCCAGCTGTGTAAAGAGACACACAGGCAGTCACCATGGAAACAGCTTCACACTTGGGGGAGAAGCCTCTCCCATTCACAGATAATGGGTTTGACTTGTGCCAAACAAATGCTTGCCGTTTTTAGATTTTAAGAATCACCTGAAGGAGCTGAACACAGAAATGTGTTTTTTTTTAAATTTTTTTAAATCCAAAAGATAAGGACAAGGGAGCAAGTTAGAAAAAAAAAAAAGGAGACATCTGCTTATGCTCATACCTCTAACATTGCAGTCAATGGGGAGTTGGGCAGAGTTTCTACCACGTGGAGACTGATGGTTCAAAAACCTCAAGTCCGATTGTAATAATTCACATACTGGGTGAAAGCTAACCAAAATCCCTACAATTTGATGTATAAATTATGCTGGTAGAGTTAAATTGTGTGGGTGATTTGTCATATTACAGAGAAAAACTCCTGAAATTAATTCCAACCTGGTACACAAAAGTAAAATTAGCAGAACAAAAGTTGAATAATAGCTTAATTGTGCTTAAAGAGCTGAACATTTTGATATTTGAACGGTTTCAGTAGCACAAACGGTGTAGAAGTAGCAACAGGCTGAAAAATGACCAATCATTTCATTGACTCCCATGTTAAAAAAAAGCTGAATATTGAAAAAAAAGTATAAATGTTTATGCGGACCCTCGCGCGCTGCACGTCGGGGATCCAGCGGGTCGGTGCCGCCGGCTCCCCGACGTGCAGCAAGCGAGGGTCCGCATATTCCCCGTTGCAGTTTTAATTTTTTTCTCGATCTCGTTCCTTATTCTTTTTTCTTTTTTTTGCCGGCTTTAACATCTTCAAAAACTCATGAAAGTTGATGCCTGACGCACGTTTCGTGAGGTTTGGAGCATCGTTTGACCTTAAACATCAACTTATGTCACAACGAAACATCAAACTTAGCCGCATCGCCCTGGCTATACTATATACAAAAATTAATTTTGGGTCACTTTTTGGACGACCGTATGACTTTTTTTTTTTAATATTTCGGATGACATACAGTATGAATTTTTTAGCACTTTTTGGAATATGACTTTTTTCTGAACTGACATTCATGCCTCAAGTGGGGATCGAAACCAGTTACTGAGGCAACTGCTCTAACCATCTAACTAACTGCACCAGTCATACTACAGCATGTCTTCCGAAATATGAATAGCATAGCATACTATAGCATGTCAAATATGAAAAGAAAAGTCATACTACGTTGTCCAAATTATTTAAAAAAAGTCATACTATAGCATTCAATTTTGGGCAGTTTATAGCATGGGATTTTGGGGGATAAGTTTTCAAGAAGACGGCCTTTATTTTTTGTTATTGACTCTTATTTTTGTTTGAGTTTTTGTATTAGGATTTTGTTTTGTATTATTGTTTGGTATTAGTATGACTGCATTTACAATACAAACCCGAAACCGATAAACGCGCAACCGCGTGGCTGACACTGACACAGAGACTTCAGGGGAGGACAGAAAAGAGAGGCTGCGGTGTCGTCAGCTCCAGTTAGCTACTTGAAGTGGAGGAAGTGCGCGTTGTTTTCCGTTCGTCGTGATTATTATGTACAATTTGAAATTTCTGCGAGGGCGTTTCATCATTCATCATCATTTAGCAGCTGGTATTGACCCAAGCACTCTCTGTGGCCCTGTTTAACCCACGTGTTTGCCACCCACATTACAAACAAATGTCTACTGAAGAAATGCCATTTGAAAATGGAGAGGGATTTTCCACAATGCCAACAATGTATTCTTCTTGATGATGCAATGTGGCTGTAAACACACAAGCCAAATTACTGAGGTGTGCAGACAGAATGTGCGCAACAAATAAGAGAAATAGTGCACCAAATAATAGTAATATAAATGTGGCCATTTTTCAGGTGCCATCGCAGCTCATCTTAAGTACTCAGTTATTTGCTTTTGGGTGGAGTTGTTTAAAAGGTATACAGTAAAACAGATGAGAGATGACTTGTAGATGGATGTATAAGAATAACAGTCAGAGACGATGCACGTTAGTTTTTGCTCCTCAGCTGAAACTGTAGTGGACGAAACTGTAACTGAAACCGAAAATCAAGCGAGGTTCCTTGGAAATGCATCAGCACAAATCACTAATGGAGTCTGCTCAGGGATACTCAGTGCCAAGTGAAGACTATGAAAACCACCAATGCAGATGCTTTCATCTCCTGCCGCAAGTACCCGGCCTTGAAAACATTAAGTCCTCAGAGGAAAGGGAGGGGCGCTCTGCCATATCAAAAGGAGAGAGGAGCAGAAATCACATTTATTTAAACACATTTGTTGTGAACAAGTGTCAGCCTGAACATGCAAAGAACCAATCTACATTTTCTATTCATGCTGGCAGGCTCTCACTGTTAGCCCCCCCCCCCCCTCACACTCCCTGTTTCGTCTTGGTGTGTCTTGGCTGCTTACTCGACTGCATACTACGATGTGCTCAGTGACCTGGCACTTAGACCAAGAGAATGACACAGTGGGATCTGACAGTGTTTGGGCAGATGTATTCAGTGTGTAGGCCGAGATGTGTACAATGTGGATATATACACAGCAATTGTGTCAGTCTGTGAACTTGTTTGTCTTCATTTGAGTGTGCTTTATGTGCATATATAGGTGTGTGTGTGTGTGTGTGTGTGTGTGTGTGTGTGTGTGTGTGTGTGTGTGTGTGTGTGTGTGTGTGTGTGTGTGTGTGTGTGTGTGTGTGTGTGTGTGTGTGTGTGTGTGTGTGTGTCTGCGGGGTGTCTGCCTCAGCTCCTGTCATGTCAGTGAGGAGGTGGCACTGTACTGTGCAATAAGAGCAGTCAGCAGGACTGGCCATCTGGACACATGATGAGGAGCCTAGCCCAGACATCAGACTTAAAAAAAAAAAAAAAATCCCTCAGATCTCTAATTCTTTCAGCTGTCTGTCTACATATCACTCAACAATAATACACTGTATTCTAACCATGTCACTCTTTTTCTTCTCTTTGTTGTCTGTCTTTCAACATCTGTCTATGTATTTCTCTCTCTCTCTGAATCTCTCTCCCCACATCTCTCTTTCTCTTTCCACTCGTCTTCTCGTCCTATTTTCTTTCCCTGCAGTTTGCTGTTTTGTGGTCCACAAGAGGTGCCATGAATTAGTCACGTTCTGCTGCCCGGGGGCAGATAAGGGGCCCGACACAGATGTAAGTAACCCAAGCCCAGCTGTTGCCTGTGACATGTTTGTCGGTGGCGATTTGCCTTTTTCTTGTCATTAGACTGAAGTGTATACATCGTGACACCCGTCTGCAGCTGCACCAACCAGACCTGCTTTTTGTTACCGCTGCCACAATATGAAGCAGCAGTCTGTAGATGGTGAGAGGAAAACAGAAACTTTCTCTACTTCTGAAAAGCATCCCTTTCAGGCACCAGGCACTCCAAAGTGGCAATTACTTCAGTATTAGCATAATCAATGTGTAGATGGTTTAATGTGATAAACTCAGCACAACAACATACATCAATTTAGTAAAAAATATATTTAGTACAAGCTTTTTGTGTCTGTTCAGATGTGAAGATAAGAGCTTTACCCTTTTATTCTGTAAGAAAATATCCAAAGAAGGCTATTCAAATGTTAAATTCAGTAGGCTCGTGCTTGAATCACAGTGGCAGCAGGTGGCTAATTCAATTCATTCATTGCCAGTGTTCCAGTCGAGTCACTGGGCGTCACTTTTAATAAAAATGATTGAAGTATTCCACTCAGTGAGTCACTGTCCCCAACCCCTCTTGAAAAACGTAATAATGCTTCCCGCAATCAAAGTCAGTATTTTTCCTGCAAACAAAACATCTTAAAAAAAAAAAAGCAGTCTGTGACTTCCTAACAAACTGACAGTGACCTTTATTCTCAGAGGGGTTTTTAGAGCTTACAGTATAACGCATATAATTCCAGTTCATGCAGCATCGCTGACTTCAGAGGGAAGCCGACTGGCAGGCAATACCTCTGCCATTAACGATGACCTCATTTGGCCCGGAGACAGATGGGAAATGTAGGAGTGGGGGCTATAAACAACACACCTACATCTGTCTTGGCAAGGCCAAGCGATGCTCGCAGTGCTAGCAGCTGGTCGCCTGCAACTGTCTTAATGGATCGTGACTGAAAAGAGAAACTAGTCTCTACATAGAAAAAAGGCAGCATTTTAAGTATGCTGAGTAAATCTGCACTACTTGCAGATTTAAAATGCTGCCTTTTTTTTAATGACATTATTTGCTATTTAATGGTCATAATGTTGCAATCTTTAATTAGACTATTAAAAAATGATTTAATCTTGTATTACACGTCGAATTTGGTCTCCCGTTCGTCTCATCATCGGCTTCTAGCACCGACTGTGCCATCAACCACTGCTTGTCAGCTGAGTGTGAAACTTCATTTACATACCTGCTGGGCATTGGTAGCCTCTCGGTGTTCTAGCAGCATGCCCTGGCCTCTGTAACTGGAGATATGTCAGTGTGTTATTCAAGACCATCAATCCAGACTCTGTAAATAGAGCACTCCACCAATGACACGAAAGCCGTAACAGAATAAAATAGTCTGAGCTGGGGGGATGTTTTATTCAAGAGTAGTAAAGGAACTTCAGACCCATCATTAGCAGGACAGCTAACTTATAATGACCTTTGACATCGGTGTGTTTTTGTGACCTCAGTTAATTTTGTATTGCACCACCCATAAGCACACATTAATTCATTTTCATCTTAAACTGTTGATCGAATAGGAGTCTGACAAGTCTGTCCACCTGTTAAAGATTGGGCTGATGCATGCTTTGCACAGTATCCACATTGCAATAATTATGATTATGATACTAATTCAGGTTTGTAGAACTCTATCAACTCACCTCTAGTGAACTTGAACTGTTTTGCTTGACCTTGGTTAGGCTTTCCTTCAAAGCTACTTGACATTGTCACCTGTAAATACAATGTGAAACATACTGTATACTTACTCAACACACATTGATGCCTAAGATAAAGGGAAGTAATACATAGAAATCCCAACCAGCAAAAAGAGACTTGACAAAATTATACATATATATATATATACTAAATTATTGAGCCTTTTGTTAATGCAGGCTCTCAGCCGGGTTTTATGACTATAATTATGCAATTTATGTGAACACATGTCCATACCAAAATGCCTGAGTATACTTCCTTTTAATATACCTTCCTGTGCACTTACAGTAGCACTACTGTTGCCATGGGCAACCACACATATTACATTGCTTGCTGCCTCCCGGGTGTGCAGTCCAGGCAATAACTCCCTTGGCCAGCAAATATCCTGAAGATCTGCGGTTTCTAGGCTACCGGCATTTTATGACTCACTTCTGTGTTTTATAACTCCCCTACTGGAAGTAACAAAGCATTCACAATAACTCCCAACAAGAGCTACTCGATCATTTCAGCAGTAAAATCATTGCGAGCGGTTAGCCTTGGTTTGATGGGGCAAGATAACCATGAAAGCATTCTTCCTCTTCCTGTTGTTTTAGGGTCATGGGAGGCTGAAGAGGAAAAAAATAATCGACATGGGACAATTGCTCTGTGTCGCCATTCAAGTAATTTACCACCGCACAGACAATGTCGCTGTCTTTTAGAAAACTCAATCCATCGACCAGTTTTACAGGGATTGGAGCAGATGTCTGTTGGGTCAAAGGTTTGCTGGTCAGACCACAACACAATTACTTCCAGTTGTATACAATTAGTAGGTATTAGTATCACTTACCCATGCTAGTATCAGTAAGTTGAATCAAAACACTTAGTTTAACAAAATGTTTTTGTTTGACTGCTGGGTGTAATGTTACCAGCAGCTCGAGTAAGTTCGGTGCTTTACAGGACAACACCGTCAATAATGCAGGAGCTCTTGGTTTCACTACAGGGGCTCAGCAGATGAAACTGAGAAGTCTAATGTGCCTGCGTTTGTGTGGGTGTGTGACTGCTGCATCATTGATGTCCACTTAACCAGTGCAGGACATTGTGACCCGGGGCAAACTGCAAGTCTTTTTGGACTGAATTCCCCTCATTTTACACACACACACACACACCCACGCACACGCACACGCACACACACACACACACACACACACACACACACACACACACACACACACACACACACACACACACACACACACACACACACACACACACACACACACACACACACACACACACACACACACACACACACACACACACACACACACACACAAACGCAACTCGCACACAACCCACACACACGCATGCACAAACAATCACAATCATATTGAGCCCCTCAGGGCTGTTCAGTACACAGATAGCTGTGACAGAACAACGGAGTTAAGCAGCAGCACAGTGCCCTTTCTGTCTTGTTTGATTGTAAACAGACAGACTGACTTGACGGTGACAGCAGCCAGGCAGAGCTGAAACACAGATTTGAAAGGTAATGTACAGTTGCAATTTAAACGTTTGCTTTAAAATATGGTCAGATCCTCTTCTGAGTTACAATTATGAACACACATATTTAGACTAACTACATGTCAAGGATGCTGCATACAAATATGAATACATCGTGCCAAAGATAAAGTACAGTGGTGGTAGCATCATGATTTGGGGTTGCTTTGCTGCCTCTGGGCCTGAATGGACAGTTTGCCATCGCCAAAAGAAAAAGGAATTCCCAAATGTATCATGGTGCCCTCCAGGATAATTTTAGAGGTGTTGTCCAATAGTTAAAACTCAGTAGGTGTTGGCTGATGCAGCGGGGCAATGACATAAACATTTAAATCAGTCTGTTACGATATGGCTTCAAACAAAGAAAGTCTGTTTTTTGTGTGGCCCAGTCAGAACCCAGACCTTACCTCAGTAGAGATGCTGTGGAATGACCTTAAGAGGTTTGTTTCACACCAGACATCACCACAATAAGGCTGAGCTGAAGCATTTCTGTGAGGAAGAAAGGTTCAAAATTCCTTCTGGCACTTGTGCAGGTCTGATCCACAGACCTGTAGTTAAAGTTATTGTAGCCAAAGGAGGTTTGAACAGTTATCAATTCCAATAATACATTTATGTGTTCCACCAGAACTGGTAATGTGTTATTGTTTTGGTCAATGAAACACAAAGAAATAATATTTCATTATTAGCTACTACTCCTCGTAACTTGCCATTACAGTGTTTTCCACAATATGAGGTATCAAAAACACAAATTTACAATCACTCACTCATTGTAGTCATGAGGTGCGACCAAGCCTGAAGTTAATCTGAGAGTAACCTAATTTGAAAATGTAATGAGTAATGCTGCAGGCAGGAGTGATCCAATATTAAAAAGGGCAAATCACACAGGAGATGGCTTTGGCAGACTCCAGCAGGTCTGTGAGAAATAGGTGTTCTGGGTACAAGGGTTGCGACACGCACTGTCTCATTACAAGGATTCTGCTTGGGAATTGAAAACAAGATTAAGCTGGAGCAGAGCTAAATTACATCATCTGTGCCACAGGCATCTTGGGTTGTCACAGGCAATGGAGCCTTTCATCTGTATTTTTAGTCCATTTCCTTGGAGCAAGGGTCCTGGCCATCTCTGTTAGACATGTCTGTTCTGGCTGCCATTTCACCATTCAGCCAGTTACTGGTGCAAAGCAGTGAGAACAGTGGAGATTAAACCCCTCTTCTGAGAGCTGGGCAGTAGTGGCCTAAAGGTTAGAGAAGGTAGCTTCAGACTTTAACGTCTTGAGAATCTTTGTGAAAGTGAAAAAGCAACTCTTGTCCTTCCTTGTCAATGCTTCTGTGGTGCCCTTGAGCAAGGCCCTCAACCTCATCTGCTAATCAACTAAAGTGGAAACTGACAAGCTTCATTAATTTGTTGTTTAACTATCGAGAAAAGTGAAAGTAATTTCAAATCAAATATGAGTTAGAATGTGTACAAAATGAATGTTTAAACATTGAGAAGACAACCTTGTAGAAAGCCATTGTTCTTGTTTTAGAAACCTTTCAAAGGAAGAAAGAAAAGCTTCAAACTGAAGTAGAGACTTGCGATAAGGATGAGACCTTCCTGTTGCTGAACTATCAACGTAACTACATGAATAACCACTTTATTTTTTCTGTTTCTTCTGTTTGCCTGTCTAAACATGATAGACTGTGTGATGTAATGGCCTCTGTGTCAGTGTGCACACAAGTCAGCTTCCCACTCCTCACTGAACTGAATCCCAGCATATGCTTTTAGCACACGCCGCTGTGGCAGCCTTGGCAAACAAACACTGCTTCCAAGGAAATGTAGTCACAAAGAAACTTGATGCTGCATATTTGCACTTAGCGCACTGAATTTATTTTGGTGTGAGTTCTGACATGTCCTGTCAGCCCCGTCATCTTATACTGTTGTAGTAAAATGAGATTATTGTCGACTCAAGCACATAAGATGTGCACATAAAATCACACAGTGATAAGAGCCAGATAGGATTATTTCTTTGGCTGGTTATGTGAGAAGACACATAAAAGCAACTCAGGTCCTTCCACAAGGGATAGCAGAATGTATTCTACTCAGATAGTGTGTCTAATGAAGTTTGGCCTCTTTCACCACGCTGTGTTCATTGTCATAGATGAGCCCATCCTCCAGGATGTGTTTACAAATGCTTCTGTGATGTTATTTCCTTCTTACAGTGTGTGAAGTTTTTCATCTGAAACCTGCAGTTCAGTCTCCAGATGAGCAGTTAGAAAAGAGAACAAAAAAAGCATAAAAAATGTAAGGCTGCAGTGTCATTAAAATTTACTGGGAGACTTGGGACGAAACGAGAGAGGCAGCGTGAGGATTGGCTGAGTGTTGGAGAAAGCACAAGGCAAGTTCATCTCCACTCGATGTATGATGGTTTATTCCGAAGTTTCACCAGATTAAACAAATTGCTTCACGCTAGATTTGGTGATGTTGTGTATGCTAAAATGAAAACCAACGAAAAACGGTCCTAAAAACCCAAGGCAACCGAGCAGCCTTGCAGGTCTTCTGAAGTGCAAGTCTGCCTCTTGTCACTCCCATCCACGCCCACAGACCTCCCCTGGTGGAGGCTGCTGCCAGCAGGAGCCAAAACACTCCCTGATCTACGCTTCACTCCCTAGCGTATAACCCATATGTCTCAAACTGCCTGTGACACGATCCCGGCAGCCTGCTTAAGGGACTGACGGACTTGATGTTGGGAGGCTGGTGGGGTCCCTGTTCAATGACGACCAGTCCTGGTCCACCAGTCCGAACCTTAACCTCAGCGTGATGCGGCTGCTTCACACTGATAGTCGCTTCTGATGTCTGATATCTTTTATCTGAAGGGAGGTGGTTGTCCAGTGTCATGTCGACTGACAGATGACTCAATTTACCGACTTCCAGGGGCAGCCCGAGTTAAGACATTCACTATTTCTAATCATTATTTAAAGTGTTCCAACATGGAAATATGAACAATATAGGAGGGTTTTCTGAAGTGATTCTTACACAACAAACATTTGGAACAAAAATACAGCAAAGAAACAAATAAGAATTTAAATGTATGTCTGATGTGTAACCCAGTAGTAAAACAGCGCGGGTTATAGTATGTTTCCTTTGTTGTTGTCTATTTGCTAAACACAGTGTCAATCAGCCACTTCGTTCAGACGCAGTTCTCATTGGCTACATCAGGCAGTGCAGGTTTCTGATTGGAGGAGGAGGTTATGTCCCACCCCTCCAGGTAGCAGTCTGAGCGCAGAGAAGTGAAGAAGGCATTAACAGACGAGCGCGGCTCGAGTCAAAGCCCTACCTCTCTACGACTATTTTTTTTGTGTTGAACCAAAGAGCTCTCTTTTGAACTAAACTGACTTGACTGGACCTATCCGACTAAAAAACTGTTACGACCTCAACACAGAATCATCTTAAACGTTTGGATCCAAAGAACTCTGAACTTTTTGCACTAAAGAGACCATTTCCTTTCATCACCTGTGATATTGATAACAAGTTCATAAATGTTGTGTTTTCGAGCTGCTTTATTGCGAGTTATTGTTACTTTGAATGCACTAAGTGTTGCATATGTTGAAACCTAGAATGTGAGTGTAAGTAGTTGAATGTTTTATTGTTTGTTAAAGTTGATTACACATTGCAGTTCAACGTAACCCTACGGCTCCAGTTGATTATTGTGTCTGTTATCTCTTTACAAATGAATCTAGACGCTGGTCCGTAGCATATTGAGTCTTCTGTTTACCCCGTGTGGGTTACACATGCATAGGGCTGCTGAAATACTGTGACTGACTGTTAGGTCGGTTAGCATGCCAAAACCCCCATGCTCTATTCATGAACAATGCTCACATAATGTAGCTTTTCATACTTAAATAGAACAACGGTAACTCTGGTTTGGCTAGCTTGATGGAAAAGAATAGAACTGGAGGTAGAAATGTGTTGGAGCCAATCTAGTCTCCAGAGAACTCAGGTTAGAAACAATTCAGGCAGATTTTAGGAAAGAAAAGAAGTGGAGGGAGAGGGAAATGGAAAGGAGATATAATTTCCAGCAAAAAAGGCAGGCAGAACAACATGAAGCAATACATAAATGCCGAGGCCACTGCAGGATTTGATTTTAATATCTGTTTCATTTAATGCACTGCTGCATCCCCATCTGCTTGAAGATAAAGTTGGGCTTTATCTGTTTGAGGCTGATTTTGCCCAGGGTTTATTGTTTTATTAACAAAAATGTCTTAAGGCTATAGTAAATTGTCAGGAAAATGGACAGGATAGAGATTGCTAATTCATGAGAAATAATTTCCCCAGAATGTTAATTTTCTCATGCTGAGATTTAGCTGCTTTTGGTGATAATTTTTTTTCATAAAGTAGTTGATGTACGTTCACAACCACCATCTATCATAGCTAGATGTTTGTTGCTTATGCCTTGCAGTGTACTATTTATCTGATAAGACAGAGGCTCATAAAGTTTTGTCATCTCAGACCCTGAAGGACTTGAGTCTCGTGAGGGGGTGCAGTCTAATATGAACAGATATGTGGGCTTACAGAGGCCTTATCAAAACCTACTTCATCCACACTCGATTATGTGTAAATATTATCACATAAGTCCTTACGACACACATCGCTAGTTAATTTTGTTACTGAATACACAGGCATGTTGCTTTGAGTTCCCATGCTCCGAGACAAATGACAATAAACAATAGTAATATCAGTGGTTGTTATTCTGTCTGGGAAGTGTTGACAGAATCAGACTGTGGACCTTAATAGGTCTAGAATGGTCTCTCTCTAGAGAATTATGCATCACAAACACTGCATAGAGACACTGTAAAAGTTGGGTTCCTGCTTATTTGGCACAGCATGATGCTTTCGTGCAGTTCTTCTATTTCAGATTTAATAAAAAAAAAGCTGTTGTAATGTGACAAATGTGACTGTCTGTGTGTGTGTGTGTGTGTGTGTGTGTGTGTGCGCGCGTTGCTGTTCTGCCAAAGCTTCCCTAGATACCGGATACTGCTGCTAAGACTGATTTGTGTGATGGAAGTAACATTATTGTTAGCGATGTTTGCTAAATGCCCAAATGGTATAAGCCTCTTATATTCCCATTAGTGCATGCAGTGAATGGCTTGAATCTTATTCAGCATGAACAACGATTTATTTTAGCTTTGATTGAAAATTCAAAGGGGCAGACAGGGGGGGTCAAATATATTACAGTTTGACCTCCATAAAACAAGTCTAAAAGAAAAACTGAACATGTTTCTTTTACATATACCAGCACATGCAATATATTTTTTTTTATGTCTTGAGCAAGTTATAGTAAAGCCTCCGAGTCCAGAGGCAGTACAACTTTGACATAGTCACAGCTGGAATTAGGTAAATTCAGTGTGAAGCCAGAGAAGTGAGTTTAAACTGACATTTAGCTGACATTTCTAATATAGTATGACGTGTCCTGAGACAATGCCATGTTTTGGTGTCAATTGCAGTCATCAAAACTACTCACTGTAATTTGCCTTTTTGAGTGCCTTGAATGATCTTTTCCACATGTTAATCTGTGACATCAGATTACAATAATTTACCAAGTCTGTCACTGGATGAGCAATTGTGTACTTTTTGTACACACTACTGTCACAGTATGATTTATTTTGTTGTATTAAATCATTACAAGGTTTTCTAAACAATTTAACGGAATTCACTAAATCATGTATTTCTCAGCGTTTGTGATTAATATTTTGGATTTAACTGTATATTTTGTCCTAATGTTCATTAAAACCAGTAAACAAAAAAATGAAGTGAATAAGTATCATAAATAAAGAGATTTATGTCACTGTAACAACAAGAATAGATCTAAACCTATATACGGCTAGACAGTCTGTGAAATGCCAGAGGGCTTTTAATTTGAAGTAACAGCTTTTTAATTTGAAACATACAGAGGAAGTCACAGTATTTGGTCGACCAATAACGTGACCTTATCTGACAACCACACAGCACTAATTACGGTGTAACTTTACACTCACACACACACTCACTCATTCAGTAGTAACAGTGTGTTAATCGGGCCCTGCTGTTGCAGTCCAGCCAAAAAGTGGCACTCTGAGAACACACTGTATGTGGCAGGAGTGTAAATACAAAGTGAAGATGTTGATGGACATGCTTGCCAAATCATTCGCTCTGTGCAGCCGTGATGTCAATGAGATCAGATGGCATCATCTAGAATATGCTCACACCGACTCTGACTCTAAAGGGAGAACCACGCCAAACCTCTTTCCTCTGTCTTAAAAGGTTAAGATGAAACTGAAGTTTGATGTATATTTCTTTTATGATCACTTATTGAAACGTTTAAAAAAAAAAAAAAAAAAAATTATATACATTTTGTTATCAACCCATGAAGTGTGTGAAGTGAACTGGGACAGGTTATAGTAAATGGATATGAAAATTGAATGATGATCGTTTGTCACTTTTTCTCAGAAAGATGTCATGGATTCCAATATTATCAGTGTTGACTGATGGTTGATGTGATGGTTGAGAGTCCTGTGGGCTCCCTGCTAATATATTAATACTCTCTGGGATCCTAATAATCAGATCTCGGGTCTCTCTTGCTAATGGTTTGTGACGTGCCTGTCTAAAAAGAGGTTTGATCAGGTCTTTACTTGGAGGAGGCGATGCAGAAAGGATGTAAGTGCTATGCATTCCAGTGTGTGTGTGTGTACTGGTAATAATGGAAGTTAGTAGAAGGGTGGGTGCACTGGTAACTGCTGCATCACTTCCTGGTGAAACATTTCCTATTGTAGATGTATAAATTGGCTGTTGCAGCTTGAACCTTCATGGTCTCAACGGAATTTCTCTGAAATTCTTCTATGATAAAATCGGCTTAACCTTTTAACACCAAAGCAGTTTTCGCAGAACTATTTCAAAGACCCATGGTTGACAGTGAATACAAATTCTATTTCCCACACTCCACACCTACACTTTTTTTCACTCATACATACAGACTCACTGATTAAAAGCAACTTGTGTAAGGCTTCTGAAGGCACTTTATTCATGTATGTTTATCTGAGTGGTGAATTGAAGAGGCTGCTATTTCATCTAACATGTAGCTACTGTTTGGGATAAGTCAAACAAATAAATAGACAGTTTTTACAAAGCAAACATAAGGGGGAAGAGAGTGTTTGAAGGGTGGTTAAACTCCACTCAAAAATGTGTTTGGTACTTCTCTTGGCTGTTTAATCTTTACTATGCAGAATAAAGTATGTTCAGATTTTAATACTAGAAGACTGTTCACCAATTGAGTTCATTATTTCTGACTAAAGAAGGAGATTCTCTGTATTCTAAGGCAAATTTTATTTTTTAAAGCAAATCATTTTTAGGTATCCTCTAACGTGAAGATATAGAAAGTCTTTTTTTTTTTTTAAAAAGTCATTTAATTTTTTGGTTCAGATGCCGAGTGTAGCTCAAATATAGTAGCCAGAATCATTTAAATTCAAAATGTTATTTCAGACTCAGGGTCTTATTCAGGAGGCACAAGATTGCATTTATTCATGAAGGACATACATTTAGCCTTCGCAACTCCTCTCACCCACATACAAACCAATGCTTGGAATTTAAACATGTACAGTGTACTGTGCCTTGTTATCCCCCGCAAGACGGCCAGTTCTAAAAGTTATGTCGAAAGGGTTGACCAGTGTCTGAAATAAAATTTTCATCATCCACTTTTTGTTTGCACCTTTTGGACTTTAGAGATTTCCATGTGTTAGCCTTTATCTGGAGGGGCTGGCTTAGACCGTAGACTTGTTTAACTGCAGGCCTTGTTGAAAAGATGAAAGAGATCTTGTCTGATCCTTTGCGCTCATCGTAACATTCAAGCTTTTGTATATTGTTGTGGATGAATCTTTTTCATGGGGGATAATACACTGTCCAAGGCTTGCAGCAAAGTGAAGAATAAATTTAAAACCTTATCAGTCTCCATTACAATGTAAAACCTTAATTGCTAAATCTCTGCCCAATGCTGCCTCTCTCATGTGCATATTTTACACAGTGATAGCAAAGTGTGACCCAGAGGATCCCTACTATGCTTTTCCTAAATAGACATGAAAAAGTTAACGAGTTGGAGGGACATGTTGAATAAATATGCAATAAAATTGAACTGTGTTAACTCTTGCATTCAAAAAAAAAATGGATGCACTGTGTATGGTTACCATAATCTGGGTCTGTGACTGAGAGACTTTTTAAAAAGCACCTTCTGGCTTTGCGTCAGTATCATTTTTGAGTTCTAGCTTCCTTAGAATCAATGCCAATGTTTGTAGAGTTGCCATTTTGCCCTCAGGACATTCAGACAATATCAACCACTGAGGAGCCAGAAGCACTGCTCTGAGCTTGCACTTCAGTGGATATGTTTGCAGTTGAGTATCAGTTTGATTACTGCACACAACACAATTCAGAGGATATTGTACTGGGACTGACACATAATGACTTGTTTGACAGTTTAATTATAATTTGAAGAACCGAACACTGCACGGTGCAGGATTGTTCTCTCTTCTCTGATGTTTTCTTAACTGGAAGACTTCTTTCACTGCACCTATTGTATACCTGTAATGTACAAATGAAAGTAACAGCACCCAAGTCAAATAAAAAAGGTATTAAACTGACTTGAGTAAACACAAAATACAACACTTAATCAACAAATCTCCCCACGCTCTATATTAGTGACTGTGTATTTTAGGCACTCAGGATGCACTGGGCTTCTCCAGGCTGAATGTTCCCCATTTGTTCAATTTGTTGGGAAACAGCCAATTCCTGTCTCTTTGACCTCAAACGCACCCAAATGCATTCCATCAGTCCCTCTGAGGTTTGTTTACAGCAAGTATCTGGTATCCAGTCTTGCTCCAATCATGCCAAGTACATTACTAATGACCAGTGTATGGGAGAGTTGGAACTGCTCTTGACCCCAAATCAACTCAGTGTTACAGCTCCTGCCGGACGGGAGTTTATCCTCACTATTGCCCGCCAGCGTACTACAAAACCTACATCACCACAAGTCTTTCATATCAATATTTAGAACTATAGCTTCCACTGATATTGAATGTTTTGTCCTATTGATGTCCAATTGCATTTATATTTCCCCAAAAATACCATGTGGTTTTGCAGTTATGGCCTATCTTCCATGATTTTGCGTAATCTCACTGTGCCATGAAAATCAATTTTCAGGAACTTCACACCATTGTGAGATTGATACTCCATCATTTTTAAACATTAAGTTAGTTTATATGACAAATTAGAACTGTGGAGTAAACAACATATATGGGATGTGCCTGACACCATCACTGCATTGAGGCCAAATTGATGTGGTGGCATAAAGGCGGAAGGCATGGTTTATTTAAGAACCTGTCAAGCAGACAGGCATGCCATAATCGTCCTCCATGTAAGCGCACACGAAACCAGAATAGAAGCCAGAGAGGGCCTGAAGTCTAAACTTGACCTCATGTATGAGTTAAAGCTTAAACCTGAACCAGCAGTAGGTCTGAAGCTCGACGCCAGAAATAGAACGATACAAGTTACAGATAGGTCAAGCTGCCTCTCTCCTTCTCCCTCTGCATCTCAAGAGACTTGGAGTTCTCTGTAGTTTTGTATGTTACGTATTGCAGGAAAATATCTACAGGTACATGAATTGCATGAAAACAAAAAAACAAATATTTACTGTAATGTCATCTTTTGCAGTGCAGCCAATGCATTTGCAGTCTATTGTGCAGTGTGGAAGCGAGGGAGCTGCTGAAATTATTTGAGGCAATTCAGTGTTGGACATACACAAGGTACATTTTCCATCTTACACTGACCTCATTAGTGATCCAACTGTATAGCGTTGGTTTTAATTCGAGTTTACTGAATTAAGTTTAGTATTCCTTGGGGGATGATAATCCATTCAAGCCATGGCTTTGTTTATCCCATGTTGACAGCAGGGACATTGGAAGAAACACTGACTCACTAACTAACCATTCATCATCATCATCATCATCATTATTCTTATTGTTGATTACTGATTCTCCTTTGATTTTTGATTGCATCATTAAAGGTTCAGTGTTTAGGATTTAGGGGGATCTGTTTGCAGAATATTTACCTGATTAAGTTTTCATTAGGGTAAACTCACCTAAAACTAAAAATCTTTGGATTATTGTAACCTTAGATTGAGACCCTCATATCTACATGGGGAGCGGGTCCTCCACCATACAGCCTGCCATGTTCCACCGCCACGTTTTTTTTTACAATAGTCTAGAATGGAAAAACCAAACACGGGTTCTAGAGAGGGCCTTTCACGTTATTTGCAAATTGCATGCTTCGAAGGGAAGAGCGAGAGGAGGGATGTTCAGTTGGTTGCAACCTGTATCTTCACCCCTAGTTGCCTCTAAATCTGACTCACTGCTTCTTTATAAAACTGTTAGTGCTAATAACTGTTTAATATCAGGTATGTGTCAGATATGTAGCAAATATTTACTTGGATATCTGCCCCTAAAATACAGTTACAAATAGGTCTTTCAAGCATTTCTGTCCTTGTCTACATCGTAATTATTCCCCGAAAGAAACTTATTTTCAGCCGAACCTGAGGGTGACTCTTGTTTCCAGAAATATGTGGTGTGCATCTTCCACACAATTTCCATATTAGGTTAGAGATCCCTGTTTTAGTAGCACCTGACTTTGCACATAAAGTTTCTTTCACAATAGCCATCACCGTATGTTTGCTGAACTACTGATGTTGTGCACTGCTAAAGTGTAAAGAAGCCAACTTTATTATTTCTGCACTCCATAATTAAACCTCCAAAATCACAAAGAAACTCACACACAACTGCACACCCTAAATTGGTCGCAGACAAAAGATAACTTTTATTGAGTTTTCTGCGATGCAAACCACAGAGCAAAGTCCACAGAAAGCAGAGTTGAACAACCAAGCTGCTGCCCCTTTCAGCTGGCTCATTACAGTGAAAAAAAGACTCTGCCAAGACTTTGGTTATTAGATAACTTTTTGGAACACATCTTGTGAAGTTCTTTTAATTATTAAGTACCTGACAGATGGCCTGTGTCTGATAAACCAATTTATTCTGGCTTTTGACGTTTGCAACATGACCAAATGAACCATCAGGTCTATATTTCTTTTTCCTTTTTTTCTACCTGTTACCACGCAGGAGAAATGGTTGGCATCGATAAGGAGGTAGTGAACAGTGGAATCATCTTCCAGCCGATGTAACAGCTGTGACAGCGTCCCTTTTCCTCCCCCGACCTTGTGGATGTCACACAAAGAAGGTGTGCATAGCTGTACTAATGAGCCAGCATCTGCAAATGACCATGTAGCCCATGCTTAAAATCAATAGCTGGCGAAGAAAGGGTTAAGACGCTCTTCTTTGATGAAGCCATATGTTTCTGAAGAGGAGAGATTTAAAGAAAACTTAGCTGTATAATTTTTTATTTTGTTAGTTTTATTCACTTGTGGAGTTCTCCTCACAGAACTTCAGCGATTCACTGCTGAAATGACTGTGTGCTTTGTGGGAAAAGATATTGGATTTGAATGAATGTTGTCTTAAACCTTACATCAAAGTCATTTCTGGTTGTGAAGACCATTAACTTCAAAGATAAGAGTTTTTAAATTAATTCAGTACTGAAATTGAGCGTAAATAACTATTTTGTTGTTCAACAGAGATGATTGACAATGGGGGGAATTTTGTCATTTGTTGTTTAACCATCTGTACTGTAGTTATTAATACAGTTCATGAAAAGTTAATTCCTGTGTTGTGCCTCTTTACTGACTTTCAATTCCTGAGCTCCTGCGGTCCTACTTCTTTCTGATACTGGTCCACATCACCCTTCTAATCTTTAAGCGTAACCAGAGTTACAAACACATCGCTGCAGCATTCGTGTGTGTGTGGGGGGGGCTGCATCAAGTGGGGGCTTAGTTTCCTCCTGCTGTGAAAAGGTATGGAAGAGAGTTCGTTCAACGTGCTCTCAGGCCTCACACCTGTGAACTGCAAGCAGTCTGTCTCTGGTGTTTTTCTATAAAAAAAATGAGATTTCTTACATTTTTCAAAACACTTTTTGCAGCAACTGTCTTTTAACTTGTCAAATCAGTCATAGTTTAGTGGCTGATTCTTCTTGAATTGTAATTTGAAGAAAAAAACCTCGGCTGCAAGATGTGACTGGTCATTCAGGATTTAGTGCACGTAACTACTACCAAATAATTAACTAAAAGCCATTTTTGTAAAAAAGTTCTCAGCTTTACTCCTATTTTCTTTCTGGTTAAATCTGATTTTACTTTGGTGACAATTACTTCAACTTGTACACGGATAACTGTTATTAATTAAAGTGGAATGAATCTGATTAAATTGAAGTAGAATAAAAATTGTTTGACAATTAAGTGTTTCAGATGCAGTATTTTTTTTCAGATAATAAATTTGCACTTAAGTATTAAGTGTTTGTGCTGAGTTGACTTGTTTTTAATATTAATACTTAATAATAAACAATAAAAACTGCCAAATGTGTGCAGGTACAGACTTCTAGGACTCTTAATGGCAGTAAGTGAGGAAAATGGATATTTGATGCTTGTGTCTCCATAAGACTTGACGCTGTGGATGATTTTTGTGTCCTTGAAAAGTTGTCTTAAAGTTCTGTATAAAAATGTGCATTATATATTTGAGCCCATCCCAGGGTAGATCTCTGAGGTACGCCACGAGACACCTTAGTTGTTGTTTTTTTCTCACTAAGACTCAGAGATATTTGCTGTTAAATGAACAGAAGACATCCAAAATAGGCGTTGGATCAAAAAACTGTAAGAGAAAAAAACGAATATTCTGCTTGATGGGATAATATCTCTGTAATTTAATGAAACATATTTTTGCAGCAGGCTGTCAGGCATACTTTAAATGTTAAATAAACATGCTCCTGAATGAGTGAAGGGTGTGACAGATCACTTTACATATTGTCAGGCTTGTCAATAAAAATTGTTGGAACAACAGCATAAAAGACCAATACTACTAGAACAGCACTGCTAAAGGAATCATTCATTTATAACCTGTCAGACAGGCAACTCGAGCCCTTACGCTGGTTAAAAAAGCCAGCTATAATTTCTAGCTTGACTAGCAGACAGATGTGTAAGCACATAGCACATGGCAAGGAAAACCCCCTGTGAGCTGTGGCGGCAACCTGCCCTCCCTCTCAGCACTCAGCAGCTTAGTGAAAGGCCAAGAGGAATCAGGGTGGTGATTTATCTGCTAAAAATAGTAACCCTGCCCAACCTTAACACCTCATGTCTGGATAAATGACATCTCTATTTTGTTCTCTTCAAAACCTCTCCTCACCTTCGTGACCACCGACTTGTACTTCTATATGTGCAGGCCAGGACAGGGATATTGACTAGAAACAATGCATTAGCAAAGTGTGGTGATGAGGTGAGTGTAATGACTGCATGACACAGTTTTGCAAATACAATAGGGTTTCATAAGAGGAGAGGTGATTAACACGGTGTTAAATATAATTAAAAATTGAAGAGCTACAGTGTTATAGCAGTGACAGAATTAGGTGACACAGTGACATAGACTGCGCTGCCTGATTCAACCCATTAATTGTGTCCTTCAGGCCTTGTGGATGGGCTTTGACAATGACAATGGTTACAGGAGCTTGCGCAGAGTGCCATTAGTGAAATTTGACAGGACTCGCGAATTACCCAAAATAGCTCAGTTCAAAACCTATTGCTTCCATAATGTAAATACATATATGTAAGTATAATCAGCATGTATTTAATTGTAGGCTGTAGACCAGGGGTCTCTAATGCATCGCTCACGAGCTACCAGTAGCTGATTACCCTGTTCTGAGTGAATCGCAGAAGGTTCCAACAAGATGCAGGGGTTCCTATGGCTACATAGACCCAGGTATATTGATGGCCACCCAAGTATATTTGGTGAACCATTTCCATTTTTTAACCTGTCCGAGAGAACGACCTATCAACGTGACTGATTAACGAGTGGACAATCTGTCTTCGCTGTCCTTCACCTTTGTCTGCTCTGCACCATGTTACTGTCGCGGACAGGGGACAGGCAGAGTTAAGCTCCTCTCTACATGAAACACACAGAGATCAGAGGACAAAAACTACTAGAGCAACCGGCAATGCACTTGCAAAATGCAGCAGAGACCGACACACTGAGCTGGAAAAAAAAAAAGGTGCTCGTAAATTAGGTAAACAACATAAATACAGTATTTTTGGCTGGACCACAACAGGGGGCTAGAACTATAAAGCGAGTGTCTGTCACTGAGTGAGTAAGAGATCAAAGTTACACCGCTGGTCAGCTGAATGCTGCGACTTTCTAAATTAAAAGCATTCAGAAAAAAAACACAAACATGTCGTTGAATTTAAGATGTTGTGATACAAAATGTGTGTGTTGAGTATCAATTTGTTATCGATCACATAAAAGCAGCTTATTCAGCTGGTTTGGGCAAATGTTACTCAACATGAGTAGGTCTCGGACACTTTCATTTTGTCAAAGGAGCCCCCTGAGGAGAAAAGGTTGGAGACCCCTGCTGTAGACAGTTTTAGTATTAACACTCAAAAACTCCATTAATACCTACCCAAAGCAATATCTAGTCCCTGGGTTTCTGAACTATAACGTTGCACAGTTACTCATTTGACGGAAACACAGGTTCACCACAAGAGAGGATGACTCAAGAACTGAAAAAGGGAAGAGCACCCTTGCACCTCAGATTTAAATGTTACCTCACCCCCCAGTGAGGGATAAAGGCTAAAAAAGAGAGAGGAAAGTGTGAGGTTAGATTAGTGAACAGCAAGAGCTGAGAGCGAATTTAGAGTGGTCAATAATCATCTGCTGCTGATTAATATAACAAATTTTTCACCTTGAAACATCATTGTAAAATCTTACTTCACTGTCCTTCGGGAACACATGGGTAAAGAGAAAAGTGAATGAAAAATAGGAAAGAGGTCAAGCTATGATCAGTGTGGCTCATTCCATGCTCTCCTCCTCTCTCTGTGGCTGCAAATATCATCCCAGGAGGATCTCTTTTGACTCTGTGGGATACAGTTGGACTGCATTAGCTGCTCAGACTCTTTGATGATCGCTACCCTCATTCCAGAGATTTCAGTGCTACTAAATAAAAAAAAAAAAAAAAAGAACCATCAGTGTTGCTTGGTTTATGAGTGGCTGTTCTTTTTTTTTTTTTTTTTTTTTTTTTTGACTGCCTCAAACTTTTGAATGTTGAGGAAAGAGCAGTACTGACTTGTTAGTGTGTGCTGCTTTGGAAGTGAGAATTGACTGGGAAGCTGTCACAGTCTTTTACTCAGTGTGGTGACATGCACTCAAGTAACTGGCAGAAAAGAACCCTGATTTTTGAAAGCTGAATACTGATTGACTTTTCCTGCCCAAAGAAAGTGTAAATCTTGGCTATTACATGCTTAACTGGGTTTCTAATGGGCATTTTAGATACCTAAGTGCAAGCTGAAACAAACATCTAGTAGCCTATGAATCGATTAAATAAGCTGTTTTACACCAACAGTTGGGTATTTTTAAAATTCAATAAGATATTGAAATGAAGCATGGTAATTTAATGCTACTTCTGTTAATAAAAGTAACAAATGCTTCCAAACTGAGGTCAGAGGAAGGGCAAAAATATTGGTTGACTTACCTGCTTCATGTATGTTCAGTTTTTACAGCAGGTTACAGTGCAGAAAAAACATGTTCTTTTTTCTGAGTAACTTGGGTTCTTAGAGTTGCCTTGTTTCTTGTGCTGTGGCTTTGTTTTCTTTGTCCTGCCGCTTACATATATACATAACATATACAAATTGTGGTGCACACCTTGTAGGTAAACAAGGAAACTTCAATGCAGTAAAAACAAATTGTCCGTGTGAGCTGGAGGTAAACGGCTCAACAACACAATTTGTTTTACGGCACTGAATTTTCTCTGATATTCTTTTCATTTCTGTTTGTTATTAGCATGGCCTCGATATTTTGCTCTGCAGTCTGAGATCACCTTGAGTTTCTGTTTACTGGGGGGGGGGGGGGGGGGGGGGGGGGGGGGGGGGGGGGGGGGGGGGGGGGGGGGGGGGGGGGGGGGGGGGGGGGGGGGGGGGGGGGGGGGGGGGGGGTGCCACTGTAACTATATGATGCATAGAGCGGAGGGATCAACTGAAGAAAGCGGCAGAGAAGAGTTTGATGTTGGACTTATCAACATTTTAACAACAGTCGGCCACGTTGATAGCGTAAGGAGCTCTGATTGGAGGGTTATTTTACAAAACAGCTCCGGTCTGCACTCTCTTTCTGCAGCTCCAAATAACTATTTCTCTCCCTTCTATTACCCTTTCATTATAAAGTCATAGAGTCACACCAGGTTGTAAAGCAGTAATATTTTATATCTAAATTCATGTTTATTCTACTAGTGAAAAAGGGAAATTTTTGTATTATTTATTTCATTGTGACTCAGACAGTGTGTAAGCAGGAAGGAGGATGACCCTCGTCTTTAGCTTCATTTACCTTTGCCTTTATCCACCCACCCCCCACTCCACCCCTTTCCACTGGGAAGCCCCTGCTCAGCTTCACCCTGCCGAGCTGGTCATTACCAGCAGCCGGTTGGCACGCTGCCTGCTAATTAAGCAGGATTGGAGAGCCTGGCTAATTAGCCGACATCACTGCGCTGACCCCCCCGTGCTTCTGTTTTTATCACTTGCCTTGAGTCTTTTGATCAGCCCTCTGCCCTTTGTCTTTTTTTTCCTTTTTTTTTTTAATCTGTGCCTTCATATGGAGCTCTGCCTGTGATTATTACAGGCCAGGATAACTCAGAGATCATGTTGACAGATAACACATATCGCAAACAAAAACAAAAAAAAATGGCTGCATACCCCAGAGTATTTTCTTCCAATGAAGTATTTTTCATTCATTGTGTTGGTAACTCTGCCTCTCGGTTGATAGCTTTTGTTGGTCCTGTCTTTGTCAATTTGGAGTAATTGCATAAAAATGTATCTACTGAGTGTGCCCGTGAAATTCAAGCCCCTTCTCCTTAAACAATGAATGAGACTGATGACGTTGTTGTCAAACTCTTGTTGATAACGAATGGCTTGAAAGTGTCTGTTCCTCTTTGTTTTTGTACTGTCTACATTAATACGATGCTGTATTATTGAGATGTTTTCTGTTAATCTCATTACGTTTCTATTTGCTTTTCGTAATAGCTGCATCACACGTCATTACAAACTATGCAGACATGTCCCTTAATTGTTTGCTGAACTGGAAATCATACGTCAGCTTAACATACATCAGCCTCTCTCTCTCTCTCTCTCTCTCTCTCTCTCTCTCTCTCTCTCTCTCTCTCTCTCTCTCTCTCTCTCTCTCTCTCTCTCTATATATATATATATATATATACGTACAACATGTCTGTGCATGTGACTTGTGGTAAATCCTTTTGGCCCCTATATTACCAAAGGGCATCCTCATTACGACAACATCCAGTCAACATGTAACCCCCCGGCTTTGATTTGCCATTATGGTCTTCCTGTGTTGATTGTAGTGATCGAGTTGATCATTGCCTTCAGTGTTACACTCTTCTTCTCCTGCTGTTCTGGCAAGGCAGCGCCACCCAGTCTGTCTTGAATTTCCCATTAAGACCCAATTAGACTGTAATAGGGGACAGAAGCCACAGGGGTAAACCCTTCCTTCTCACAGCTCACTGAGAGGATGTGTTAATGGACAGCCTTGTGTGCCCAGCGATGTGTAGTCAGATACACTCATTTACAGGTTTCATTTTCTGCACATTACAGCGGTAATGACAATGCTCTCAGACTTAGCTGCATTTTGTTTTTAATACTAAACAGAAAATGATAGCATGCTACCAGGCTAGACTAACTGAGGGAACATCTGCATGAGAGCGTGGTGGCATGTGGACATAAGCATTTGCTCAAAGTTCAGTTTTACTGAATGGCCACAGGCTCTGAAAATATGATGGTTTTTAATAGAAATAATGCAATAAAACAAAATTTAAAAAAAATAAAAAATTTCAGTCAGTTAATAACATTAAGTGCACACGCTGTGACATCAACGCCCACTCTTACACATATACTAACATTTAGCCGTTTCCTAGTTCTTGACCTGTATCTGTGGTCGAGCACTTCTTAGATTCTGGCAGGCGCACACGTGTCAATCATCTCTGTGATACTGGTGACCTTTCATCATTGTGTCCATTATGTGGGAACATTTAGGCCATGTTTCCCCCATCAAAAGCTGATGTGACAGTTGATACAAAAATACATAATTCATCTGCAGCTGCAGCTGAATGTGTTGCTTAGTTTCCATCACTCATTCATGCTGTAGATGAGGAAACAAAGCATGGGGAGGGGTGGTGGTGGGGATTATCCTTCAGGATCAGCTGTGTGGGTGGATGTGAGTAAATGCTGCTGGCGCAGCCTCTTTCTATCTCTCCACTCATGTCTGTCGACCTTTTTTTTTTTTCTTCTTCTTGTGTGTCCTTAGCTAAAAGTCGTACTGCTGGGCTTGTTCACTGTGTAGTTCATGTTTTTGTGTAATTGCAGGGAAACAATTGTTGAAACAATAAATTGAAACAGTGAGTATGTTTTGGCTATCATAACTGCCTTTTCTTTTTTTTTAAATTCAAAGTAAAGTTAAGGTGGATGTGCATGCTGTACAAGTACTAGCATGTTTTGTTTTACAATAAAAATTATATTCAAGTCAGTTATGATTCTTCATACCTTATTGTCTTGTACGTGCATCATTTTTTTGTTGATGAGGTTTCAATGTTTCAGTGTCCGATAAATGTCAAAAGAACAAACTTAAGTGAATTCACCCTTAAAAGTTTCCTTTCCTGTAAATCTGAATTTAATACAATTCAAATTAAATATTAAAATATGTCAATGGCAGCTAACCTGTAATTACAACACCTCATTCCTGAGATCAGTACCAACTTAACGCTTACAGGGTTGGGCAGCTGCGAGGTCCACACAGGAAACATTTCTCTTTGTTCAGCAAAGGTGTAAAGCCTCGGCAGACTGACATACTGCTGAATGAGTCTCTGTTTAAATGGTCCAGAGACCAGTGTCAAACTGACTGAAATGACATTGATCAGTGTGGCGCCTCACTACGTGGTTCTGTCAGCGCTCACTGAGATACTCTATGACATGCTGCTCCTTTTACTGATGATTTATTCCTCCTGGGTCAAGCTCTTTTCATGCATTTCAAATTTGACACTGTGTTTTTCAAGATGCACAAAAAACAGGAAAGATATTCTCAACACTGACGCAAGTCTCTTTCTTCCATGTGAAGGGGGAGTTTTTCCTGTTCCCAGGGAATACATTGACAAGTGTTCTTTCAAATAGATGCAGTGAAAATGAAAAAAATAAGAAAAACTCTCTCTTGTATAATGTTCTCAATGCAAATCTGCATAAAGGGATTTTAACTCTGAAATGTACCGTACAGGTCAATTTGAAAATGGGCAGGAGAACACTTTGAATGTGTGCTTGGAAAGGTGGCAGTCTTCCAGTTTTCACTTCCAGCACAGAGTGTGTGAAATGAATAATTGTCCAGGCCTGCATAAAATTGTATGCAAGTGCTGCAGGGACATTCAAACTGATCCGTGCCGTATTATCTACCCTGCACTTTATAATAGTAGATATATGTCTGCCATATGCATACCAGATGCATCATGCTTTATGTTTGCACTGGGATCTTCTCTTTTAATTTACTGCTCAGTGCACAAACATATAAAACAGGGAAGTACCTGGTTCTGCTTGTTCAACAGGTTAAATAATAAAAACAAAAACTTCACACTTTGCTTAGCATTTATAGATATTTACCCAAGGAAGGGTTTGAGCTGTCTGCCATTTGTTTAGGTTCATACTGTATTTATTTGATTAGTAAATGCTTTGCAGACATAGGGTGTCTTGTGATGTGGACTCGGCTCATGTATATATTTTTTTTCAAGTAGCTCATATTACCCTCAGTTACAGGCACACTTTTGGTTCTGCTCAGTCCATTACACCACTACATACAGGGTTATCACTGCAACAGGGGGATTTAAAAAAAAATAATTTTTTAATCACTTTAAGCTTTCTGTCAGCTGTGTTAAATATCGGACAAGGGGCAACTCTACTTTATCTTCCTACAATCTGAATCTGCCTGTATCTTACTCTTTATTTTTAGGTATTTCCTTATTTGATTATCCAAATCATCTCCAAATCATCTTCATTTCTGATGGATGCTGGTCCAGTGAGTGTGGATGAGAATGTGATAAAAATAAATATGGGTGTTACAAGGAACCTGCCCATGCAAATACTGGGCTTTTGTGTCCAAGGTAGTAGTCAGGTCGAGGGTGGGAGAGTCTTTCCCTGGAAGGAAGAGCAGTTCGGTCTTGTCGAGGTTGGTGTGAGGACATCCACTGAGAGATGTCAGTCAGACAGGCAGAGATTCGTGCGGCTACCTGTGTTTCAGATCGGGGAAAAGAGAGGATCAGTTGGGTGTCATCAGCATAGCTGTGGCAGGAAAAGCCATGCGAGTGAATGACAGAGTCGAGAGAGTTGGTGTACAGAGAGAAGAGGAGGGGACCCAGGACGGAGCCTTGAGGGACACCAGTAGTGAGAGGACAAGGTTCAGACACAGATCCTCTCCAAGTTACCCGGTAGGTGAGGTCGTTGAGGTAGGATGAGAACAGGGAGAGAGCAGAGCCCTCAGACACCGAGGTCCTGAAGGGAGGAAAGAAGGATCTGGTGGTTCACTGTTAAATGCAGCAGAAAGGTCAAGAAGGATCAGGACAGAGAAGAGAGAGGCTGCTCTAGCAGTGTGAAGCTGCTCAGAGACAGCAAGGAGGGCCGTCTCTGTTGATTGGCCTGCCTTGAAACCAGACTGGTGAGGATCAAGAAGGTTATTATGGTGGAGATAGGAGAGTTGATTGGAGATAGCTTGATGTAATTGTATGGCTTGTCTGCGACTCTGTCACATGATTAACTCTTGTACATTCTGCCGCTTTGCCAGACCAAGTTCCAGTCTGTCAAATGCTCACTTGCGCACCATTAGATCAGGATCAATACTCTGGTGGGTTGTGGGTGATAAAAAAAATATTGTTCTCTTCAATAACAAATCTCATAGTTTTGGAAGGCATTTCAGCGAGTGATTCATAATAGACAACTCACTCTTCAGTTTATTTGGGATATCACCTATAACTTGCAGTAATTTACACGCTGGAATATTCCTATCTGATTTAGACTTCAGACAAAATCCTTGTTTGGCTGCTCCAGTGGTTGTCTTTTGGTTTGCTGTCATTAATGTATGAGCTTTTCAAATTCCTTTGGTACTCCCAAAGACTTACTGTAACTTAGACACAAAGCTGAAAGTAAAAAAAAACATTAAGCAGAATTCGGACCACCTAAATATAAAGAGATATAGTACTTCAGTACACAAGAGCTTCCAGTTTGAGAATGGTAAACTTGTGCATTTCTAATTTCCTCATGTTATTTCCTCAGATTCCACTGACAGTGTTGAGTTTGATTAATGCATTATATTACAACAGCTGGATGGTTTCATGAATTATACCTGTTATTGAAATATCTGAGATTATGCTGCTATGCGCATTTAATTAACAGAATAGGGGACCTTATGTAACTGTATGTCCTACATGTAGGGAAATAGTCCAACGTGGTAGATGCCAACAAAGAGTGTATTATCTTTACAAAGATGTAATTCAGCCTCTTGCAACAAAATTCCCCTTTATGACTAGTTTTACCCACCCTGGTGCAGTCTCATGCTCTCCATTACACCCTAATGTTTTTCACACTTTGACCAACACAATATTTATGTAGAAAGCCTGGAGCAATGAGCAGTGTTAATAGGAGGCTAATGATGAATGAAAAGCATTAATGGCTTTGATGACTGTTTACACAATATGCACACACAACATTTGTTATGGTGTTATGGAAATCACGAATCAGGTTCTTTACCATTGTTGACAGTAATAACTGATAATATCAATGGTGTAGTTTTTTTTTTTTTTTTATTATTTTACCCCACAATACTTTTTTATTGGTGTAAGTCTTCAGATGTGTAATAATCCCTCCATATATTGTGCCTGTTTTAATGGCTATGCTATTGGAAATGAATCATGTCATTGCAAGAGTGAGCTGAACTGAATTTGTTGCTTTGGTGCTCTTGAATTTAATATCAGCCCGTCTACTACAAACAGCTAAATTCTCACTCACTGATATGGTCAAGGAAAATGGAAGGATGACCTCACAACAATAGTTTTAATGAAAGGTTCTTACAGGCTGATTGGCTGCTACTTCAAGTTGAATCAGAAAATAACTAGTGATTGCAGTCAGCTGGCCATCAGTCACGAATTGTCTCCTGGGTGAGGCCTGATGTACCAGGCTGATTTCAACTTCTATCTTTCCTTCACTAATGTGTGCGTCCGTGCGTGTAATTCTTTGGAGATTGAAACTTGCCTGTGTAGCTCTATATGTATATATATAAACATTACAACCCCCTGGAAAACAGAGAAAAGCAAGAACAGAGAGAATTAAAAAAAAAATCAGGATTTATGAAAACTATCTGAATTTTGTCAAAAACATTTTTTAAACTATATTTCATAGTGGTCAACATTAGTCTTTAGACAGCAATTCATAGTAATTATTGTCATTTAATTACAGAGTCATTGCAGTTGGCTTTTCTAGCTTTGTATCAACACTCTGATGAATCCGACACACTCTATATCCAGTGGTAAAGTCTCATAAAAAGATTTGTTCTTTTGGCTGACAGTTGTACATTGTTGTTTTTGTCTTTTGTTTCCTGCAGGATCCCAGAACAAAGCATAAGTTTAAGATCCACACCTATGGGAGCCCCACCTTCTGCGATCACTGTGGCTCTCTGCTCTACGGCCTCATCCACCAGGGCATGAAGTGTGACTGTGAGTTCTCAGTTGAATCTCTGAACCTCCCCCCTGGGGGGAATGGATGTAGTTATACCCAAGAATTTATCATTTTTTGGTTTGAATTATCTTCAAAAATGTTATCTGCAAAACAATGTTTTAGAGAGTAAGTGGTTGTTAAAGCAGCTGTTTTAATTATAAATCACAAGAGGTTAAACTTGATGTTTAAAGAGTTAAGGAGGAGGTTAATGATACATGTGTGGCATGCACTGAAAAATCAGGGTGTTAGTGGCATACTGATTATGTCCTGTTTTAGAGCCACTTTATCAGCATCACTGTCCTGATAAGAAGCCTGTTATTTGTCTTCCCTGAATATCACAGGCATATTTTTCCCGTCCTCCTTGACGTTCACTCATTAAAATCTCACATTGTCTGTTATTAGTCTGCAGCTATGTTCCCTGCACCTTCATAGCAGGACTGCTATCAAAGCATCTCTAAGTCTTTAGTAATATCCCTCCCTCCCTCTTTTTCCCTTTTAATCTTGTGTTAGTGGATTAAAGTCAGAATGCCTTAATGAGCTCCTAAATACATTATCTGCTACCAACTGCAGACCACCGGTTATGCCCAATGATTGCTCCAGGGTGTACATTAATAGAGATGTGAAGCGGCAAATTATTTTGGCAGATCAATTGCGGCACCTCTAATCGCACCACAATGAGATTGCACTGTAGTATATTTTAAGCCCA
The DNA here is from genome assembly GCF_029030835.1 of Brachyistius frenatus. NCBI lineage: Eukaryota > Metazoa > Chordata > Actinopteri > Embiotocidae > Brachyistius > Brachyistius frenatus. The sequence continues at coordinate 159,596 of NW_027210724.1, forward strand.
AGTGAGTCATAGGACTGTTCCAGGATGGCACAGAATAAATAAATTCTTCCCAAGGAGAGTTTGGTAGCAGCAAAGGCATTTTTCATTGTGTTTCACCTACCGACCCGGTGACTTGACAGTGTAACCATCGGTAACAGTTCACAATCCGTTACAGGAAGACTCAGCCGGCTGACACACATGCCCTGTATGCATGACATCACAGGCATGAATCTGGGTCACAACTTTGTTATCTCGTCTCTCGCACAGCTTTCAGAACAAAGCAATCCTTTAATATTGTGCCAAATATGTATGATACATGAAATTAGATTGAAATATGTCAGTAGAGATAGATGAAAGGAATAGTACTGTAAATCTAGAAGGCATTTCAAAGCAGCTTATTGCATCGGAACATTAAGCCATTAGTAGATGGATGCATGCACACATGGCTTTTAAAGGATGCTGCTTCATTACTATTTTACATTTAAGAATATGTAAAAATGTCGTCAAAAATAATCAAAATCTTTTAAAATAAACAAATAAGTCAATGCATCTTACCCAGGAAATTTAAAACAGTGTCAAAATGTCTAGTCATTTCCGAGAGAGCCCTCATTCAGGTTTGTTTGATTCGGATCAAATGCATATAGATTGTATAAAGTCCTCTTCCTGAATATCTTTTATCTCCTCTCTCTTATCCATCAGCCTGCGATATGAATGTTCATAATCAGTGTGTTATGAACGTGCCCAGCATGTGTGGAACTGATCACACTGAACGGAGGGGGCGTCTTTACCTCAAGTGTGAGGTCAGCGGAGAAAAGCTGCAGGTCGCAGGTAGGCCTCATAATTCTCCCTCATCTCTGAAATGAATGGGTTTAAAATGCTAATATGATGTATGAGAACTGACTGAGGTTTAAATGTATGCCGTGTGTGAGTGTGTGCATTACTCCACGTACACTGGGGTGAGGGTGTAGACGGTTGAAGATGCTATTGTTCTGTTTCAATTGGAAACCTGGATCAATTTCAGCCCTTCCCCCTTTTTGTCGACAATCCCTAATCGTCTAATTCCACACACACATTCACCGTCTACCCCTTTCTGCCATTAACCTTAACTCAACCTCCTTCACCATTAACTTTGCCTTAATTCCACCTGCTTGACATGCAGTGAATCTGGCTTCCAACTGCATTGCCGGCCTTGTGACTATCAGATATCAGTATGCTGTGAAGGCTATTCCCTTTCTGTGCACAGATCGATAGAGCTCCTCCGAATAAACATTCCGCCTTTAAGCAACAGTTCACAGTTATGATACATTTGGAAGGTAAACCCAAACCAAATGTGGTCCTGCAGTGGTGTGTGGTCTGCTGCGTGGGCCCTGTGTTGTTACTCTTTTTAAACAGTCACGACTTGCTCTGTGTTGGCTGGAGTTCCTGATCTAACTGAATCGTCTCTGCGAAAACAAATTGACGTCCTCACTTATTAATTTATGTCTCATCAGAATTGTAAAAAGACAGGATCTGAGCGCTCTGCCTGTGAGAAGGGTCATGGCTTTCCAACCATTTGCCTCACTCTTATTCATTAAAAGGCTTTTCTGCATGATCACATCACTGGCTGTTCCTGCCATTTTAATTACTGATGCCTCTGATGTCAAAGAAACACCTTCCAAGCTCATTAAAGGGTGTAGTGAGATGTTAATAACTGCATGCATTTCAAACTGGGGTGCGGGACTTTTACATATAAAGGAAGTCTGTAACACTCAAGGCCTTGCCAAATGAGTTCACACAATACCGATTAAGCCTATCACTACCAGATAAATCTCTCTGTATTTCACACTATACAGAGTTTTTAAATCTGCTGTCTGATGAGACATTCCTCTGCTGGCACACTGGTAGTGATGTATTTAAAGTCACCCAGCAGTAGTTATTATGCCAGAGCTGTAGGGGGGAGCAACAGATGCAACCGGAGCACTAGAGAGGAGGAGGCTGCAGCAGTAGCCAAGTGTTTGGTGGACAAACCTAATAAGCATCCAAGAAAAGTTTCAGAAGTTAATGCTGCTGAAAAAAAAGTACCTCTGTGTGGAGAGGAAGGATTAAGCTGAAAAGTGAGTGATTGACAGGGAGCACAAACACAGATAGGCATTGGTCAGTGGTGTTGTTGAAGAACGCTGAAAGAAGGGAGTATTTGAAGTATGTCGTGCTACTGCTCTTTGACACTTTGGTTGGTATTTGTATAATATTTTGCATAGGTTATGTAGCCACATTTTGATGTAATTTCTCTCTGCCAGAAGGAGTCAACAAAAGTTCTGCTCTGCAGGTTTAGTGTAATCTAATGATGATGTAATATTCCACAGACTCAAAAATAATACATTGTGTGAACATCAAAATAAAGAATCAGGTTGTGTAATATTTGCACGCCAGATCTAATATGTATGATCATGTTATATATGATAACATTTGGTGTCTCTGCGACACAATTTACTCTCTTGTCAGTCTCTGTATGACGAGTTGTATCAGTATGAGAAATGTCGGTTTACAGTTGAACCGTTGAAGAAAAGTTACAAAGTTTCTGGCCTAATGACACAGGTTTTACATTATTTTTGCTGGTCATTATTGTTTTGTATTCAATTTTTTCTGTTTATATTAATCTTTTGCATGCCTTATCGGATTTCCAAACACAAACAATGCATTCAGCAAGGTGAAGACTTAAGTGTTTTAGTTTATAGACCACAAGTTATTTCAGTTTAAAATAGTTGACTGCAGACAGTGTTGAATAATCTTTTCAGAGCAAATAATGACTGGCCTAGCTGCTGTGGTTAGGATGGGATCATTTCATGCATAATTTGTCAAATGTATTTGTGAGTCCTCAGCTAAAAGTGTTACATAAATGGAACACTGTTTGTTTGACACTGCTGTGAATGCAGATTCTTCAGTTTTGGATCTGTATCACTGGACAAGACTCTTATAAATAGAGACAAGTTTTACCAGCTTTAACTGCGATGATAATCCACTAATGTATGAACTGAAATAAACAGTTTGTACAGTATTCTGTACAGAGTACATAAAGCTGCAAAGTAAATAATGATCTGTAGCTCACACTATAGATGGACTTGAAAAGGGTGAAATATTGGCCAAACTATCTGTATTCTTATGTCGCATGAGTTTATTATGAAGAACTAATGCAATACAGCAGTGTATTTTTGTGTAGGAGCCCCTTTTGCTTTGTATTTCGAGACATGCTGTAAATCCCCCGCCTGTAATGACAGTGCATTAGCACATCTGCTAGAACAATAGTGATGGCAGGGAGCTGCCAGCAGGCACACATAATCATTCAATTAACTGACTAACAGGGGTCAGTACATCGCAAGACCCTGGCACTGAACCTCACTGACTTACTCACTCATAAAATGATCACTAGAAGTAACGGGGTGAATGTGGGCAGGGAAATGGTGCAATATAATACCCAACACAAATGTCAGGAAATATTTATGCGAGTGATGAGCGAAGGGACTTTCACGGTTGTGTCGTGCTCATTATTTGAGCACTGAAGCAGTCTGTGAGCACAAGTTTGCTCTCTGTACTTGTGATTCATTGTAATTTTTGCACATGGATATAGCCCATTCTAATGTTGCTTTCACTGTAATCACACCTGCCTTCTGCTGCAGCTAAAAATATAAGATGCAAAATATGGACCCTTGTTGGTACATAAATAACTGATTATGATTGATAATGACTAATATCATCAAATACAATGCAAATGTATGGCTCTTTCCTTTTACAAGGTTTGGTTTTATTAGCCAGTTCATTAGATGTCTGCATCACACAAACCCACTTAGTTGCAGTAAATACTGTGTATATTACCGATATCTACAGTGAAATATTGAATACAGCAGATTAAACTCCCTCGTTATCTCTTGGATGTATTCATCCTTCCTGGGGTAAGAGGTTGGGATTGCAGCACTATTATTTGTCATTCCGATGCAAATGAATGCTTTAGAACATATTAACACTTGCATGATCAACACAGGGTAAATCTTGTTTATTCAGGTGTAGTCTACATTCTTACTGAAGACTGTAAAACAGACTCATGTCAAAAACAAAGATTTGTCATGCTTCTTCCTGTCTTCCTCTCTTTTTAACATGCAGTCTCATCTGGTCTCTAAATTCAACACCTACTGTAATAATATCCTGCTGGAGTTTTTGGCTGAATCTCCTCCAGAATCAATCCAGTCCACTATTTCTTTTGTTATTGCTGAAACATGCACTGCTAAACTATCAACACAACTATCAGCTCATGATAATCCAAGGTTTGGGTTTACCCACATTTTCACACATACTGTATGTACACTATATGTGAAAATATGTGAATATTTTTCCACTTGCACATGCCTAAGTACACATGAATGTGTATGTGTGTACATCAGGCAAGTGAGACCACCATTATCGCCTGCAGACTCTTGGGCCTTGGTGGTAGCCAAGTCCTGATGTAGACTCCACATGCGTGCTATCACGCGCATGTGTGTGAGTGTGTGGGTGTGTAGAACTGCTGCACCAGCCTGCAGCCCACTCAAGGCAGATTGCATGGCAGATTACATTAGCTGATGGAGATGCCTTGGAGACAGCCTGACAAACAGAATTGTGTCACATGGAGAAGGAAGTGTTTAGGAAGAAGTGTTGTGGATGGCTGGGAGGCTGGGGGGATGGGGGTAAACTTGACTTAATTTCAGATGTATCATTCAACAAACACGTGATATTTTTATGAGGATGTTTTTGCACTGACTGCGTATCTACTGTGTCGACAAAGAGCATACCGAGGCTAAGGTAGCTGCAGATGGTCAATAAATACCTCCAAACTTATTTTCAATGTGAAAAAAGTAATGAGTATATCTACATATAACTTGTCCAGTTATGATTCTCGTGATTATATTTGGCTTCAAGTGAAGATTTTTCTCTCTTTTCCTGATTCAAATGAAGAAGGTTCAAATAAGGTTTCAAAAAGGAAAATACCATTCTGACATGATCTGGTCCCTAGAAAGTGGTCAGCGTGTTTGTATTCCCCAGGGTTGTTATTGGCTGATGATTCTTTATGTACACACTGTCTCTCCTCAAATTCCTTCAATCAAATGAGTTTTATTAGAGCACATTTGATCAAAAACACAAGTATTACGGTCCCTGTTTATTGAACCATATCTTTCTTCTTGTGTTTCCCAATTTTCTTTTACCCCAAGTGTTTCCTTTTGAAATCTGGACGTTTCAGTTACACTTCTCGAATCCATTACTTTACTTCTCGCTATTGTGTTTTCTGCGTTTGTGAGGAATTACTTCACTCTGATTAGTTCATCTTTCATTTGTCCCCCGTGGTCCTCCTCTCCCCTTGTAATTTGTCCCTGTGTTCCCTTCTCTTGTCAGCTCATTGTTTCTGTTCTTTAGTAAGTCTTCGTCCTTCTTCAGTTTTCCATGGTTGGTGTTTCTGTTTCCTTGCATTCTGTGTTCAGACTGATGTTTTTTGTATCTGTATATTTAAAAAAATAAACTGCCTTATTATCTTATATTTGGATCTCTCCCCCTTTTATCAGTATGAAAGATAGGGTTCAAGGTGTGGACCATCCCACAAGCAAATCTTAACCCTCCTGTTGTCCTCGGGTCAAAATGACCCGCAGCTGTGTTCAACCAAGTTCTATTTTATTTCTATATTTTTATATTTTTTGGGATCATTGGTCATCATTCTTTAAAGAAACCCTCACAGCCTCCTTGTCACCAATGATCCCAAAAAAATATGAAAATAAAATAGAACTTGGTTGAACACAGCTGCAGGTCATTTTGACCCAAGGACAACAGGAGGTTAAAAAAAAAAAAAAAAAAAAGAAGCTCTGCCTGCTTTACTGGTAACTAAATGTACTTTTTTTCATGTGTCATGAGCACAAAATATGTGTCACATTTTCATAAACATTTGCCCTCAAAATCAGCAGTTCAGCTAAAAATTCTCTCGCATGTCGTATATGATGATAGGCTTGGAACGTGTGGAATAAGTAATGTAACATGGGGCCAGGAGGCTTCAGAGGAAGAAGCTTGATTTCGTAAGTGAGAGCAAAATGACGAGAGTCACTCAACCAAACCCACAGTTCTCATACACTCAGCTTTGAGTGGAGAGCGGCTGCAGTTTCTTTTGCAATTCAACAACTGGCCGGAGCCAAAATGTTTAACAGGAAGTCACATGGATGCCATGGGAAGCAGCTGTACTTTAAACCCATTACATGAACCCACACATTAACTCTCCACAACAACCAAACCAACATAGACAAACACACAGAATTTTGGGCAATTCACACTGAAATAGACAAATTAAATAAATAATGAGTCACTCCGAAACAGCGAGAGATATTTGTGCAGTTGTGCACAACATGAGTTGTGAGAATGTGTGTTTTGTCATTTGAAAGTGAATTGGAAACGGGGAGGAGCTGAGGAAGACAAAACGAGTCTGTTTCTGTGGTGGAGGACAGACGCTAACCTTTTTCTCTGCCTCTTATTTCTGCACACAGCTCTCCTCTGTGTGTTGGTGCTAAGGAAGCCAGCCTCCTGTTTGTTTCAGCAGCGCTATTGTTCATTGATTCTGTGCAAATATCCCAATAGTTTCTCATTTTTGCTTATTCTCGTAACTGTGTGTGAGTAGATTAGGATATGTGCACGTATCCCTCGCTGCCGGCAGCTCCTTTGGGAGTTTGGGAAAGACAGTGGTAATAATTACATTTCCGTCTTGTTTCCTCGTTCCCTCACCCAGTTCTGCAAAAAAAAGGCATAATTTCAAGTTCTCTTTGCTTTAACCTGTTCATTAGATTCGTCCTTTTCCCTCAATGTCCAAATGTTCCTCTATTTGTTGCACTGATGCTGCTGTGGGAGTCGAAGCGTTTTAAATGTAGGTACATTGTAGGTGTGTATAGGTCAGATTGGTGCTCAGAGTGGATGTAGATGTGGGTGGATCAGGGAAGCAAGAATTTACTTTTGAACCTTACGTAGGTGTAGTGACACTTTACAGTAAAAGGCAAAATTCACCCTAAACACTGTTAACATCTTCTGGCTGATGGAGCTGCAGATGCCTCGCCTTCTGTTTTCTCTATTTTAATGCTGCTTTTGTACCTTTCTTATTACTGAAGTTACTGGCCAAATGTAGACAGAGGTCAGAAAGAGGTATAAGCAGCACCGCTACACTGGCAAAAAAATCTGAAACATTCATGGTTAATTTGGGTGCTGTGAAGGAGAGGATACGGTAGCAGAGTGTTCTTCAACCACTGCTTCCATCTTTGTGAAAAAGGTCATAGGTCGCATGCAAAATATATCTTCAGTTGTTTTCACTAAGTCATCTTGCCTCTCCCTTTATCGCCTCAATCTTGTACAAAATACTATATTCAAAACTTTCATATAGAAGCTTGTCTATGGCCTGTTTGAAAAACAAAAACTGTATCCTGACTACTGTTACTCTCTGAATCCGAGGAAGACTCACTGGGAGGCAGAGGTGGGGTTGGCTCAATGCTCCGTCTAGGGTTTGGATGCAGCCTGTGGGTTGCCAAATGATGATCAGTGCCCAATTATCTGAAGACTTCCATTCTGCAGCCTTTTCGTCCTGTGATTTCCATGTCTTTGTAGTGTCTGTGTCATTTTGCAGCGAAGCCAACTGTTTTCTTTTGCCAGGGGAAACTTTACTTAAAAATCCTGCTATTACATTTTCCCTATGAATCAGAATTAAATTGGAGCAGCTGAAAGCACTTGTTGTGTAACTGGTGCCAGAATATTTCCACTGCAGGGAGGTGGCCACTGGGACAGCAGTGTCTCCTGTCTGAAGGTTCTGTGGTGAGCTCTTTGAAAGTGTGCTTGTACTATTGATATACACCATCTGAATAGTATGAGAGGTATACTATTGTTTAAAACGACATGATACATGTGACGTTAATCATCCCGCTGTTCTTTCAGCGCTTATTATGCTTCCGTTTTTTGAGAAATAGATTCAATTAGCTGATATGCTGTCCTTGGTCAGCTCGTGAGTGGCACATAGAAATCCAAATATGTGTAGCCTACATGGGAAATACTGACGATACTGTAGGCTGGTCATGTAATGTAATATTACATCATAAAGGAAATAGTGCTGCTGGTCAACATACCGTTTTACAGAGCACTTCATAAATAGTGGGCTGTGAAAGGAGCACAGAGTGTAGATAGAGACCCTCCTGAGCTTGACGTGTGCAGGCTGTGTTTACGCAGGGAGGTGAAGAGCAAACATGGCTGGTGTTATTCTTGAGCCGGGTCATCTGGTGTCAGCTTTGTGGAGTCTGTGTACATGTTTTCACATGCCAGATAAAGACTTGAAAGAATGGCACCGCACAGCATAACATAAAGGATGTTGACATATCCACACACACATGGACTCACCTGTAAATGATCTTGTGCAGCGACACGCATCCTAAAGATGAAAGTAAATACCTGAAAATGGATTTCTGATACCGTTTTATCTCTGTTTGCATTCTACTTACATATTTTGATATTTAGTCATTACCGCAAATCGACTTAAGGCTTTGGAAATTCATGTTTCTGTTACACATGTTGCAATCATGAACAGATTTAATTAAAGTTGTGGATAAATTACACTGTAGGGAGACATATGAGTAATTAAAACCGTATTTCACTGAAAGCTGTGTATCTCAGAGCCATCTTTTTCAGCTTGTTTCTATCATATGAACACATAAAGGCTTCACACTACTTTCCTTCACTGTCTCAGTGGATCTCAGAGAACAGCTGAACTTTGTTGTTTCAGGCTTTCTGCTACCAAACTCCCAGAAGTCATGACATTGGTATTCCCAGTGTGTTGTCACTGTCCTGCATCCACCCTCTCCTCACCATTTTAACATATGCATCCGCTTATTTGTTTCTTTCGTCTTCTGTTTTGTTTCTCCTTTTTTAGTTTTGGTTTTGTTTCATTTTGTGAGTTTATAATCTGTGCTACATCCTGCAAAAGACACAATCTAGACCAGAGAGGCTTATTGTGCCAGAGGAACACTTCGCTGCTGCAGCTTCCTGGTCTAGTATCAGTTTGCATCATAACAAGCTTTCTAAATGCTAAATGGTGTGCAGCAGTTCAGCTTTTGCAGCAGTATTGCCAAGGAAATCAACATGAAAGCCAGATATGTATCTGAGCAAGAAACACGTGACTCAAACGAGGAGTAGAACTGAAATTCAGTGATGCACAAATGTCACTGAGAGCAGATTTAAATGCAAGATGCAGTCAGCAGACTAACTTGCGTATGGTGATTAGCAATAATAAGTTCAAAAAGGTCAGTAAAGGTAATTTACAGACATATGTTCAGAACTGTGCTCAAACATATTCAAATATATTATTTTATTGATTATTTCAATAAACCTTTAATCGAGTTTTTTAGCAGCACAGATAACTTTGACTGTCAGATTTACTCTCTGCATTACAGCAGTAAGAAGTTAGGAATACATGAACACACAGACACACGTTTTCATTTATGCCCTAAAGTTATTTGGAAGGGAAAGCTCTGTGCCAGCCCAGCTGAATTATACAGTCTAGAATACCCCCTACTGGCCATGACTGGAAGAGCAGCTTACTTTGTTTATAGGCAATAATTCAATCAATGGTCTGTAGTCAGTAAACCCATGATGTGATGGTCAGAGCAAACTTGAAAGTCACTCACACACCTGCACATCGCCTGCATGGTTAATTTCAGGATTTTAACTTCTCATTATATTTTACTAAAATCCTCTCAGCACTGGATTTTTGTGCAGTTTGATCTCTGCCCATAAACTGTATAAATATATTTAGTTTGTCTTCTTTTGACAAACAAGTAGTCATTATTACTGGACAACTAAAATTATATTATTGAAATAATATTATCCAAACCATATTAACATTGACATGTATTCAACAGCCACAGAACAATGTCTTTTTCATATGCTTTATAAATGTCATTTGGGTGCAGGGACTTTGCATACACCCGGCCAGCATTTGAAATATTCAAAGTATGACCTTTACAGCATAAAATATACTGTAATATACTGTATATAACAGGTAGATTCCGGCAAGACTTAAAAACGTAACTGAATTATTAAACAGAAATCCAGCATGTGGTGGTATGATACCACTTTCTTCTCTTCTATAGGCATCTTCTGACTGTAAATTCCAAAGTCCATTCAGAGATGACTCTAAAAATATTTCTTCTGTTATACAATGGATTATATGAAGACTCAGGTACACCACACAAGCATCTGCTATTTCATCAACCCTAACCCTAACCCTAACCCTATTCACATGTATTCATTTCTATTCCATCTCACCTAATTTGATGAAATTAAAAGACATGGGAATGAAGCGCAGGAAAGCAAGGTAAAATATGTATCTCTTTCTGAGAAATCAGCAAAAAAAAGTCTATTTTTCTGCATCCATATTAGAATGCACACAAGTGCACTCAAGTGAAAATACAGTGAACAGTAGTTATTTGAAGAGACTGGCTCAACACATTTCCACTGGACTTCTGAGAAAGCGCAGGGCTGCCAGTACAAGATCGCTCGATATCTTCCCACACCTCGATATGCTTCTGTAATCGTCTGACTGTCTTACCAAGTGTGCTGCCTGTATGTCTCTCCCCTTCTCTCTCCATATAAATATATACTGTATGTGTGTGCTTGTCCTCAACAGCAGCTCACTCCATCACTCATCTGACTTCACACCTCGCTGTCATCGCTCAACACCCAAATCCTCCACCACAGGTGCTGAGAATAAAAGCAAATGATGAGGAGCTATTTGCTCTGGGTTTATCAAATAGCCATGCCATCCTATTGGTGCAACCGTATGTAGACAATAAAATAAAGCTACTTTGACACGGAAGTTTTTACCAGTAGTTCAAGTAATGATAATTTAAAAAAAAACAACTCATGAATTGCTTTTTAAAAAGTTCCCTTCTCTTGTGTCATCCCAATCATACAGTATTTTTTTTGCCTCTTGTCATTAGGAGTGTCCCAGTATATATTCAATCTGCCTCTAGCATCAAACTTTGCTTTATTAACTCAACTGCAGTGACAATCCCTCATTGATTTTGTCCATTTATTCCTCTTAATCCGCTCGTTACTGTATCACATCCACAGTTAAGACTTGAGGTTTAGTAGCTATGTCTTGCATTGTGCATACCGGCTTAGTACCTTCATCTCCCGGTTAAAGGTCAGCTGGAGTCGTCACCACTCAGGCCTCTATTGTGGTCTGACTGACGGAGTCACATGGAGAGGCTTCTGCAGCTCCCAGGGTTCGAGGTTTAACCAAGCAAGCAGGCATTCTCCCCGTCCCTGCGGGGAGGCTGGGTGCATTGTGTGTCGATAAGCATACTGTGTATCCGTGTGTGCATCTGACTGTGTGCAGGGAAGGGTGTATGTATGTGTGTGTGTGTGCTGTGCCGTTGCTCAGGCCTGGCACTGCTCCAATGCTCAGGGCTAATGGTGTGCTAATGTCCCTTGTGTGTCCTTGTTTACTGAATAGCTAAATTCAGGAGGGCAAGGCGAGAGCATTCGCCTACTTAAGCCTGACATAGTTGGCAATTTTGAATCACTGTTCTCGTAACACTTTTGGCATTTGCTCTCTTTATGGCTCAGAATGATAAATATTCCATAGACTGTTTCTGATCCTGAACACCAACACCGTATTCTCTTGATGTTCGCCTGTCGATTGAAGGAAAGCGTGTGTTTTTTTTCCTTCCCAAAGCATATCATAATGCTGAAACCCAGCTGAATGTGAAATAATATCTCTCTGTAGATAGAAGGACACTCGGTTGTGAAAATTACAGCATTTCTTTTCCAGAATCCTTGTAAACATTGTGTTTGTAAATGTAAAAACTTTAGTCTCTATAAACACATTCATCTTTTTCAGTGATTGAAGGGAAAAACCTCATCCCCATGGATCCCAATGGCCTGTCTGATCCTTATGTCAAGCTCAAGCTCATACCAGACCCCAAAAATGAGACCAAGCAGAAGACCAAAACCGTCCGCGCCAACCTCAACCCCAGGTGGAACGAGACGTTTAATTTGTGAGTACTATACCATGGCAAGAGGAATATAATGAAATATAATTTCAATGTCAGAAGTACCCGTATTAAAAACTACACTGTGAACTAATGAGCTAATGCAGATGATTTTTGTCTGTGCAGCAAGCTGAGACAGACGGATAAAGACCGCAGGCTGTCGATAGAAGTGTGGGACTGGGATCGGACCACCAGGAATGACTTCATGGGAGCCCTTTCCTTCGGCGTGTCAGAGCTCATAAAGTCTCCCGCCTGTGGCTGGTAATGCTGACCTCCTTAAGAGTCAATCATTGTTGTTAACTTTTATGCGAACAAACTGGGGTGTCAACAGAGGGAGTTTTTCAGTTTGAAGCTCAGGAGCTCAGTAAATAAAACACATGTACCTTTTTATCCCACACAAAACACATTTCTTTGCTGCTGGCATTTGCATCATTTTGAATAATTGTTTGATAATAACAGATGTTTTAATAGCTGAAATAATAGCTTAGAGTCACCACAGTGAGACCTGAATTTCAAGTACTAAGATATTACTCATTGCCACTGTGTGTAAATTGCTGTCATAAATACTTGCAGCTGAGGCGCCAACAGAAAGCAGTTGACACAAAAATGTCACCAGCTCAGGATCTACAGTTTATAAAGCTGTCTCCTGTTGCGTCTTTGTATCCAGTGTACACTTCACATCACAGTTTACACCGCAGCTTCTAACAAACACTGCTCCCTCTGTAGTAAACACAGCGCTATGTTTGGGGACTTTACTGTAGGGTCGTCCCAGAATTTTTCATGTATTAAACTGACAGACTTGTTTGTCTGCTTTGACATGTGTGGCATGAAATGTGCCAACAGTCAGGGTGCTGCCAAGTGCACCGGAGGCAGAGAGACCGTTGCTTTATCATCAGCTATATCCAGGCCAAGTAGGTCAAGTAGTAGCATAGAAGTAGGGAAGGTAAACACAAAGGTAGCTCCTTTTTTTTTTATTATGTGACTATCCTTTTTCTCCCTCCCTCAGGTATAAGTTATTGTGCCAGGAAGAGGGCGAGTACTACAGTGTTCCCATCTCAGAAGAGGATGATGGTAATGAGGAGCTCAGGCAGAAATTTGAGGTAAGGATTGCACTAAAATAATCACCACTGTGCAGTCTGGTCATTTTGTCTGTCTGAATATTTTACTTAATGACTTGTCTTTAGTCTGTGTTGATATATAAATGATATCTCTGGATGTCTACAGTTTATTGGCTTTGATACTTTTCTTATACCTAACTGTAAATGTTTTTTGTTTTTTTTGGTCTACAAATGGTTCTCTGTCTTTTCTGTTCGGGAACATGTAAATAGTAACTCACCAAAGTTAGTCCACCCTTATTTATCTCATTTAAAATAAATCCAGACAACTTTCCACGCTGTCTACTATTAATAGGTGTGTATGAGCACCTACGTGGCTGATCCAGCAACCCTGAGCATTAAAACATGTGTGTCCAGCAGAATTATCGAATTGTCACATGATCTCTTGAACTGCAGAGCTGTTAAATTAAAGACAACTATGTGACAGCTGCAGCTTTCAAACACTTACCATGCTTGTCATATCTTTTCACTCCGAGCATTCACTTCTACAGTGAAGCTGTTTGTTGTGTTTGTTGACCATTTTGGGTCAGAAATTCCTGCCTGGAGTTGAGCAGCCCTTCCTCAACACACTTTTGATACACACTTCCAGCACCAGCAGCTGTTTTTTTTTAAGCTACAAAGACCTTTTCTTTTGACAAAGACTTGGCTATTATATCAAAGGCCTGATGTAGCATTAACTTAGATAAGAATTTACTGCCTGGAACATTTCATTTTTTCCATAAGGCCACTTCTTGTTGTGAAATGTCGTTGTAATAAACTGTATCTTAGAAGCACTCTGTCAGTTTATTATAGGCCAAGCTTTCACAGTAAATATTGAAATTTAGTTAGCTAATTTGTGACATTTTAACCACACCAATATGATACTTTTTGCCTTTGTAAAAGGTACAAATTAATTTTTTTTTTAATAATGACTTGATCAGCTCTTCTCATCCCATTAATGTGACATTTCCTCCTAAAACAATATTTCGAAATTTTTACATTCAAATGGAAATGAAGTTTAATGATGATCATCATCACACGTTCATACGAGACTTTGTACAAAACTATTTTCAATGGTGGTAACTGATGAGACACAATTGCATGCTTGTTTTTCCTTCATCCAGTTTGCTGCCTCAGTGTGTCGGGCCTGCTCAGAGTGAAGCAGCTCTCCCTGTGGTCCTCCGATTGTCATTTTATTTATTTAATGTTTATTTGTGTAGGGACAAGTATGTAGCATAAACAACGCGACACACCACAGCATTTATAGCCCAGGCTAATTTGCAATGCCCGTCCCTAGACTTTAAAATACAGAAAATGAACAACTTTAAACACATTCACAGGAGACAATCCAAATCATACACTCAACAATAGGTATATACAATCAAAACACATTATATGGAACATTTAAATGAAAACGCACCATAAAAGGAGCACCAGATCATTCATGATTACATTACTGCTCCCTCTTAAAAAAAACTGTTTCAGTTTGAGTTTAAAATGGCCTGAATCAGGATCCGGTTTGAGTTCAGTTGGCAGAGAATTCCACATGCTAATCCCCCGGAAGGAGAAAAATGTTTGTCCAAATGAAGATTTATGTAAAGGGCCCTTGCAATTCCCTCTGGATGCTCCACGCATTACAGACCTTGAAGCTCTGAGTGGAGCCACAAGGTCACTGACAACCTGGGGAGCCTGATTATTTATATATTTATAGATGAGTTTAAGGTTAGAAAATTGGATAAAATTATCAAAATTTAACTAATTTAATTTCTTAAGAATATGGCAATGCTGTAATCTTATCGGTTTCCTGTCCAAGATTTTGATAGCTCGATTGTATATAATCTTAAGAGGTTTGGTTACTTTAGATGTTGCTTGTGACCAAGAGGTTACACAGTAACTTAAATGTGAAAAATCATAGAGTGCATGAAACAATTTTCAGCGTGACATGGTAGACAGTCTAAATGTATAAGTTTGCTTTTGCAATCTTGCTCACCATTTTAATGTGATTCACAAACTTTAAGTTGGAATCTAATATGAGGCCAAGATATTTGACCTCAGAGACCTGTTCAATGCAGTGTCCATTAATTTCTAAATTCAAGTCATTAGCTTATCTTGAGGACCGAGCTTTGGAAGAAAAGCACACTGACACAGTTTTCTTAATATTCAGTGTGAGACATGAGTTTTCAAACCATGCTGCTATGGACTGTAAATGACATGACAGCTATGTGAAAACTGACAGAGGAGTTCTACCAGATACATACAGTATATAACTGTGTCACCAGCATACATCTGAAAACCTGCTCCAAGACATGACTGTGGTAAGTCATTTATATACAAACTAAAGAGAAGTGGACCAAGAACGGACCCTTGTGGAACTCCTGTTTTCGTCATATTGTTCAGCCTCAGTGGAAGCACAGGTCTATCAAGAAGAGTTTTTAAAGTTATTTCTGTGACATATTTGCGTGGGTTTCATCGAGGAAAGGTGTGAATAATAATGAAGCAGGGAGAATGGATAGGAAGGCTGTTAGAAAGAGACTGAAACAAATATATAAAATGTATATAATGATAGAAAGTGTTGTGATAAAAACAGTTAAAATACCATCCAGCTGTATGTTAACATATCACCCATAGCCTAATTTATTTAACATTTTATGTATGTTTTAAGAGAAAACTCCTGACACAAATGCACAAAATGTAATAAGATATACATCTAAACATGTGTTTTTATTACACTGGTTTGAAAGAAGACCTGTTATGAATACAAAAAAAGCTCAAAATCTCCAAATTGACTGGTGCTTGAAAAAACTGTACTTTTGCCTGCAGTGTCTTGCCTTAGTCTGGATCCTTCAAAATCTGGCACCACTCAGAGGCTTTATTAAAAGTATGAATGGAATGCAGAAGGTTTACATTGTTTCTGGTATATCCTTAAAGAAATGCCATTTGTCTTCCTGTTGAAGAGGTAGTACCTGTCAGGGTAGCAGTTCGTTTGGTAATTTTAGAACAGTTTTTTTCAGCAATGACAGTACACAAAGTAATTTTAGGAGGTCAGAAAAGGCTTCAAGTAGTCCAATCTCCTGTCATCAGGTCCATGTGAACACTGAAAGCGCATAAGGAAAATGGGATACATGATGTATTGTGGTAAAAAAATATTGTGTTTGTTGTGGTTCAAAAACTGGTACTTTGTCCTGACTTCACACACAAGCTTGTACTAACTCTGAAAATGCACACTGCAAAACATAGGTTATTATGAAAAGTTTTCAAGTTTGTTCTTTAAGTGTCTCAGCAGCAACGTCAGCGGACTGACGAATCGGTTACTCGGTAACAACCATGCCGATACTGTTTGATGTACCTTAAACAAAGGCAGCGTCTTCATTTTCGCTTCTCCAGGACTCTTGTATCGTCTACTTGACTGTATCTGTGTCTTTGGACTAGGGAGAACTTTTCTCTCTGTGTTCTCCTTTTTCCTCCTCATCAACCCCTCTGTGGTTCTCTCCCTTTTCCCCCCTTAGCTTCCTGCTCCCTCCTGTGTGCTTGGTGAGACTAATACTGTAAAAATGCATCTTCATCCTGTGTCACATGGTCATATTTAATGCAAGAGTTTCTCTCTTTCCTTTCTCCACGTCTTGCCCCTGCTCTCAGGACTGCCAAATTAACTGTAATCTAAAGGTAGCCATCCTCTCCTCTCCTCTCCTCTCCTCTCCTCTCCTCTCCTCTCCTCTCCTCTCCTCTCCTCTCCTCTCCTCTCCTCTCCTCTCCTCTCCTCTCCTCTCCTCTCCTCTCCTCTCCTCTCCTCTTGTTTTGTTGTGGTGAGATCTTCCTTCACTCCTCATCATGTCTGATCATTTGTATGTGGTTTCAAACTACTACAAATTGATCCAGTTTACTAACAATTTATATATGATCTTAAATGAAATTAAAAAAAAAAAAAAAAAGAGAAGCCGAATGGATACTTAGTTGCTGGTCCTCTTGTGTTTTCCCCTGGCTTCCAGTTCCTCCGAGTTGGTCAGAGGATTGTTAGTAAATCCTGACACTGTACCGCTTACAGTTCATAGCTGTACATTTGTCTGCATGTGAGTCTCTGTCTTCTGTATCTGTCTTTGTGGATGACGCTGCCTGTCTTCATGTTGTTTGCTTACATCATTGCCAATACAGGTGTAACCTGGAGGTTTGTGGCTATATTTATGTCTCTCATCTCAGAAGTTGCTGAAGATATATGTCAGTTTGTACTTCTTCTACCTGTAACCATACCATTGCAACTTATAGAAGTGTTACATAGAGAAGCAAAACCAATTGTGACCACTGGATGTCAGCATTGAACTGAAATACTTTGTCAGAATTATGAGCAATGTTCCTGCTGTGTGTCCGTGTGCTTCTTCTTCATACTTGAAAGGCTCGTTTCTATACCATAATTTAACGTTAATGACTCAGTGGCATTTGCAGAATATCTTTTTACTTCATGTATTTTTATTTTTAAGGTGAAATCCAACTTATTGTTTTTTATACATGATTCATGAAATCCAATTTGGGTTTTTTGCCTGATCAGGAAAGCAATAGACATCAGTTAGTTGTGTTATCTTTATGTGTGTTTTCTTGTTATGTTTTTGTCATACTGATGTTGGACAAAAGAATAAATCATTGTGATTTCACCACTGTAAACGTAAACTATTCATACTTGCAGACTAAAATCTATTTTTTTCTTTTTTGAGTGCACTGGTCCAAAGGCTGAGGCTCACGATATTTAGTGTTGCAATAAGCTTACTGCATCTTTATTCATATTATTTATGTTTGTCTGTGTGTGTGAGCTGCACTTTCATTGCCCCTCAACTATCAACTAGCTGTTGTGGCTTGCACCTCCACACAAGTGTACTAAGTGAGTCAGCCCTTTTGGCTCCCTTCTCCCTGTGGTTTCAGGACCAAGCAGTTGTGGAAGACTCTGATCAGGTGCGTCTGAGAGGAAGGAAGTAAGGCTGCTACTCGCTTGGCCTGGCCAGCCTCGTTTCTTTGGCTAAAGCTTACAGGTGTGCTGTGATCTGGTGCGGTCTGCTCTGCTTTGTGTTTCTCTGCTGCTCTCCCAGTTTAAGAGGAGACTATGGAAGTTGCCATTAACAAAACTAAAGCTGCTCGGTGTTGTTCATCACAAATTAAATGTCTTAATTTTAATAATCCGGATTGAATGTAAAATTAATGTTAAAGTGATTCTTGAGGGTGAAACATGCAGGGATTTTATCATATTAGTTTGGTGTTGGATAACTCCAGTTTTTCTTGTTTTCTTCTTTCCTGAGAAATTTATTTTTATTTTGATATCAAAAGGGTCTGAAATCCCTCTTCCTATTCACAGATTTTACTCATAGAACATGTTGGATAAAAGCCACTTAACTGAATGCTTACCGTAACTTCTGGTGAAGGAGCGGTGAGCCCAGAGAAGCCAAACAACCTTCTTTGTGTAGCATATAGATGTAGATTCTACCTGTGATGTCAGGGCAGAGCATGGTTGTATTGCCTTGGCTGAGAGTGAAACCTGGATATGGAAGTGTGGGGTGTGTTTTTGTGCAGAGACAGAAAGGTGTTTAACGTTATGCTGTATTGGATCGTTGTTCAACCTTCATACTGCCGAACAAGTGTGTGATTTTCAGCGTAGTGCACTGTCATTTTCTTGTAAGCTTCTTGAAGCATTTTGTCCTGCCGGGAGATTGAGCATGTCATGGCATGAAGGAGATGCACAGAAGAGAATGTAAATGTATTGTTACAGGTTGACAATAGAAACACTTGTCTTCAGTGGACATGCATGCACATGGTGAAGCCCCAGTGTGGCATCCTTTCCTTTTTTACTCCAACAGCCATGTAGGTCTCTCCGAGTGAAAAATGATCAATGCAGTTGGAAGGTCTGGTGTGAATAAGAACTTTTAGACTCAACCTAGTAGGGTGTAAGAAGGGATTACAGTTATGTAATACTTAAAACTAATGTAGCACCTGGCCTGCAGGTGCATCTAAATATGTTAGATCTTTTACAAGACTTAACATATTTTGGTGGACACAGATAAAAGTGTCCAGTAAACATACATAAGTAATTTATGTATATTTGTTTTTTAAAATGTCCTCAAGGAATTATGATGTTTATAAATCTATCAACATGTAACATGAAATATGAATAGTCATGTAACATGCAATGCAACCATTTTCTCTAAGTGTTTTTATTGGCAGATGTTTAAGTAGCCGATGTGTCTATTTTTTGGTTTGACCTAGATCTTTAGCATGAAAAGCAAAAAAGATTTTGTTGCTGCATTCTCAGCTTTCCTGTTTTAAGCCAACAAGAACAGAGTCGTGACATTTTAATTTATTTGGTTCAGAATTAATATGTTATTTAATTTAGCTTCAGCTGAATAACCTCAGCTATTTGCTAGACATTAATGTAATAAGAAAACAACTGCAAAGACACATCAGTGTCTCACAGCGCAGTGCACTTAATTGAACTGTATCTGTATGGAGCCATTTTTGTGTTACATCAGCCTCACAATGGTCCCGCAGTCTCATTTCACCCCATTGTTAATATGGTATCAAACAATGGTTATCAGTCAGTGTATTGTGGCTGTGAGTAAGTGAGCACATGCACGAGAAAATCACTGAAAGATGTCATGTCATTTTATCAATTAAAAATAGAAATCTAAAAAAGTGAACTAAAGAATTGGATGTGTGGATGTTTTGTCATCTCTACAAGAGGAAGGAATTCACCATGAAGAAGTTCTTCAAAGTCGGGCGTTGGTCTTATAAACTAAAACACATTTTAGGAATTCAAGAACTAACTAGGTACCTTGTCTGCACACTGCAGCGTTATGTTACGTGTTTGTGTTTTTAGATGTTGTTCTCTTAGACACTTCCTCTTTTGTACCCTGAGTGCAGAAAGCCAAGCTAGGCCCAGGGAAGAAGGTGATCAATGAGACGGACGACAGCCAGTCCGACCAGCTGCCGTCCTGCAGCCTGGACCAGGTCAAACTGGTCGACTTCTCCTTCCTCGCTGTGCTGGGAAAAGGCAGCTTCGGCAAGGTGAGGCGCTGGTGATACAGCTCTTAGAGTCTCTGGTAACAGACGGCGATCTCTAAAGGTACTTCAAAAAACAGTAAATCTTACATTGAAATGATCTTTTCCAACTCTTCTGTCCTTTTCTGTACCTGTGAAGGTCATGTTAGCGGAGATGAAGACCACTGAAGAGCTGTACGCAATTAAGATCCTGAAGAAGGACGTGGTGATCCAGGATGATGATGTTGAATGTACCATGGTGGAGAAGAGAGTCCTGGCCCAGCAGGACAAGCCGCCCTTCCTCACACATCTCCACTCGTGCTTCCAGACTGTGGTAGGTAAAATGCTTCTGGACGTACATGGGGACAAGTCACTCCAGGTCAGGTCAAGTCAAATTAATTCTGGAAGGCACTTTTAGTCAAACAGCTTAGTCATAAAGTGTTGTAGAGGGCAGTTGAGGGCATGTATGACAAGTTCAGTTAACAAAAAAGACAAAGTCATTGTGTGTTTGTGTGTGCATGTACACAGCTTTGTGTCCGTACATGCGTGTGGGTACGTGTTGTGAGTCAGACCACAAAAGAGACATACAGACACTTTTTACTTTTACTTTTTACCCTTGCTCAGTGGCAGTAGGTCTGGTGATTTAGTATTTTACTTACATAAATTTGGGGGACTTGTGAGAAACAGTTTATTCAGAAATCGGATGACCAAACACTGAGATATTCTTATTTAGATTTGTTCAAGCTCCTAAAACCTTGGATTCTACGTTTAAATAATTTTGAAGCAGTTCCAGAGTCGCAGAACTCATGCAAGTGTTTTTACAGGCTGAGTCCTCAGTACTCATAAATTAAACTGAAGCATGTGTAAAAATGATGAAGTGCTCCTTTAACAAAAGGTGAAGTAGCAGTGTTGGTAGTAATAGATTCACTGTAGCAGTAGTCATACTGGTAATTGTAGTAGTGGTAGCAGTGACAACCTTTAGGGGCTTTGATACAAATGTAAGAAGGTTAATTTGGATAATTTAATAGGATGATTAATTTAAGTTAACAACCATTCAAGGGTTTGAATACGGACATAAAGGGACAAAAGGATATGAACAGCATGTTTCGGGAAAATATGATGATGTCATAACAAAAAAATGTGTTACTTTTAGCGAGTAAATGTCATGGTCTGATGAAATAAAATGTTGTTTTGTAAGGGTTTGTAACTTAACTGAAAAACTTTGACAGAGGCCAAGACCCAACATGGCTGTACAAAATGGCAACTACATGAATCTTCAGGACTCCACAACTATATTTTCATGTAAATGGAAAAGAAATCAGTAGTTTTCCTAATCAGAATATCTCTTGGTAAATTTCCCCAGCCAGTGGTTAGAGCTGAATTGTAAACAAATGTTTACCACCAGTCAGATATATCTCGGAGAGGCCGAGCCAAGCTAGAGCAGCTGATTAGAGCCGGAGCGCAGGCAGGCAAAGAAAACGGGAAGAGACACGGCTTGGCATCACTCATAGCATACTCATGAGTACACACACAGTCATATTTATTCTCCCGCATACAAAAACAAATACAAAAAACATAGTTAACCTCGAGTATTTTCACATTGTATGTGCAGGCTTTTCTGAGTGATGAACCTTCTCAGATTTACCTGTACACTGGTATTTTTGTGTTTATGTGGATGGTAGCAAATCTAATAATCTTAGTTGTCAGCATTCATATAATTTTTCAATTAACCCTCCTAAACTAAGAGCGTATGTTTGCATATTGTTTTTCGTGTCAGAATGTTATTAGTGTGGTTTTTCAGGTCACAGAGTTCTGATTTGCTTTCTGTGTAATGAGCAGCTACTGTTTCATAATTGCCTTTTTAAATCATACATAATAATGCTCGGCACATAGACAAGTGCGTATTGCTTTATCTGTTTTAACTGTTTTTCTTCAAATAATGTCAGTCATCACCAACGCTGAAGTTTGGGAAGGTCGAATAGATAGTCTGACTCAGTTTTTCAAGATGTTTGAGAGATTCTTCTCCGTTTTTTTCCGACCCCTCCGACAAGGAGAAGTGTAATATCAGAGAAGATATAGTGTGCATTTTTCTTTAGGCACTTTACATTGTGGGTCAGAGGTCA
This sequence comes from Brachyistius frenatus, assembly GCF_029030835.1. Classification (NCBI taxonomy): domain Eukaryota; kingdom Metazoa; phylum Chordata; class Actinopteri; family Embiotocidae; genus Brachyistius; species Brachyistius frenatus. Next base: position 181,865 of record NW_027210724.1, read on the forward strand.
CATAAATCCAGAATGAAATCAGCTTCACAGTGGACAGCGACACTTTGTCAGACCTGGCGGAAGGTTGTGCTTTGCTGACGGTGTGGGTCTGTTGCTATGTGGGGTAGCTGCCTTTAGTTTTGTTAGTAAGGGAACATCAAACACATGCAGACCGGGGTCAAGCCAAACTTGTCATGGGCAGTGATGGACCAGCACTGTAAAACAAAGAGAATATTCCTTGACAGATGTCTGCCTTGAGTGTTTTCTTTTTCCGTGCAGCGCTTTGTTGTGGGCTTTTTAGGTCACCTTGTCATTAAAGAAAAAGAGTTGCAGAAAAGATGAAACAACTAGACAGCAAGGTTCGGAGAGGCTTTAACACAGAACTGTCTCTCTGTTTAGAGCTTTGTGTGTGAATACAAATGTAGAACTGTTTTGTAATTTCACAGTTTTTATTGAACCTTGTTCAATCCCCCCCCCCCCCAAAAAAAAAAGAAAAGAATATTTTCGTATCGTCTCACCTGTCCCTGAACTCTCTTTTTTTCATCTTTCTGTATGACCACAGGACCGTCTGTACTTTGTCATGGAGTACGTGAAAGGGGGAGACCTCATGTACCATATCCAACAAGTGGGCAAGTTCAAGGAACCTCAGGCAGTGTAAGATAAAGCTGTTTATCTGCCTGCATTATTCTGATGTATATTACATCTATTTTTACAGTAAAAATTACATTGCATGTTAATGTTAATTCAATTTACACAATTGGTATGATCTCAGCCTCATGTATGCTAAGTTATTACAGCACGATTACAGCTTGCAAACGATGTCTATTAACAGTGAAGCACTAGCTACGACAGTAAAACGTCTGTTTGGTAAAAAGTTACATTTCTGTGATGGAACGTGTTTTATTTTCTGTTACTCTGTTACTATTTTCTTTTACATTCTGCCTGTGAAGGTGAAGTTTTCTTGTGTTGTAAACCTGTAAATGTGTGCGTGTTGTTGCAGGTTTTATGCAGCAGAGATCGCTGTTGGTCTCTTCTTCCTGCACAGTAAAGGAGTCATTTACAGGCAAGTATTGACAAGTTTACACAGCAAAAACAAACTGGGTACTCAATAGACATATTGAATTCAGCGGCTGCTTTTAAAATCATACTCAAAAACTATTATATAATACATGTTTAGTTGGCGATACCAAGCCGCAGTGAGTGATGCTATCATGAAAGCACTTCCGTTATGAGTTTTTCAAAAGCCTTGTGTTTTGTTGGCTCTTGTGTGACAACATTTTTCAGCAGCAACACAGAGTTTGTTTGGAATAAATAGTATTAAAATTAGGCAGATAAGAGCCTCCGCAGATGAGGCAGCCTTTGAAGTCCTGAAAGAAAGGTCAGCATCTTACATCTTTGATGTCCTTCGGCTTCCTCAGGGATCTGAAGTTGGACAATGTGATGCTGGACTGTGAGGGACACATTAAGATCGCTGACTTTGGCATGTGTAAAGAAAACATGTCAGAAGGAGTAACCACGCGAACCTTCTGCGGCACTCCAGACTACATTGCTCCGGAGGTAAGTCAGGCTGAACATGTGTGTGTGTGAGTGCGTGTGTGCACGCTGACATGTTTTGATGCATGAGGTCATTTCTGTCCCCGTCTGGTCTAAGCCTGTGTCACCCTTGTGCTCCATATTAAGGTCACTGCCCCAGGACACACACACACACACACACACACACACACACACACACACACACACACACACACACACACACACACACACACACACACACACACACACACACACACACACACACACACACACACACACGTACGCAAGCACTTTCTAGTGACGTAAGCGTCCCAGTCAGACAGGCACCCAGTGTGTCCCCTTGCATGTCCAAACTTAATCCAAACATACAAGCTGGGGTCTCCGTGCATCCCAATGGGTTATCTCAGAAGCAAGAACATATTGTTTTTGTCTCTGGGATAATTGCTTCATTCGAGACAAATCTATTTGACCTGGAAATCTGACCTTACAGTTTGTGATCATAATTGTGGTAATTGTACTGCGATACCTCGAGGTTTGGTTCTTTTTTTATCAGTAATATTCTTATAAAATTGTAACAAGACCTCTGTGCATTTCTTTCCTTTTGAATATGTGTCTGTGTGTATATATAGCTCGAAAGGGTCATCATGCAGAACTAAATCATATCAGACCAACACACTGCTTTTCTTAACGATTCCGGCGCTACTTGTTTCTGACAGTTCTCTGACTGATCAGCTGTTTATCAGGTAGACTGGGTCCAGTGTCAGTGCAGTCTAATTATTTCAGTATAATTTCCAATATGATATGTGTTTACTACTAATACCGAAATGAAACAGGCTGACCTTTTTCGGTACAATGTCAACATGGTAACACATCGTTTCTCTTAAAAAATGAAAACAATTTAATCAATGACAAGCAACTTTATTTCACCTGTGTATAAAATATATTGTAAAAATACTGTATAATTAATACCACAAACGTAAAAAAAAAACCACCAAAAAAAACTTAATTTAATCCTATCATGATTTTGTTGAGCTTGTTTTCATTCCTAATTTTTGTGAGTGGTTTAACAAGACGTTATGCAAATCAATTAACGCTGAGTGAAAGCCAGCATGTTTGGCTAACAAACAAAATCATAATTATCTACAATTCAATGCAACTTTTGTAGCTTTAATCTATTAGTCTCTTAATTTGAGCCAATGTCGTACCAGGAAATCACAGATGCAGCAGATTGTAGAAGTTCATGTGTATTTAGTGTTTCCAACTCTCTGGCTGTTATCTGCTAGTTGGTCTCTATTTAATGGTGGGCTGAGTTATTGATTCTCTCTTAAAAACCCTCTCTGATAAACCGGGAGGTTAATTCTGCCCCACGGACGCAAGGACAACATGCTGTGATGGTTCAGCATCAGACTGATGCTAATGTGGCAGCCAGGGATGACACAGCAGGCAGTTGGAGCAGCTACTGTTTCCATAGCACAGCGAGCCAAAACACAACTTTTATGTAATGCCATTCATGCTATGTCACACACACACACACACACACACACACACACACACACACACACACACACACACACACACACACACACACACACACACACACACACACACACACACACACACACACACACACGACTATCAAAGTCAGTGTGACAGATCTGTATGTTTCTGTATGGTTTTCGTTAGGACACACAAACCCAACCGTACACGTGCGCCCATTCAAAACCACTCCAGCTAAGTAGAGGCTGACCTTAAACAGGGCTCACAGTGGTGACATTTTCATAGATAATTGAGGGGAAGGGTTCCTAAAACTGTTTGTGACAGACGAATCAACTACTTTGAAACTTATTATCTGAATTTTGCATTACAGGTTTGACTCCTATTTTCCATATTAATTCAGTCACCTTCAGTTTTCTCAACATTCTTAAAGTAGCTGCTTTTGTTGAGCCGGCTTTAAGGAGACTCTTAAATAGATACAAATAGCAGAAACTATTAGATATTCTGTCAACTTTTCCAAACTATGTCTGCTGATTTGTGATGTCGGCACGCTCAGCATCCATTGTACACTGGTATGGGTTTGACAGGTCGATTCAACCCGAAGTCATAAAGTAGAGATGCTAGTCATCTCCTTCACAAGCTTTTCAACAAGATTTTACAAAGCTTTTGCCATCCATCTGTCCATCTCTGAAACTCAGCTACCACAAGCTTTATTAAAGCTGTAAAATAGGTTTCCAACTTGCTTTGTTTTATGCATAAAAAGCGTTATCAATTCCCCACTATACCTTTAAGTGACCTCGAGTTTATATTAAATCACCTTTTGTCATATAAGTATAATTTCTACTCGATATAATAAGCTTGTACAGAAACAATGTCCACTCTTACAGCTTCAAAAGTCAGCTGGGAAACAGAGCTAGGCAGGTTTTTTCAGATAGTATTTGGTAGTCCAAACTTCTATTTGAACACAGCAGTGTTTAATGTAATACGAAATATCCTTCATAGTTACTGGAGAAAATAAAAAAATGTTGAAACTGTTCCCTGCAGGCAATCAGTGCAAATCAATTTATTCCAGCTACTTATATCCATATGTTTTGGTCTTGCAGCACAATCAAAGAATTGTATCTTGAAATCTTTCCAATAATTTCCACCTAACTTTTTCAAACAAGTTCAACTATTTCCCCTACCGGCAGTTTTTCGTGTCCCGTCACTGACACTTCCCTCCTCAGTTCTCTTTAGGCGGCTCTATAAAACGTTTTTTTTTAAACAATAGAAACCTTTCCTGGTTTACAATGAAGACAAAATACTGTTCCTGCTGCCATGTAAATTGTAGTTTTTACTCTTTCATCGATTGTGAGGGGTCAGAATTGTCACCTGGGTGTTTGATGACCACTTTCTTTTATTGATAGTGCTGTTAATTAGTTTCTAAATTTGTTTAAATATCATTTTGTGTGTCTGAAATTTGTTTGTATTTTTAAAAAAAAACTAAGGTCAGAAAATCATAGTTTTTTTTTTTCAGACGTGTGAGGTAGCAGTGAGAGCAGAAATATTTTTACACTTGTCTTCCTCACACACACACACACACACACACACACACACACACACACACACACACACACACACACACACACACACACACACACACACACACACACACACACACACACCTGCTCACATGCCCACAGCTCTCTCAGTGAGGAAGTGCATTTCTGTGTTGCAGTAGGTCCCTGGTCGATAACACACGTGTGACACCGCAGTAGTGCCCCCTCTGCTCGCCGCCACACACAAGATGCACACATACATGCTCATGCACACAGGTTTTTTGGCTGTGTTTACTCTGACCTACATAGCCAGTCATTGGTAGCTGCTGTCTGGCGGGAATGCTCACACTAATGTGAATTTACACCTCAGTGACTTTGACATGGAGGGAAAGAGATAGCAAGGGAGAAAGAGAGCGGAGAAAACAGCAAAGGAAATGTAAGGGAATGACTGCGAGGGAAAGTCTGGCCACACAATGAAAGAGTCAAACACAGCACGGTTTGAGATGAGGTAGAATGGCATCATGATGGCTCTTTGTGACATTTCAGGAGAGCATCTGAGGATATTGAGCTGTCAGACACGGACTGTGTTCCTCTTTGCTCTAGTTAGTCCCCACTGCAGCGTGGCATTAGAAGGCACGAGGGTCCCCGTTCACTCCTCTGTGGGTTGAAACAGGGATGTTTGTACTGTCAGGATGGTATAGTGTCCCTCTGCAGTGTATTAAATGTGTGATCATTCTGGATCGGCAAGTAGAACTAATGACTCAAGCCTCACATGTGCACAAGAGTCTTGTGTCTAAGACCTCCATTTTGTCTGTTATATGCTCATTTTCTTTTTGAACAAAAATGTAACTACTTGATAGCACAGGGACATACATTTGAAAGGTAATTTGCTAATATATGTTTATACTGTTTCTAATGGAGAGTATAGTTTAAGTTGCACAAATGTGTGAAGTTAAAGTTTTTAGGCTGAATAATTACTGTGACTGTTTTATTTTATGCCACAAAAAGTTGGAGGACTAAGAATAGCAGTCCTGACTCATCATTGGGTTGTCATCTGCCCGCAATGGCAGTTCCAATTTTAAACTCTTGGCCAATTACTGAGCACCCAAACCAGTGTTTTCAGATGAGAGCAATTAGTACTCTCACAAAATCACTTCATCAGTGGTTGAGAAGTGAGAGAAAGTCAGGGGAGAAGAAGAGGTGAAAAAGAGAAAGTGAGAAGTAGACAGCAAAGGAGGCAAATGCAGAGAGCATGAATATGCAAACATCCAAACAAAAACATCAGTAATTATAGAAATGCTTTTGCTCCTCTCCTCTCCTCTCCTCTCCTCTCCTCTCCTCTCCTCTCCTCTCCTCCTCCTCTATTTTCTCTGGTGCAATTAGTTTATACATTATATGACATGTGCATGGTACTACAATGCATCTTTCCTTTAGGGTTATTATTAATGAGGCCTACATCACAAGCTCACAGTGTATTCATATGCTACTGGCAATAGATTCATGATGCATGTAAATGAAATATAGTAAAGTGTCATTGATTATACATAATGTGCTGAGGTAAATTGACCTTATATATTATACAGGTTACTGACCTATATAAAAAATATATAGTATTTAGCTATAATTTACTCCACCTTTAGTTTGTTGTATTTAGATCAGTGTGGGTGTATCTAGGAAAGACAGTTGTCCATTTTTCTTGACCAAAACAATTTCATTCAATTCAAAACTGAAAAACAGTGCACTGCACTGAATTGCAAAACTCGGGTTAAAACAAAACTGGTTGATTGTTTAAGACGATTTAAATGACCAGTGTTTACACAGGCAACCTCGAGTGATCATAGTAATTATGAAGAGTATAAAGAGTGATAAACTCCACAAGGGACCAAGTTATGGGTGGTTGGACAGATCAAACACAGGAATGTCACCTGTTTGTGTCCAGTATGAAAACATACAGTCAACAAGCAAACAGTCAACATAGAGTTATTTTTTAACTTTCGTATGTAATGTAACCTACATTTAAGCGAAGATACTTTTTTAAACCCAAATCATGATATTTACTGAGACCTAAACTTTTGATGCTTAACCAAACGGGACTGTTTTACATCATTAACCATGTGTTTATTATTATTACCATGACAACGTAGGTCTTGTAACCTGCCGCCGGTACTCTCTAATGGTCTTATACTGTATGTCGTTTTGGCAAATGAGCTTTTCTCTTGTTTAGGTATCATGACGTGTTGGTTCTATAGAGGGCACTGAAAAGGCTCATATAGCTATGTTGTTTTGTTGGTCAGTGGAAATATACCTATATTGTGGGTGTTGGTTTGAGGACATGTTGAAACTGACATTGGGCACACACTGGCTCTTTCAAATAAATGTAAATTCAATGTATTAGCCTCTCATGCAAACCAGACCATGGGAACCATGGGGAATTCAAAAGGATTTAGGTGAGTGGGGATGTGCAGCTGCATCATATTGATTATAACCATACTTATTATAATCTGTTGCTCACAGGTACCTGCCAGTAATTTTGAAGTGCAGTACTAAATTCAGTAGGACAATTCTTCTTGATCATATGTAAAAAAGGCGCAGTGCATCTTGCCTTGTAGGATGCTCACGTAAACCCCAAGGCTGCTCATTAACATCATAAGTGAATTAAACCAACCAGAGCCGGCACATGCAGTACTGAGAAATGCTTTCAAAAACAGACCAGTAAAGCGTGGCCTGATGCACGCCGATCTGCTCCATGGCACACACTCCCCTCAGAGGGATCCAATGGCAACAGCACAGCAAATCTTTATGGAATACCCTGTAACAGTGTTGGTCAGAAACATGGTGTTGTGTGTTGTAATGCTCAACCACCACCGCTTCCGTATGAAGAAGAAGGGTTATAGGAGTATAGGTCGGTACTTGTATGTGTGTGTGTGTGTGTGTGTGTGCGTGCGTGCGTGCGTGCGTGTGTCTGCAGTGAGGAGAGTAGCCTTGAATAGCTAGCAGTCTGATCCAGAACTGTCATGTAGCATTAGGCCTACTGGTAGAGAGATATCTGCGGCAATGCCCATGCACGCACACAAACACACAAAATACACACAAAAATGCAGGCTGTTCATGCCAGAAGCACATGTACATAAATAAACACACACACACATACACACACATACATACGCTAACAAATTCAAAATATAAACACTAAACAAATCTAAGCACTAATCACATACAACCAAATCTCTTTCGCTTGCACACACACACACACACACACACACACACACACACACACACACACACACACACACACACACACACACACACACACACACACACACACACACACACACACACACACACACACACACACACACACAGAGACTTGCATATACTTCAGTGAATCAGCTCTACTGGCCAGAGGCTTTCATACCATCAAGTAAAAAATAAAACAGGATGAGAGCCAAGAATATCAGGCTCAAGTCACGTTTGACTATTTCCATCACTGGCAACCTGGCAGAAGGTTAATATATCAAACAGCAAAGTAAACAAACATCTGTGTTCTTAATAAATGACTGGAAAACGAATGTCTTAAGTTAACGTGGTGGTTCAGAGTACGAAGGTCACCATGCCTGAAACTGTGTGTGTCCGCTGGTGTTGTTGCAGACAGGCGATGGTTGGCAAGGGTAACGAGTCACAGGAGCGCCACATTAGTGCAGCGTTCTGCAGGATGGCCTGAAACTGATCCACACGGTCTCTTTTTGCTGAACTCTAATTGTCCTCTGCTTTTTACTTTTTTTCCCTTTTTCTTTTTGACTCTCAATCCAGCTCCTCTGCCCTCTTCTGTCGTTCTGTACTTTCTACACACAAAGTAGTGACTGCTGACAGAACAGTATGTCTATAACAACACAAAAACAGTAAAATATGATTTATTTTGAAATTTCGGGAATCTGAGGAAATATTTTAATTTTGGTCAAAGGAGTCTCTTTCTGTCTCACCTACTCCGAATAACAAAAGGCTCAGACAAGAGAGACAAGAAGAGCAACAGGTTTAGGATTAGATAAGTCTGCTGTTTTATTTACGTACAAAAAAAATCATTTCAATCAAGATAAGTCTGCCTTTTGATTTATTATTATATAGAGTTGAATTTGGATTCTTGAAACTTGATGAACATTACCAGTTTGTACTTATTTGAAAGGCGTAAGTGATATTTTTTCAAGGTGAGTCTATTTTGTTACATTGGTTTGTTAGATGTCATTGGTTGTTGTTTTTTTGCCCTAGTTGCAGTTTTTGGTTCATTTGTTTTTAACAGTGTATGAAAGGCATGGTGTATTACTGAATTATTTCTCTGTGAAATAAATTTGAGTGACTCAAAAATTTGGGTCAGGACTTAATGAAAATGGTGACTCCTGAGGCTGGACCAGTTGAGAACCACTGCTGTTCACTATATGTCATCCTTACAGAGATGCATTTGTAGGTGGTTGGCCTCTTTTGGTGCTACAATTTGAAACAATATATTTAAATTCATGGTAATAATTTTACAACGTTTTAGTGTCTCCGTTAGAAAACAAAATGTTCCCTATTGTATTGTTTTTTTTAATTCCATCTGACTCTTCCTCACTTCCTGCCCTCCTCCCTCTCCCTGTCTCTGCTAATCTCTGTTTTCATTCCCATGACACAAGCTGACATGAGGCTGCAGATCTCCTTGCTACATTGACCTGATGTGTCTACATGCTTTCCATGCATAAATTCCTTATTGCACACAATTTTGCACGAGAGACTGTGAAGTCAAATCTCAGAGACACAGTGCAACCAATGTGCCACGTCACAGTGTGTCCTCAATGACATGCTGTCTAGCATTAAACTAGTTCACCCCGTTTTAGTAGAACTGTTTTCCACTCAGTAAATCAGTAGCGCAGTAAACAAACTGACTCTTCATTAAAGATGGGGCAAGTCTAAACCGCTTAAAGTCGTTTTTAACATATTCTGTTGTTTGCGATCTAGTTTTTTTTTTTTTTAATTGAGAGTGATCCATCATAAATACATTTTTTGGTTTTCACACTAATGCTGTTTTTTTTTTTTTTTTTTATCTTACAAGGGATAAGGCCTCATCCCTTCACATACACACTAAAATATTTCAGCAGTGTTAGAGCACATCTTAAGTGAAAACAAATCTTCAGAGAGCTGAATGTGGTGTCAGTTATCAGGTTAGCCTGAAGGTCGGCATGATTCCTGCGGGAGGAAGGATTTGAACGGCAAGCTGAGGGATTTCATTCAGTAGGTTTCCCTCACCATGGAGTCTTTGACCATCGAGCTAATTAAATACAAGAAAGGAAGAGTCTTTTCCCCCTCTGCACCTTCCTGCTTTCTGAAGCTCTTGAAGAAAGCTCGGATTAAAGTTTAGCCCATCTCACCTTCTCAAGGCAACGTGTTCCCTTTCATGATGAAGATGTGGAGCCTAAACACATCTTCTCATGTAAGTGTTCATCACTTCAACATCGTGCTGTTGCTTTGAGTTCCATCTTCATTATTATTCTTTTATTCTTTTTTTTTTATTCATTATTATTCTTTTTTTATGTTGATATGATAGCTGGAGTTTATACACAGTCACTGAGGGAATAAAACATTAGATTATGAAATCTGCACAGTTGTGACTTTCAGGTTTTTTAGAGTTCCAGTAAAGCGCTGATGCATGACAGCAATTAAATTAAGTGTTAGCATTAAAACACTATAACAAGCTTTTATTAAAATATGTGGGCTGATCTTAAATATGAAATGATACCTTGTAGATTATGAATTGCATGTGAACTGTGAAGTAATGTAGGAATTTCAGATATTGGCTAAAATGGACATAACTGCTCCAAATGCAAACAAACGGTCCTGAAACAAATTACATTTTTCTTTGCTGTGTTTGAGTAGATGACTGCAAGTCTTTAAAATTCAAATTGCACTAGTAAAGTGATAGAGTGGTTTTGGGCATGTCGCTGTGCAGCAGGATACCAGTAAAAGAGCAGAGGTTGAGATCGCTGTCAGCCCAGACCCAGGACCGGGCTTCCAAACCCACATCGACCTGGTCTCCCCTCTGAAGTATTAGTTCAGTCCTACAGTGTTGAATATTTCAAAAGTCATGAAGGTAGTTTTATAGGACTGGCTAAATGAAAAGGATATAACAGTATTATTGGCTATAACATGTAATTAAACCACCAACAAGTAAAAAGAAAGACATTTACAAAAAGTCCACAGTGTTTTTTCATTTTTACAGAACAAAAGGAAGAAATGAGAAAAATCAAGGTGCCCTGTAATTTCACAGATTAAATAAGTAAAGTAGGAAGTCTTAATGTACGTAGGTGACATTGAACCCACCTATAAAGGAGAAGTTATGAGAAAAATATGTCAGTGTTATATATTACCTGTTGTGGGATCATAGCTATCACCAATGTTAGTAATGAGTTTCTTATACACAAGAGTAGTCTCTTTGTTAAATGGTCCGATGTGCACTTGGTTCTCTTCCAAAGCAGCTGAGAGGGTCACGTTATCTGTCGAAGGAAAATAAAACTATACATTTTATGTTTAAATTCAGTTTTTATCTCGTCTTAGAAGAGAAAATAGAGCCACAACAAAAACTAAGCATTCCGCCCTCTCTTTTGGTACTTTTACTCATTGTTATCTTCACTTCTTCCACTGCTGGTTTGGTCAACCTCATTTTTTAACTCCTCTTGTGCAGCTTGATTTGCTTCCAGTTTAGACTCCAACTCTATCATGAAAATACATTAAGCACGATAAGATTCCTCTGTAGTCAGCTGCGTGGCAACAGACAGGACTTTATAAATGAAAGCAGATAAACTAAGTGACAGTGTAGTGCAGAATATTCAGTCACACACTCAAAACAAAAAGCAGTTTTATATGTAAAGGTTACAGAGTAATACAATGATGTAAAGCCACATATTGATGGGTACACAGGAAAGAGAAATAAGAATAAATTTGATATGCTTGCCTCGATCAGCTGTTTTAAGTGACTGCATCTCAGCCTCTGCTTCATTCTCTTTACCTTGATTGACTGTATCGAGTGCCTGCACTTGTCTTAGTGTATCTTCAAGGCTCATCTTCAGTTTCCAAGTTTCCTGGAACTCAACCCTTTGGATGAAAAATAAATGAAATTTAGATGAGTAGAGTTCAGTCAGATAAGATGGTACTCGATAAAACTTTGTCCAGATGTTGAAATTTTTTAAATTGTGTTCATTTTGATGGGAAGTCAGGACGTATTATGCGATCTCTCTCCAAATAATTACATGGTAGTTCAGTTGAACGGGAGTAAAACAGGTATTTTCCTCCCATCACAAACAAACAGTGCGAACAAACCAGTAAAGGGTATAATTAATCATGAAAAGTTCATGCAAAATTCATAAGAATGTCCATCGGTGGCAAAGCGAGTAACCTTGCAAACAGTCTACATATGATTATCTTATACTCCATATAGCTGTTAAAGAAAAACATCCACCTCGTGTTGATCTCTGTTTACCTTCATCATCAGTCTTCAGTGCTTCAACTTTGGCCTTCGTGTTTCCTAGCCGGTCAGCCAGCTCCTTCTGTAGACTGGAACTGGACTACAGTCTAGACTCAAACTCTGACAGTTAAAATGACGATGAGAATGAAATATCTCAACAACTAGGTCTTGATTTTTTATTTTTTATTTACTAGGGCTTGTGACCCATTTGTATTGTAATTGGACTAATACGATCATCTCTAGATGTGTTAATGTACCCTTAATTTCTATCTGCAACTGTGTCACCTGGGCTCCTTGTATCTCTGCCAGGACATCAGTTGCATTCAGTCTGGCCTCCAGTTCTGGTTATTACATTGAAAAATAAAACATGAAATCATCAGCTGTACAGATAACTCCCACAGAACCACATCTGTTTTTATGATCAAACAACGGTGGTCAAAATGACATTATTTGACCTCGATCAGCAGTCTGCAGTGCCCTCATGTCTGAGTCCACATCTCCAAACTTATTTCCAAGTTCTGTCAGCTCTTTCAGTTCAGTTTATCTCTGTAGAAATGAGCAAATGAATGTACCTAATTTTACATTCAGTCAAATATGAATCAGTGAAGCGAAATCAGATCAGCAGAGGAAATCGTTTTAATCTAGCATTAATAATTGATGTCTTTTATTGTTTCCTTCTGTAGTTTTTCTGAGTGTTCTTAGTGTTCTGGCCCTCCAAATCACTGCTGTTTAGTTTGGCCTCCAGCTCTGCTCAGTGAGGATGAGAGAAAAATAAGAATTATAAAATAAACAAACAAGAAAACAAAAAAATACATGTATAAAATAAAATGTAGAATAATAAAATGCAGAATTATAAATACAGGTTGCAGATTTTGTTTAAGAACGATTGGTTGTTTTATTGAAAGTAGGAAATATTTCCCTGCCTTTTTATTGGATCAAGGAGTTAAAAAAGGCAAAACAGTATGAAAACTAGGATAGAACCTTTGATTTATTTTTCTTTCACTCTTTACCTTGATCGAGTGTCTTCAGCGCCTCCACCTCCGTTGGGAGTTTAGTTCCCCATCTAAACTCTCACTGGAGTTCAGTCTGGATTTGAACTCTGACAGTTAAAATGATGAAAGTCAAGTATTATTTTCTCAATATGATATATTTTCTTATCTAGCCATATTGAAGTTGTGTTACCTTGCATTTCAGTCCGGAACTCTGTGAACTGAATTTTCTGCATCTCTGCCTGAGTATCAGTAGCTTTCATTCTGTCCTCCAAATCTTGTCATTACATGGATGAATCAAACATGAAATATTTAATAACAAAGATGAGCCCTCTCTAATACCTTTTTAAGAAGCAAAATCCAAATATGCATTCCACATTTAATTAAAAATATTTTGCACATAAACTGATAAATGCAGGATGACTGCAATTAATTTACCTTTATCAGCAGCCGCAGTGCCTTCACTTCCATATCAGTATCCCCAAAAAGTATTTCCTAGCTCTTTCAGTCTGGCGTTCAACTCTATTTGTAAAAAAAAAGAAAGTGAATAAATACTGCATGACTTTAACCATTCTGTCTAATATGAATCATGAGATGAGGTGAGAGGGAAATTGAATTTACTGGCCCATTAATAATTGACTTGTTTGCTGTTTTACCTTTACTTTCCCTCTGAAGTTGCTCCACCCGTTTGCTTTGGCCCTCCAAATCACTGGCATTCACTCTGGCCTCCAGCTTTGCTCAGTGAGGATGGAATAAAGATGATTAGAGTAATAAAATGAAGAAAAAAAGAAAGAAAGAAAGTCAAATATATTTGCACAGGTGGTAGCCATTGTGAAAGACAAACAGCAGGGAGTTAGTTGGCTATACTTTTGAAATGTTCTGCTTCTCTGGTATCAAGTGTTCCCAGATTACCGTTCCCATTTTGTGGGTAAGTGGATGTTACCCGTGTACTGCGGCACGACTTGCTGCACCTGCTTCCTCTGCTCCTCCTCCTCCTGCATCTCAATGACTCTCAGTCTGGCCTCATGGCCTTTGGAAAAATAATGCTATTGTCAAGCATACAGGTAGTGACAGATATTTCCCTAAAAGTTTGGTGATTTAACAATAGTTGTTTGTATTTATAATAGGATGTAGTAAATATGATGATGCTGTTAATTTCATTCTCTCCAGATGTACCTATGTAGCCTTTCTTTAGTGCATCCACCTGTCCCCATAGTTCTTCCAGGCTGTCCACGACTGTCTGCACAGATGTCTGACCTGTACAGTGAATTACAAAATCAAACAAATTCAGTATGGATGTTGGCAAAAAAAGTGAATGATAACACTATATATTTACGATGTGGTCCAAGAAAACAAAATAGAAGATGATGCAGAAGATGCTGCAGCCTTCATCTACACTGCGGTCACTTTCCCCACGTACCCTGCACTTTCTGAAGTTGCAGCAGTTGCTCTTTGGTGTCTCGCAGCTCATTTCTTTGCTCATCCAAAACAGCTATCATCTCTCCGAGCAGAGGGAAGCTATCTGCTTCAGCGGGCAGCTCATCTTGAGTATATGTGATAGCAGTCAACCTCTGTCCCAGGACATTATCCTCAGACAGGCAGCAGCCGAGCAGGGTGAGTAAAACAGCCCTCATCTTTGTGCTCTGTTGAGCTGTGACAACTGGGGCATTTGCAAGAGGGGGTTTTAGGCATTAGGTGACCGTGTGAAAGGTTAAGCAAGGTTTGTATGTTGTTTACATGTAGCTGACCATTTGAGTTCAGGAAGCATGTCCACCAGAGTCAAGGATAGAGGCAAATAATGGGGAAAAAAATATAGTAACATGACTGCCCTTTAAATGTACTATTTGTTTTTCTTTTAATAAAAAAAAAAACAGGGAAAATAACATTCCATTATTTTAAATGGATGCTCATGTAAATGTCATAGTTATAGCGGCTTTCAAATACACAGTATACGTACATGCAAGCTTGTATACATGCTTGCCGTTTGTATGAGGGTAAACAAGTGGCTATAGTGCACGTCCAGCTGGCTCCCATCCTCCCTCGGGACAGCATAATTACAATTCAGAGCTGGAGCTGTGTTTGTCCACCTGTGTGTGATTGTGGTCTGACTCTTATGGGAAGAGCAGAGGTCAGGTGTGACGCAGTGAAGGTTGTAGTACAAGGTATATCTGCTTCCACACACCTGGGCAAATTGCTTTTTATTCATATTTTGCATGCGCGCATGCGTACGCTGGTCATCTCCTTGTGAGTTTTTCTTTTCTAATATACAGTGCACTGTCCATTCTTGTTTGTGTCCCGGGGCTGCATGTGTGCAGCGGAGGTCAGACATTACTCAGAAAAGGACTTAAAGCAGTGTATGACAGTGCTGATGTTACACACCTGAGGTTGTTTGTGTTTGTTGGTCACCTCATCGTCCTGTATGTCTGATGTGCGTGCGTGCGTGCGACCTAACACATCATCAACAACATTGTTGACTTCTTGTTTCTCATGGGACACAAACAGTGCTATGTTTGATTCATCTAACCACCTACATCATAGTTCCTTGTCATAATTACGATGACCACTCAAGACTGCAATCAATAAATCAATTAATACCAGCCAATCAATTTAAGGTGCAGAATCACCAAGCAACATGGTCCCAATGCACTTTCTAATTACAGACTACATAGACCAGAACATACGGCGAGCGGAAAAAAAATACTAAAAGTTAAAATAATACCACATTAAAACATAGATGTTAGCATACAGAACATACAGAAGTGACTAAAATGATAAAAATCTAAATAAGACATTGTTATATTTGTTAAGGGTTAAAGAAATGTTAAAACGATATGCAATAAACTGAAATATCGGGCGTATTAACTTGTTTTGGGTGAGGAAGGGCTGTGTACGCACAAGGTTGCGTCAACTGCCGTTATATCGCAAAATAAGCTCACTATCTTTGTGCAAGTTTCTGTAAAGTGTAAACATTTCAGTCTTTAAAGTGGTGTGAACAGAGTCAGAACAGGTGAAAGCATCAACCTTGGCCAATGTCAGTTGTGGAGATATTCCATATCTCCTGTATATAAATGTTAGGATTGATAACATTGTACGTAATATTAGAGCAGCTTAAGAGCAGTCTCAACACAACTTATTAGTATATATTTCCACTTTGTTGTGAGACTACACACACACTGTTAGTCACAGATGAACTCTGTGTGACCGGACGCACTCTGGTTGAACAGATGTATCCGGTTAACCCAGTGTAGTCTGCTCGTATCTATATAGGGACCTACGTCCTGCACGCCTATATTCTGACCATCTCCATTTCTGGACTTGCCTGTGCTCTGCACTTCTCCCTGGAAGAACATATAGCTGACCTCCAGTTTCGGACCTATGTATAAACTGGCTAACATCCATGCATGGACATATAGCTGACACCCATGTACTGTATGTCCCACCCCCACTTCTATGTAACGGGAGGGTATAAAGGCTTTACGTTTCTCTCACACAGTTGAAGAAAGTCTGCAGTCCAGCAAACTGTGCATTTCTTCCCATGATTCATGTCCAATAAAGAATTCTGATAAATTGATCTTTGACTCAAACCTCATCTGTGACCAGTCTGTTCAAAGAAAATCAACAACAACACAGTGTAGCCCAAAGGAAGATTTTCTGTCAGCAGAGGAAATGTCACAGTTGAGCGAGGTTTCCATCCAAGTTTTTTGGGGCCTTTTTATGCTTCCAATGTCCTTTTTTTTTTTATTTATTTTTTTATTTATTTCTGTGTTTGGATATAAAACATAATACTGTTATAACATTTGCCCCCCAAATCATGAAAATGGAAGACAGTGTTATGAGTCATTTATGATTTTTTTTTTTTTTTTTTACAACTTTGACTCACCCTGTAATACACATCCCTGATTAGACTTTAGATATTAGGACTTTTATTTTGGCCGTGGTAACTAAACTTAATCAGCGGACACAAAAGGTTATTAGAAAAACAGGATATTTGATTTGATTAATGCATACGTCCAAAACATTACAAGCTACTGTGGATTAATAATACTTTTTAAGAGCCTTTCAAAATGAAACAACTATTTCATTCAACAGATAAGAATGTCCATCTCAGGAAAGAGTTAATGTTGTCAGTTTTTACAGCATTGCACAACATTTTTTTAAAACTTGTAAATCTCAAGAAATGTACGAGTTTTGCCTTGAACTCATCTTGAACTAATTTTTGTTTGGAAAATGTGTGAACTGTTTTTTCGGCTTCAGCCATGGTCACATCATTCTTAGAGAACTGTTTTTCGAGCTCTGAGCTCGTGTCTTGTTAAATGATATACGGTGACTCTTTTCTCTAATTTGTTATCTACTCTCTTCCCACACACCAAATGCTCCCTTCCTGTCAGAAATGTGGAGCTTTCTATCTTCTTTGTTCAACCATGGCAAATATAAATGAGATTGTTGCAGGTGATTTCAAATGTAGGTGAATCAGGGATCATCCAGCTTCTACGCCCGGTCCCAGCTGTGGTCACACCCTCGCTTTATACTTTATACCTCGTAATCACTGTGAGAGAAGAAACAGCCTCTTGTCCGTACGGTTTTAGTGCATGAGACAGGGTTTTCAAGGCTGCTGTCAAACTTCATGTGTCTACACTGTTTTAAACTACAGTGGGCTGTTCATTTACCAGTCAGCATCTCACCAAGAATATTTTTAAAAGCACGGATTGTGTACAAATTGAGATAATGCATTGAGTCACTTGACATTTTATAGCTGCCGCAATATTATGGCATGTACATTTTGTTTGTATAATTTACGCTTGTTGGAGACCTGTTCAAGGTGAAGGCTACGATATAGCAGCCATGGTATACACTTTTTATTGAATAATTCAATGTATCTTTGTGATCTTATGCTCCTGTATTTACTTTCAGTGGCGACTGAGGTAACAGAATATAGGATAGATAAAGGGTTGAACTTGTGATGGATGAATCGTGTACTGAAATATTCAGAGAATCTTTGACCAGCTGCATATTTAATGATCCATACAGGTCCAAAGGGATCATATGTACAGCACGCTGTGATCAAGAGCACTTGGATGGCAAACGTTTTTTCTTTGAGTCAATTTGTCGTTGCTTATATTATCTACTTATTGTCAGCCAGCAGTTTTTCCTGTGTTGCCTTGAAACCCAAATATTCTAACAATATGAAGGCAGGAACAAACTTCAATACTTGAAATATTAAACTATATAACCACAGATAAGGAATAATGCAGCTCCATAGCCAGAGATACCCGCAGAAACGTACATGGGAAGGGAGGACAGAGAAGAAAATACAAAGTACAAGAAAACAGGGACAAAGTTGAATAGTTAAAATCAGTTGTATGAGTTTAACTAAGCTGAACTTGTGTTTTTCTCTTTCTTCCTCCACAGATCATTGCATATCAGCCATATGGATGCTCTGTAGACTGGTGGGCATATGGAGTTCTGCTCTATGAAATGCTGGCAGGACAGGTCAGTGGTAAACAAACAAACACAAACAAACACACTCAGACACAAAGTGATACTTCTTATGTAACTGACTGCTACAGATTATGCTGACAACGTTACACAAACACGTTTGCTAACAGCTTGTTCACACCTACATTTTTCCACCATGGAGGAAGGTTCTGCCCAAATGTACTCAGCTGGTGCTTCGTAACGAACTTCCCACCAGCTCTAATAATGGAAGAATATTGACACATATACATGCATAACCTTTCTGCCCTCCTTTCACAGGACGTAGTTAAGTTGATTTAACCCTTCACCCTCTCCATTTTAACATTAGTTTAATTGTGTGTGTACTTGTATTACTCATTTTGTGGGGACATAAAATGTCGACAACACAAATCATTACATTTTCGGGTGAAGAGTTGGTTTAGGTTCAGGTCCGGATTAGGCAAGTATTAGTTATGGTTAGGATTTATGAGTCGATGTATTGTCTTCTGAAGAGATTTAACATTACTGTGCGGGTTTGAGCGTTTTCAGTTTTAATTGAGCATTACAATTTTACAGGGCTGTTAAAGTTGTATGCAGGTTTCAGAATGTCAGTGTTGATTTGCCAGTTATGGAGTGGTGTAGGCACTATAGATGTTTGCACTCAAAGTTGCACTTAAAGGCATCAAGAATACAGAAAACTCCCTTTGAATGCCAACCACTGTGGCTGCAACACATCCCAAGCTTGGTATTCCTGTCAGACATCATGATGCTCTCTAACCAGAGAGGTTGGTTCAAGACAATGTTTTGTGTTGCATTGGTGCAGAAATTGAGCACAGTAAAATGCTCATATTCGCGCATTCAACAACTACTCACTTTTTTGTTTTACTACTTTAAAACCTGCTTTTTCACCATTTCTTTGTTTATTCCTGGATACAGCATGGTGTGCTGCCAGAGGACATAAATCAATATTGTAGACAATATTCTTAGCTGCTCAAGTGAACATATCAATAATCTGTTGGCTGGTACAAAGGTGTCTCTTTTGGAACTGCACACCAAGTCAATAGAAAAATGACATGCAGCTTCCTGAGAAGGATCACCAAGCTGTACATGTGTTGCATCTATAGTTACTAACTGCCCAAGTCTTTTTCTTTCCCAGTTTCCATAGTTTTTACTGCTTTCATTTATGCTCAAACTAAGCAAAATCTTATATTTTTTTTAGGCATTGAACAGCCACCTAATTATTTTTCTTTTTGTTACCACTGACTTGTTGGGGAAGCTTGATTTTCTGTTTGGGAGGACAAAGCAGTAGAAGCACTGCTGCTTCTGTCTTTGTTGTGGTCACCTGCTCTCTGGGAACATCAGGTGTCTTGGCTAATTCCATCTATGTGAAGGGCTCATTGCATGGGTGGAATATGACCTCAAGTAAAAATGTCAAATGCAAGCATACTTGAAAACGATCCAGGGCACGCAGTATGGTTTGTGTGGATTAATACACCTGTATTTGCCGTGTCGAAGACTAATGTAGGTCACAATGCATTGGCTATTTAAAATACATACTAAATGAATTTTAAAATGAACACAAACCTCAAAGTGTGCCTTGGATGACACTTGAAGGAGACTTTTCTATATTTTTGATTAAGGCCATATTCCACCTATGCAATGAGATTCTTACAAGATAGAATAAACTTAATTTTCTGTTTATATACAGTATATTGTTCAAGAGAATTATTTAAACATGTCATGTCTCATCCCATTGAAGGGTTGGCAGGTGTTAATAAAACATTTAGACTCAGTATGAAATGACTTAAGACATTTATGACTTATTAAGATATTTTTGCAGTGAACCCTCTTTACACATACAAAAGTTCATGCAAATCCCAGCTCTCTCTCCTTCAAAGCAAAACTGGAGGTTGGGTATGGTTTTCATTCACAAATAAACTCAGAGAGCGAGTCAGTTGTTAAACAATTAACAAAGGTTTTACCTATTCAGACGTTCCCTCCTTCTGTTACTCCCTGCCTTGTGTGAAATCAGGCAAAGAGGGAATGAAGCAGGCATGCAGGCAGGCTACCACTAGTCGAAGGGGCCAGTGGAGTGGAAATGACGAATAATTCATTTTATGGACTGTCAAAACACCCACATTATGGTTACTGATGATAACGACCCAGCTAGGAGGCACAAAAAGCTGGGTCATCCACACTTCATTTGCCCAGCAAGGTCTTCCTGTGATAGTCCTTTCCACTGTCGTTTTAACTCCTGTTTCATGTTGTTCTCAGTTTGTGTTTCTGGCTTCTTTTCGGCTGATTTCGTCAAACTTGATTCCTGTTTTTTCTGCTCTCTTTATCTTTGTTCATAAGTGTAAATAGTTTATAAAGCTTATTTCTTCAGCCTAAGAAAATGATCATTGTTTGGGTTAGAACAGGTAGTTTTACCTTATCGATGTTACATATATCATGTAAGTTACTCAAAGTACGTTACATAAATTAAATATGTTACATTATGTACACAACTTAAAAGAACTCCGCATTTCACTCTTTGTTCTTCATCACTTGAACTCCTTCTTTGAGCCTGGTTATATATGAGAACTTTTTACGCCTATATGAGCCAAAATGGAACTCAGTATCCTCTAGTAGACTAATGGGTGTATTACACGCTTTGCTGCAAATGTACCGCTGCTTGGATCCTGTGGGTGCAAAGTGGTGATACTGTACTTTTTGCAGTAAAAACAACAGCAACGACGTATTTTATTTGCTATGTGATAATTGATGAAACATCAACATGCTAAATATTGTGTACTTTCACCCAACAGCCTCCATTTGATGGTGAGGATGAAGATGAGTTGTTCCAGTCCATCATGGAGCACAATGTGTCCTACCCCAAGTCCCTGTCCAAAGAAGCTGTCTCCATCTGCAAAGGGGTGAGTGGTTGTTCTCTTTTGTCAATGAAAACCATAAATAAACCAAAAGCCATGAATATAAAGACAGGTTTTCATAAATAGTTAACATTACACCTGCTCTTAGTGTGGGCAGTTTCATATGTTTTGTTTTATTTATTTTACTTTTGTTCTTTAAACAAATACAAAGAAATTCACTTAATCCATCCAACATGAAACCTTTAGTCTGCTGTCCTGTTTAACTGTAACTCTTTCCCCTCTGAAGCTTTTCCCACCTGGGTTGAAAATCCTGTAAATCAGCATTTAAGCTCTGTATCTTTCACACCCTTCACTGAAACCAAAATAATTCAACCTTATGTTAGAGGGCTGCAAGCTCTTCAAGCTGGTTCAAACTTTAGGGAGAAAAGAACTGACAGGCTGCATCACAGATCATCGTAAACCGTTCCTTAACTTTCCGGTCTTAGACGTAACACTTGAGAAGTTGAGCTCAATTTGCAGGAAGAATGAAGTGTGGTCTTCTTTAAATACCGTCTGGGAACTCATCTTGAAGTCCCCTTTCCTCTTCCCCCTCAGTCCCTTTGTTTTTGACTCATACATTATTTAATCTCTGGAGGGAAACCTATTAGGCCACCCAACACACTCCTCACAAGTATGACTGTCATAGCAGCTCCTTGAGCCTGCTGCTTTAAAGGTTTACAATCAATGAATTGGAGCCAATTTTTTCAAAGCTTATAGCTCCATATGTTGAAAACATTTCAGCTGCTTTAGGCTGAGGACACACTGCCTGAACCGCTGCGGCTCGCTCGCATGTTTGTGTCCACTCTGGCAGCGTGTCTGCTGTGGTACTAACCTATCTTTCTACATTGAGTTTCTCTTTGATCATAGCCATCTGAAATCAAATGAAATGTTTTAGGTCCAACAAGTCAAGAGCTGTAACCAAAACCTGGCTCGTGATTTTTGGTTTCCCTTGTTCAGAGCAAGACACAGGCACATACTGTATAGATAAGAGATACAGTGAGAGAGCGCACTGGAAAAATGCTGCCCTTCTGTTAAATTATTGCTATGATATAATTAAAGCCTACACTTTGTTTTTGCTATGATTATACAGCTATGTGATCACAGATCTTTTGCCTGTCTGGATTTGTTGGTAACGCTTGCGTCACGCATGAAAAATAGGTGTCTCATATATTGTCTAAATCAGGGATCTTCAATGTTTTTCAGGCCAAGGACCCCCAAACTGATAGAGAGATGGAGCAGGGACCCCCTATATATATATATATTATATAAAAGTGTGTTTTATATTAAACTGGAGGAGTGCAGGAGGCTTGGAGGGACAGATCCAGGCTAGTCTCACGCTGTGAGTGAACCGGTGCCCAGCTTGAGAGAACTCCTGTGTCGCTGAATGTGTGCATTTCTGACTGAAAGATAACATCTTCTGCCTCCATTTATCCATTCGCTACAATATGTTGGATTCATGTGTATTTAACGACATTTAAATTTGTGGGGGGAAAAATTAAAAATGGTCTAATCAACCAAAAATTGCACAGTACCTCCGCGGACCCCCTGTTGAAGACCTCTGATCTAGATGATGCGCTGCTGAATCAATACATGACACGCGTGTCTCACAGGCTGTGTGGCTGCTCTAACCTGTTGACGTGGGCACCAAAATACAGATCAAGACATTCCGCACGTCACACAGCCAGTGTGTCCCAGGCCTTATAATTACAAATATTTAATTCAATAGAAGTAGGAAACTTTGGAACTTAAAAGCTGTATGTAAAGTAAATAGTATCTTCGTATGTTCTTTGGGTAAAAGCAAATGTGTAATTTATTCTATCAAATGACCCCCAGAGCACATGACAGAAGATAGTCAATATACTGTATCCACAGCACTCACACTAGAGTTAAATTGTTATTCCAAACAGAAGAAAACTGCACTTTAGAAACATATGTCAATATTTTCCCATATGTATGACTATAGGGAAAAAAAAGGTGACGGTCAAAAGGAAGTCCTTCTCAAGCAAATTCATCTGTCATGTAAATTATTCACTGGTCCTTTTTGCCTCATAAATTTTGAAAAAGAGTGACTATGTTTTCCATTTACAAACAATCCTAATTTTCATGCAGGAAAGGCTCTCATACTGCAACACTAAAAGGTATATATTGTTCTCTACAGTTCTCTTATTAGTTAAACCAGCCATGAATACTAACGTTTCATCTTAATTCAAACCACTTTCCCTACAAAGGTTTTCCACATATATGGTTCTCCCAGAATTTATGTAATCCTGAGACAGTTTTGGATAAAGATTTTTTTTTTTTTTTTACACCTGCTACTTCTCATCTCTCCATCTGTAGTCTGATTTTTGCGCAGTTTATGTTCATATCTCAAAATAATGTCACTGGCAAACATTTCTGTAGACTTGGTGACAGTAGTTGCCTTATTTAAATGGCCAAATTTAAGATGCAAATGTTTGGAATTCGTTATGGTAGTCCAGTATTGGCCTTGTTGGTGATTTTCTTTTTTATTACATTAAACTGATCTTGTGTAATGTGCTAATCATGACTAGTAACGGACCATTGGTATATGGCTACCGGATTTCCACAGAAAATCAAATACTGCCATTTTGTCGAAGCCCTTGTCGTCACAGAGATACGCACAAGGTGCCCTCTGGCGTCAGCATCATGACCAGGTCAAAGAAGGAGGTCATGTAACGCAGTAGAAACACTGATAAAGTCTGAGTAGGGAGGAGGTTTGAACAAACACAGGACTTTCACACGGGAAACTGGGGTTCAAGTTTGTGACGAAGCAAAAGTCGACATGGATTTATTTTAAGTAACGGAATGTAAATGCTGAAAACGTAAGAAGGAAGTTGGCACATTTCTCCATGCCCGCTGTGACTGTCCCATGGTTCTGCCTTTCTGGAGGGTGGTGCTGGAAAACATGGAAGGATGGCTCTAACTGGCTTTACCAGAATCCACCCAAATGTGTTCACTGGGGCATAAGTCTCTTGTCCCCCCCCCAGGCATTACTGGAACACAACTTGGACTGACTGTAACATGTTTTATTGTAGCAGCCAGGCGTTTTCTGCAAAACTGAAAGAGCCCACATGAGCCAGAGTTTTTCAGACAGAATGGCTCATGACAGAGACTGCTTCCTTTGAAAATATGATTGCAAGGGTTAACAATGGCCAAAGCAAAACTAGCCAAATATCTGGATTACATTAAGAGTGCAGAATCTTAGAGAGGGTATAAGTATTGGGCTGTCAGAAGCATGTGATAGGACCGCCTTGAAAGTTGGGTGTTATCTATTGTTGTTTGTTTTTTCCTTTAAAAAACAAACAACAGTATTATCAGTATTTGTGAACAAAATTAATATGTTAAAATTAGTGTAAGTCAAGCAGGCAAATCCTCTGTGTCTCATTTTATGTTAATAATAGAATGCTTTAAAGGAAATGAAAGAGCTTTGTGTCAAAAACAAGGCTGATCATATGTAGGATTTGCCCACACACTTATTTGCTCTTTAATTTCTGCTTATATGACATTCATTGGCACTTTGTATGTTCTCCTCAGAAGGCAGAAATAAATATTGGCATGTCAATACTGTTCATCCTGATGTTAAGTGCAGCTGATGTAGATACGGATTACTTCTGACAGCTGTTCATGGGGTCATAATCACTGATGTCATAAGTTTCAACTCAGGACTGTCTGGTCAGAAAGAGATGTGAAAGACTTTACACTGTGCACATTTCTCAAGAGCAACAGAAACCTCACATTCAGATCCTGGCAACAGTGCTTTTTTTTCTTCATCCATTGGAAACAAGACTGTTGGTAACCAAGGACATAACATATACACATATTGTACATAAACTTGTATGTGCCTGTATCTAAACCAGATTTACAAAAAAACTGAAAAAGCACACAGTTGTGTACTTTTCTGTTTACCAAAGAATTTAGCAGTGAAAGTGGCAGTTTTATTTCTGTCCAGAGGCTGTGCAACGTCAATGTACTGTGCGCTAATGCGCTTTGTCTTCCTGTCCCTTCCCCAACTCAAGTTGCTGCTCCTTTCTTCTTTATTTTTCTTTGCCATGTATGTCTGTCTGTCTGTCTGTCTGTGTGTGTGTGTGTGTGTGTGTGTGTGTGTGTGTGTGTGTGTGTGTGTGTGTGTGTGTGTGTGTGTGTGTGTGTGTGTGTGTGTGTGTGTGTGTGTGTGTGTGTGTGTGTGTGTGTGGCCTAACTCGCTGTTCCAACCTGTGTTTGCCGTGGCTGCGGCCTTTCTCTTAATGGGTACATAGCGCTCGCCAGCAGTCTGACCCACACAAAAAAAAAAGCTATAGAGAGGAGGAAAAAAAAAAAAAAAGAGTCGTTATCAGAGACAAAGATGGTGTAGTAAGAGGAGATGAATAAGAGTAAAACGTGTAGGGAGCAGAAGAGGTGACGCTGGATAGACGAACACATGGACAGAAAGCTGATACTAGAAAAGAATGATAACAGAGGACAAGAGCTACCATGAAAAGGACAAATACGTTTTGGTGTGTATCAGTTGTTTGTATATCTGTTGCAGTTCCACTTCTTTCTGAAGCTATAAACATGAACTGTGTTAAGGGCTAAGTCTGTTTTTACATATTGATATAAGCCTTCTGTTCTGCGATTAAACCGTCAGCAGACAGGTCAGGATAGAAGTTTGACTGTCAGCAGTTGACAAGCAGAATGAGCCAATGTTTTCTGTAACTTTCTGCACTAGATTTTTCTGCCGATTATACTTCACACCCATGCAAAAAAAATTGTAAGTCTTCCAGTTTCAAAGCAAGTGTAAGTGCTTGACACTGGCAGGGCAGCAGTCAGTCAGTTTCAAGGACATTTCAAGGTGTGATGTGTGTCATGACAATGGTGACAGCTCTGTGTTTGCAGCAAGGAGCTTTCTCGCTGTCACCGACAGTCCTGTGAACAGACTGAAAGCTGAAAATGAATTTTCCTTCCTCGTCAATAGCTGCTAATTCAGATGTAGCGGAGCCTACAGCCTGTATGTCGACGCAGCAAAGAAATCAGCTTGCAAAAATTTGGCAAATTGAAGTTTGATACTGACAAAGGTTAGCCTTTTTAGCA
Source organism: Brachyistius frenatus (assembly GCF_029030835.1). Lineage (NCBI taxonomy): Eukaryota > Metazoa > Chordata > Actinopteri > Embiotocidae > Brachyistius > Brachyistius frenatus. The sequence goes on from NW_027210724.1 coordinate 208,332, forward strand.
TTAATTATGTTTTATTTCTTAAATTACATTTGTCTTCAATAGGTTGAACAACAAATAAATCTGGGACTTTTTTGACACGATTTCCAACCAAAGCCAGGAAACTGCATCATATGAAGGTGGATCAAAAAGTGAATTACACATTCTTTTGTGAGCAGTGGTCCAGTTGGGCTTTTGGATTTTTCTTTGGACATGACCAGAGGGCGCACATAAATTTTTTTTGGTGAAACTCTGAACATCAAAGCAAAGAAGACCCTTAAAATGCGTCAGAAAGCAATGCGCAAGATGTTTTGAGGGAAATTTGCATTTCCAAGGGCGGACCGTCACTGTCCAAAACACAGGTGCGCAACCAGTTCATCTTCCTTTGACATTGGCGGGGTTGTCCACCATGAATTTAGATGTTCTGAGCAAGCGGCAACCAACAGTTAGATCATCCATTCGTTTGTGAACGGCCGTTATGAAGCCTTCAGTTTGGCCTTTGGCCATCGCTATCTTGCTAGTTTGGAGCGTTTTGGGGACAGAAGTTACCATATTTGGACAAGCTAGGGAGGAGCGAACGGTGGATCTGACTCGATCTGATTGGAAATCCGACGATACAACGTCCCGACCCGCAATAGTGGAAGCCTGACTGCACCACAGGCCTGTCAATCAAACAGACACGCCCCAAAAACAAAGCTTTTAGAGGCCTACTTTCTCATTTATGGTGGGATTATTTTCAGATTGACCGTCAGAAGACTAATAAGAACGAGTGACTTTTGTTAACAACACCAAAATGACTGGTGGAAAAAATGTATTGACTTAATATTTGATGAGACAAGTTGAATGGGAGTCCATGAAGCCAGATGTTGAGATTATTGAGAAACTGTGTTTTTCTTTCTTTGGTCAAAGACTTTGGTAAGATACTTTCATATCAGGTATATAGAAGCACAAAACACTAAAGGCATTATTGCTAAACATGTCATACACTCTTGGAAAACTGTCAAGGTGACTGAGCTTCACGTGAAGGCGTGCATCGCCGATTAGGGATTTAACTGGAGGTAGTGCTATCTCTCATGCTCTCTTGCCTTGGGTGTAACACTTAGAGAGCACACATTGCACAAAATACCAGAGCCAGGAAGCCAACCAGCATTTGAACCAGCTCAGTCAAACAGTACATGATATGTCATTTTGTCCTTGGACTGTCAATACTGAAATCCACCTGGCTCTCCATCCATCTCCAAAGAAGCACTTTCTCTTCTTTAGCAATTCAGTAACGACAAATCACTGCACCGAGGCAGGAGAGTTAATGCAAAACATTTATGTAAAACTGGAAACATCTGTTATACATACTGAAATGAACAAGCGGACAGTCAGCGATAATATTGCATTATGAGTAGGCATTGCTTTAATGCATTCAAAATTTTGGACAGGCCTGCTTCTTTCCTCTTCCGAGCTACTATGTGTTCAGTTTATGCATTTAAAAAGAGTATAGGTTCTCCAACTGAAAGCTCAACAAAGATGCCTTAAACTTTTGACACATTATTTCAGCATTTAACTCATACCGATTTCCTCCTGCAGAATTTAACGAGGACAGATTTCTGTTGATAGCTGCGTTTCCTGTGGTTACTGGAATCTTGTTTTGCTTTTTAACAAAGTGCAAACTGTCCTCGTGTTGTTTGTGGTGCAATTGGATGTGGCAGCAGTTCTCTCAAGGCACAATAAGCAGAGGGAAAGAAAACAACAACAACAACAATTATACCATTCTTTTTTAGACCCATCTGTTTTGCTGCCATTTGCTGACCTAGAAAAGAGGCGGTATCAGATTACAAAACACAGCAGTGAAAAAACAGAAGTGAGAGAAAAACAAAGTGGGAGTTTTCCTCACGCATTAACACTAATCAATTTAATGTTCATAGCTTTCCGTGTTCTGCGAAGTTAAATAGACACTGTATTCTGTACCCTGTTCAATTAAAAAACTATTTCCAGTTTACTTTCGAAACTGAAGAAGAAAAAAAAAGAAGCTTTTTTTATTTATTTTTTTTATTTTTTTTTTTTTTTTACTTTTAAAGCCTATTAATCTATTTTTAGGCCTTACTAAAATCGACACTGTTGCTATAAAAACTAGATATTATTAGATTTGTGTATAAGCTGTGAATTAAAACAAATGTTGTTATCTACTGACTCTTAGTTCTAACTCCATGCTACCTCTGTATTTTTTTTTACCATGAGCAGTTGATGACCAAACACCCATCTAAGCGTCTGGGCTGCAGCCCGGAGGGAGAGAGGGACATCAGAGAACACGCCTTCTTCAGACGCATCGACTGGGATCGCCTCCAGAACAGGGAGATACAACCACCCTTTAAGCCTAAAGTGGTAAGTCACAGTTAAATTTGTACTTGAACACAGTCTAACTATATGTGGTACCTGGTATAATTACTGAACCACGGTTAATATGGTTGGCAGCTTCATTACCTCATTAAAATAAGGCCCTTGACACTTGTCTGTTCCTGTGACAGAGGGAATTTTAATACTTTGGGCTTTGGTGCTTGGTGCAAACTGCTGAAAAGAGATACTAAAGGTGCATTTTGCACAGTTGGATTCATGTTTTTACCTCACCTGTGTCTATTCAGTATTTTGGTGACTTTCCATGCAAACCTGAGGGGCAGTAACAGGAGTATCACCAAGTGCATTTTCCATTGAGCAAATGTGTAAAAGTTGGTGTATGGTTCAAAACAAGATATGACAAAGTGCAATGGAAACAGACAAATAAATCATGACATGCATAAAACATGTGACCTAAACATCCACTGAACCTCCTCCTCCACTGGAGAGGTTTTTGGTTTGCTAGTGGTCTTTTACGCACTTAATTCCAAGTATTTGCATGAAAATTACATTAAAATATGTTTTTCCATTGGACAGAAATCCGGCTATTAGCAGTCCAGTAATGTCAAAGGAACTGAAATACCTAAAGTGCATCACCACTCTCAGCACACAGCAGAGACAACTGCAGTTTCCACCATGCACCTTAATTGAAAACAATTTAGAACCTCTTTTATTTTGCATCATTACCATTCATCCAAATGCATTTATTCTTCCTCTGGCTTCACTGAGATGTTTTGTTGTTTTGGGCTTTTCACTCACTTACCTATAAACCAGGTTTTTAAATTTCCGAAAGCTTGTAGCAGAGGAGCAGTACCATCTTGGTTTTTTTGGCCTTTTAATTGCCTCACTTTGTGCCATAAATTAAATATGTTTTCTCTCAAATTCAACACAATGTTAAATACTGTTTAGTGGTTGGGGATGCAGCCTGTTTACTAGTACTCTAGTTCTACATCCCAGTAACGATGGTAATGACTGATGAAAAATTGCCAAATATGACCATCCCTCAGAGCAATATCTTATAATAAAAACAAAGACAATACACATCAACAAGACAAGTAAACAGACACAACCTTCTGGACTGCATACATCTAAAAAGAACAGATGTGCTCATCCTAACAACACAAATCTGTTATGGCAAGACATTTTATCCCCCTCTGCCGTGTTCTCTGCTCCCTCGGGGACTATGTGTTCCTGGCTGTTTCTTTACCAACTTGTACCTCCGCCTTAAGTCAGATTTGTCAGCGTACACACATAAAAAGGAAAAGTTACCCATTATAACTTCTTATGGTTACTATACTCAAACACAGAAATGCATTTGAGCAATTTATTATTAAGTTAATTGCTACACAAATTCGTAAAGTATGCATTTTCCAATACATTTATGAAGTAATTTCCCGGTGCATAATGTCACAACGTAGACAAAGTGAAACACAAAACTTTTGGAATTTCAATAATGTGCTTCGAATTCAATTTACACAGAATTTACCTGAGCTGAAGCCCTTGGTTTGACCCTCAAAGCGGGGGAAAAAAAAGCTCATTGATGAATCCGAACTGCTCAGATGTTTCCATGGACGCCAAACCCACAAACACACACACAGATAATTCTTATTGTCACTTCCCAATGAGAGCTTTATTAGATTCCACTCTCTTTTAATGCACTTCAAACTCCCTCAAGGAAATCCAGCTTGTTAATGTTGAAAAACATTCCATAAAAATGGTAATGTGACCAGAACATGAAAAAGCTGTCACATGAGATGGATTTATTCATATTGTATAATAATATGAAATTTGAAGTTTTAATTTAGGCAGTTTATTGCAGCGAAAGTAATTTTACTTCAAACTATATGACACTCTCCTTTCTCCCAGCCCCGTACCCTAACCTTAACCATCACAACTAACTGTCTAACTCCAATCCTTACTTGAACCCAAACCCTAAAACCAAGCCCATTAAATAGCCCTTTGAAGGGGTGTGAGAAAGCGAGGACCAACCAGTATGTTTTCACTCTGATAGGCTAAAATAAAAACTGGTCCTATATACCTGAAAACTGAAACTCTCTTTGGTAGAGAATTTAGTTTTCGAGGAACTTGTCATCTGTGACCCCACAGGCAGTGTGCAGTGGCTGCTAGTGGAGCTTTAGTGCACTGTTGGAGTTGACAGGGATCATAGTGGGAAAACTTTGAAGAGCTCTTGCAACAACATTAAGACAGCATATGTCAGACACTAATGTTGTAAGTACTCAGCACGCACACTTTAACTCACTGAACTACAACAAAATGCCGCCAGGCCTTTTTAAAAACACATCTCTATTAATACGAAAATTGACTTACTCCAATCTGACTCACTCCTTCAGAGACAAAAGAGCAAAAATGATTTGTCTTACCGTTACGGTTTGAATATTCTGGAAGTGCATTTTAAAGCAGTCACCGGGACAAATTATGTCTCTGAGGCCTCGCAGATTCAATCAAAACCATCTTCACAGTTACACTATGCAAGTGGGAAAACTTTTTTTTTATTTTACCAAGATGTCACACATTGTTCTCATTGGTTTAAATGAGGCTGCAGTGTAAAATCTCTCCACAGTTTCATGTGTAAGCTTCACACATCAACAAGACACAAGTGCAAGTGCAATAGATGTGTTGTTGGTGCTCCATCGCGCTGTTATTAAATCTGAATTTTTATTCTGTAGATCTCATTATAATTGATTCTGACTGCATTATACGGGAAATATTCAAGTATAAGGCGATAGCTGATGTAATATGACTGCAGTCCTTTGTAACATTTCATTTTAGGATGGCTGACAGTGCCACAAATATATGTTAACAATGTAAGACGCAAGGGCATAAGAAAGTCGTACCACTGGAGTGGACAGTGGTTTACTATACTCAGTGAGGTAAAAGTCTTTTTTTTTTTTTTAAAGAATTTTCTGTGATTAATTTCAGCAATGTACGTCCCTCCACAATGACCATAAAATCAGACTCGGTTGATATTTATGGTGCTCTCAGTAAAAAATGAACAGTAGCTTCGCACAATTAATACAACTATGATAGTAAACATAGACTGATGTCACGCTGATGTCCAGAGATCCAAGATGTAAAATATAATACAGCCTCAACATGATGCTTTTTTGAATAATCGAAATACAGCTGAAGATGAAGGCTGCATATGGCATGGTGTAATATAGGCAATAAGTACTTTCAAAGCCTCTGATCTTCATGCATAGTTATGACTGCGTATCCCACATACAATGCATTTTGAGGCACAGTGAGGAGTAGTTTTGAAATCCCTCGAGTTTACACATGATCATGCAGAGCACACATAATTTCTCCTTACGCCTTTTTGTGATTCTAATTCATATACACACACGGAAAGTCTCGTGCAGAGTTTATATAGACTGCATTTCTTTACGAAAAGACAAACAACAGGGATGAAGCAGGTCAGTCAGTGTTGCGGATGTGTGTGCACATGTGACCCTCTCATATTCATTTTAAATATTGTAGTTTTCTCCTGTTTCAACCCTCAAGGGCTCCAGTTCCTCTGACAAGGTGAATCCTGGTCTCTGTGTCTATGTAGCCTCCTGCTGAGTGGATGTGCAGGGTGTCCTGGAAATGCTGTGTGTGCGCTTTGTGTGTGTATGTGTGAGTTAATGTATGTGTGTGTAGGGGGGGGGGGGTTAAAGAAAGTGAAGGTTAAGAGAGATTGAGAAAAGCAGAGGAGGAAGATTTCCTTGCACTCACGCCTCGTCTCCGTGTCTATTTGCTGCAGTCAGTTTGTTGCTGTGTAGGGGGGGTAATCGATACTTGAGAGAAAAAGTTGTAAACATGTCCACGCTGGAGTTGCAGCGAGGTGTATGCATGCAAATGTGCACGTCCTTTGCACTATGCATGCTTGCATGATTCGAGTTGTGGATGCAGATAAGCTTGCAAAGATGAGAGAGATGGAAAGAGAGAAACAAAACACTGCTGAACTCCCCGTTATCACGATAAACCTACTCCATCATGTCCATCTGACTATGCCATGTAATACAGTGTTGTTTCTGAGTCCCATTACCACCAAATGGTGACCAATATACACCTCCCCCTCAGCCTTCAGCAGATCTATCCCTGCCTCTCTAATCCACTCCTCTTTCCTTTCTCCTTGTGCATCTCTCGCCGCTCAATCTAACTTCATCCGCCTGTGACAGCAGTGGAATTGCAATCAATACACCGGCTGCATTCTGCTGAGAGATTCAAACCATCTGTATCTATCGGACCGGGGCTTCAGACAGCTTGGAGGACGCGGTCTGTGCGGTAGAATGAGTGTCAGGGCAGGTTCAGTTAGTGTTGATCCACATTTATGCTTGATGCTGTTACTGTGCAGCTGTCTACAGCAGGTAACAAAACAAACGCCTCATTAAATGCCAAGCAACGTTCAGCTAACACTGTTGGTATTTGGTTTGAAATGAGGCTAATTCGCCGAGAGCACAAGACACTTGATGTTCACATGTTTTACGCTCACTTGTGGATGGCCGGCAGTCTTTATGTCCCGAAGGGTAGCGGGATGGAAAAAGTAGGTTAAAGAGCGAGTGGCTGATTGATAGTGAATGAAGGGAGGGAGGAAGGGCAAGAAAGAGTGGGAGGACTTAGTCACTGCACAGAAGTCTGGGAACAGTGTCCAAGAGAGGGATGTGCACGGCTTGTGATACATGGACACACACAGACACACACACACACACACACACACACACACACACACACACACACACACACACACACACACACACACACACACACACACACACACACACACACACACACACACACACACACACACACACACAGAAAATGATGATAATATGGGGTTAGCTGTGAGTCACTGTAGCTCTAAGAAAATGAGAGGCAAACACTGTTTCAAATCAGTTATGGCACATAATCGCCCTTTATGTCTCATAAGCTCTTTTTTTTTTTATCTATTCATTTTGGGGTGAAGAAAAACGATCACTTTTTCCATATAATCTGTAGTTTATTTCTCAATGGATGCAGAGTCAGTTATTTTTGGGTTGGTCAGTAATTAAAGCCTAATCTGCAATTGCACACTGTTTAAACATTGTATTTCTTTAGCTGTTTTAATAGTCATGAGTGGAATATTTAAAAAAATTTAAAAAAATCTATTTCTAAAATATTTCCCTGTATGAACTCTTTCATTATTATAACCGGACCAGAAATGTTCCGAACCATAATTTTTTTACAGGTTGAATTCTTTGGAGCATCCCCAAAGCAGTGATGGTCAAATAAGGTCTTTCTGCACCAATAATGCCGTTCAGCTGCGCTTTGTGATTTAGTCACATTATGGATTCGTGGGTAAATTTGTCTATAAGATAGCTTCTCAGAGACCAGAAATACATAAAACCTTACTTCCACAGTCCCCACCGTAGGAAATAAAATCTCAAGTTCATATGATTGATGCTCTTCTGTAACATATTCACTCATGTCGACAAGCTAATAATTCACCAAAGAAAGCATAATGTTCGCTAGAAGATGAGAACGAAGAGCTTCCCATGGCAGTGGCTTCAGGGAGAGGGAGGCAGAGAAAAAGACAAAGAAACAGACAGAAAGAGAGAGAGAGTGTTTTGGCACAACTCTTAATGGAGGCAGGCACTCATTTATCATCCTAAGTAGCTGAGTCTTCTTTTAATATGCTTGAGTGCAGAGGCGTGCATGTCTGTATGTGCAGTGAGAGAGGGAGAGAGATTAAAGATGAGTGAAAGTAGGTCAAAAATCCATGTAGGACATTATGTCACCGTGTATGGGAGGATGTATCAACAGCATAATAGCTTTGGTTTCACCCAATAAGACGTGGCTGAATCCCACAATGAGAAACAGGAGATGTAAGACCGGCCCTTTGCTTTTCCAAAAGGGCGAGTTTATTCCACTAAAAACATTACAAAGGCAGTAAAGCAGATTTTCATAAGACCCTGGTCATAACCTAATTTTCCCCTTTTGTTCTTGTTGAGCTAATCTTTTGAGATTCTTTAATCTTATGAGAGCAGCTCTTATAAAATAATTTCTAGTCTATTCACAGTCCTTAAAGCCGCTTCGATCGTCCCACCTCAATGCAGTATTGCATTAAACTGCTGTGAGATCATCTTCAAAAACACACACTTGCCAAATCCTTTCATTGGCAACCATACACCTCCTCAATTAAACACGGTGCAGTTCTGCGTGTTGCCTTAGTCCAGGGCATTAGAAAAAAACTTACCGCCACTACAGTAGCTTGGCTAGCTCTTCATAGTGGGTTTGGGCACGCCTGGCTCTGACAGACTATTACTCAAAGCTTCAGTTTTTAGTGTCAGTGGTTAAGTGTGTTTTTCCCGACCCTCCCTCATTGTGATTGGACGAGTGGGTAAAAAGTGAGCAGACCTTGACTCAAAAGTCAAACACTTTTCAACTCTTGGTGATGGAAAAACAACGGCGAACGTTCAGCGCAGAATAAACAATCAGTGTCTTGTCACGCTGCTGGCGTTTGAATAAACGCGCCGCTACATGACAACATTTTTTTTACAAATACGCTGTGCTCAGGGATAAATGCTTTGATGGACACAGGCCTTAGGTAGCTGCAGCGTCAACGGAGGGTTGGACAGTTTTGGCGCAGGCCGGCTGGTTTAAATTACCCGGAGTCTACCCCTAGGATGGAACGACTAGGAACGATTCCCTGTAGAGCATGGCCAGACCCATATATTCACGTGGTGAATTTGGGTTTGAGTAGGCCAGGCTAGGTTGTCACCAAATGATGACACGTTTTTTTTCCTTGACAAATCTGTGGTCTGCAGTCTTTTCACCTCACCTTTAAGTATCAACTAAGCTTGCATTAATACCAAAAAAAGGTATCAGTTACCATCCATTGCCCAATTGAAAGTCAAGCCTGTACTGGCAGTGGAAAAAGTGAATTTATTTGTATGTAACGATATGTCACCAAGAGCTGAAACGTTCAGCATTTACTTACTGATGACTGCAACGTACAAATGTAGTAGTCTCGCATCCTTTTTGTAACCAAAAAAAAAAAAAAATGTACCTGAATAAATGAAGTGTGTGTCCAATTACTGTCACAAGGAGCAACTGTTTTGTGGTTAGAAAGGGACACCTTAGTGCTGGAGATTGTCGGTGGAGGTCAGAGTTAAATGTGTCACTTTAATCGAGCGACTGATGGTCGGCGATGGATGGAGGAGGACGGGTGGACAGAGAGACACAGCAGTTGAAGGATTCTGGCGATTACCCTTCAAGTGTCTGCTCTGCGGGAAAGAGTGTACTTTCAGGGGCCACACACACAAACACACACGTACAGCCACAATTGCTTCCCATCCTGAAGTGTGTGTCCTGCCTTCTATTCACTCTGACAGGATGGTGGCTTGGAGCCAACGTCACCTGTCATTGCCAGCAGTCACAGTCTAAAGCCTCACACACACACACACACACACACACACACACACACATGCACACACACAATTGCTGATACACACACTGACACTCATGTTGATATAAATACACACACTTTGGTAGACAAAAATGTCTTGTCTGTGAATGGAATGTAGAACAGTTAGTCATGAGTTAGTCAAGCGTTTCAAAGGCCGGTCACTGTTGGTTGTGGCCTCAAACAGCCCAGATACTAATAATTAAAGCCAATTGGAAAGGACTGGAAACAAAGAAGAGAAGATGTGTAATTTGCGACCGAGGGCTGTTGTATTTTTTTAAAGGCTCCTGTTTTTGAACATCCTCTCAAAAACAAATCGTCTCTTTTTTTTTTTCTTTTGCAATAGACCAGTGGACGTTTCGTATTAATGTTTCTGGTATCAGTCGTCGTTGATCTCTTGTCAATCCCACCGGGGACACGAGTTCTGAATTTATGCGAGTCAGTCAGACAGATAGAGTGGTCATTTGCAATTGCTGGTGTTCAGTCACAGCACTTATCATCCAGAAAGCGGGCAGATGCTGTAATGGTGGAGATTACTGTCCGCTGGGCTGTTTCTTCAGAACAGTCCAGTAAATGTGACGGGTGAAGCAGAACTCAGTGGATGCCAAGAGAGCTTTGCTCATCAGTGGCACTTCAGAAAACGTCAGGGATGAATCCGTCCTGTCCAGAAAAGGTTTGTCAGGCTTCAATATTCTGCCATCAGTCCTATCTGAAGACAATACTGTCAGGTACAACAACAAAAATACCACGGACAGAAACATGAGCTTAGCAAGGCACCTCCTGTGTGGTAATATAACTTAATTTGACCCCAAAAAAAATGCATTTTTGTACCTTTGACTAAAGAAGAGTATGCAATTAAAAACAATTCAATTGTATTTATATTGCGCCAAATCACAACACACGTTATTTTAGGGGCACTTAACACAGCAAAGTCCTTACGACAAACCTTTCTAACATTATACACAGGAACCCAACAATTCCTACGTAAGCTTAAAAGAGAAAAACCTCAGAGAGAGGGAAGGAAAAACTTTTATTTCGAGCGCACGCGTCCAGCGATGTAATCTGTGCTGTATGTTAAATATACCAGAGACTTCGATTGCCTCGGCAGTCACTACAACCCTTTGAAATTAAGGCACCAATTTTTATTTATTTTTATTTGTATTGCAACAATGCTAAAAGTGCGTTGGTTGCTGTCATCCTTTCTTTTTATTCAAGCCCCGTGGACCTTTGCTTCACAGTCAGTTATACTCACAGCCAGCTGCAGAAGAGTCGTGTGCTGGATTCTAGCGTATATTCATGTGTGTATTTGTGTGTCTGATTGTGTTTGACGTGAATGTATGTAGGAGAGCCCAGTGAGTAGGTGGACTAGCTAATGAGAAGAATTTGATATGTAGCCTTCTCTCTTCCTCATTCACCCTCTCTCATTTCTTCTTGTTAGTTTTTCATTGAAAACAGAAGATTAATTTAAAAGAGACAAGAACATCAAAGAAGGGACACCTGTATCCGTACATGTCATGTGTGTTTTTTTTTTTCAGGTAGCAATAAAAGGGATGCGCACTCGTATCGTCAGACACACACGCCTTCCTCTCCCGAGTAATTCTCTGAAGCCCTAATGCATACACCATGTGACATGATCCGTTTCCATGTCTTTGATTTAATTTGAGTATCCTCTCACTCCAGAAACATGAAAACACTTTTGATGTTTCCTCTTACGTATGAACACGCTAATTAACCCTTGTGTGACCTTGTTGCAACTCGCCGCTGCTGCTGCTCTTATTCAAGGCATCATTGTCGTCTTCTCTGAGATAATTATCTTTGAAAGTCAAATATTTACACATCTTATTTGCCCAACATAAAGACTCAGCATCACAATAGGTTATAGGGTCAGTGGAAACATGCTTGACACCATTTCCTCTCATAGAATCACTTCTCAACCTTGTTTATTTGAAGCTGCATTGCTGTTCCACAGCTGTGCCAATGTTAGTTCAGTATTCAGAAGGGTGCGTTGCGATTCAGGTGAATGATATGTAGAGCATGTAATCTGATGTTGTTATCATCCCGACTGCACATAGCAGAGGGAAAAGTGGGGGATCAGGTGCGAGATATTGTCCATCTTTATGTAAGCCGGAGGCGCGATGAATATGCATTTTAATTCATCAACAGGTTGAAGTGAGCGAAATCACAAATGTTGCTTCTTGTACATTCCATGCACATTGTCAAGTTGCTCGCGTAGTGTGATTTTACTTAGTAATATGACAACGATAGTGACTAATGATGTTTGATGATGACTATGGTGATGCGTGTTATGTGTTTTGGGCTAATTTGTGGAACATTTCCAAGAATTCAAAAGACAAATTCTGCTGAACGCAACAGCCTTCTCAGAATTTCCTCGCCGTCGCCTCCACAGAATTGCCATGTGCGCACTCCCGCCTAAACTCCAGATTTTCTTGTCCGTCCTGTATTTGTTGGCCTGCTTGCACTTTTCAAGTAATTTGTACATAATGTCTGAAATTCTTTTCCCTCCCTTCTCTGTCTGACTTTTCTACAGTGTGGCAAAGGAGCAGAGAACTTTGACAAGTTCTTCACACGTACCCAGCCCATGCTCACACCGCCAGATGAGCTGGTCATTGCCAACATCGACCAGGCCGAGTTTGCAGGGTTCTCCTTCATCAACCCGCAGTTTGTAAACCCAGCGCCCCCCAACACCATATGAGAAGGATGGGAAAACCCTCAGTAAAAAAAAAAAAAAAAAAAAACACCCTGCTCACTGCCACCCACTTAAACCAACTGCCAACCTGACATCTGACTACAACTTGACAATAGATCCAAATGTATTGGTGTTACTTCTGGGGCATGGGTTTTTGCTCTGTCCAGTATACATTAGAGATTAAATTGATTAGATTGATTCTTGGTCACCACAATAAATAATTTCCTTCAGTTGAATGCATTGTAGTCGAGGATCGGCGCCCCAACCTGGAGGCGCTAAAACAGAATGGTGTCAGGCTTTATTCTTCTATGCCAGTACAATATACAATTTAGATAATGCATTAATATGCTTAGAAATCTACAAATTATTGTCTACAGATTTAATTGGTGGGTGACAACTTCTATCTAAATGGATAATCATCACAATAACGATATTGTGAGATGGCTTAAGAAACAGTCATGTGAAGCAGTGTGGATGCTATAGCCAAATAAGGACAGGTGGTGCAGGCGTTGAAACAGCACCTTGTGGTTCAATGTTTCCTGTATCATGTTTACAGTTTTCTTACACTTTGATTTCATGGTGATGGTGTGTGATGAAATTTTAGGACAAATTGATTTTAGTCGGTCTCAACTTCCACTTGTGCGGAGCAAGTCAACTAAAGAATAAACAGTTATGTAATAAAACATATGCAGCTAAATATGTGAGACACATAGGGATGACATCTTTAGCTCCAATTTGTCAAAACTATTTGATCTGGTTCTGAAAATAATAATTCACACACCTGTTTTCTTGCCCTTAGTAAGCTGCAGATCGTATACGTACCTTGTCAATAATGTTGTGGACACTATGTGGACACAGTAAATCAGTTTAGTATAAGGGCAGTCGCAGAACATTCTTGAATCTACCTAGAAATCAACAGCTTTTTTTGAACGTTATCAGCACATCAAACCGCCGTCATCAGTTGTCATCATGTTCCATAGGGGGAACAAGATCACCAGCTCCCGAGTCGGCTCAGCAGGACTTAACAAAAGACACATGACGGAGTTACAGCGACAGGTGTTCCGGACCTTCATCTTCTTGATAATAATAAACACGAAGTAAACGTAACACGGCAGCTTCAGGAAAATATTAGGGTTTGGCTTAAAATAAGTGTTATTTACCCAACGTGTCACGTAAATAACTTTACGTATGTTACGGAACTTAAATACACCCTGTACGTTCACTTGGGTACGAAAGCTAAAAATAAGTTAACCTTGACTGCTGTTTTCATACAAGACACGAACAGCTGTCTCCTGGGTGAAGGTATCCAACCGACCCCGACGTCCTGCCAACGCCAACCTTCTTACTTTTTTTTTTTTTTTTAACTAAAGCCTGGATCTCACCAAAACGTACTGTCGTGTGTTTTAGCTCAGACAGGCAACAGAGCTAATCGCTACTGTTCCAGACAACGCCCGTGTTTCCACCAGATGTGTTGCAGTGCGTGTCGGCAGCATCCCAGTAGTGTCTCTCTGCCTCGCATTGGTAAAAAAAAAAAAAATGCTTCTAGTCTATTTTTTGAAGCAAACTGGACAGAAGCCGCATCAATTTACATAAGAGTCGATCAGCCGGGCAGCAAGTCAAGACACGGGAATATCGCAGAGAAGCAATTTTCGCGATTAGAAACCCTGCGTAAACGCCCAACGATGTATCGCATCACGAGATCAACCTCCACCCCTCGTCTTTGAAGTGAGAAAAGAAATGCGTTCTCCACGTGCTAACTGGCACTGTGTGCAAAACAATTACAAAGAAGAATGAATGTTTTTTTTAACAACTAAAACGCAGTAAACTATAATAACTTTGTCTGTAGGCCACAGCACAACATAGTACATAACAATACACACAACAACAACAAAAATAGAATAACATAGCCTACATTGCAGAGGATGAAACAAAAAAAGCGTCCGACGTGCAGTGTGACAGACCGGCGCCAGGTGGAATCAACCAACTTCCTCCTTTGCGCCTGTCAGAATCACTACGACCACAAGACGTTGCAATGTAGGCACAGTTTTCCCGGCCTCGAGCAGAAATATAGGAGCGATGACAACTTTTAACGGCCACTTAATGAGCTGTTGGCATTCGAACAGGGTGAAATCAAACGTCAACAGTTTACAGTTTGTCGTGTTTTAACACAAGTCATTGTTAGTCGTGTTTTTTTTGTCCCCTGCCACACCCATGGCTACAAAGCTTCCTATTAGTCATAAATGTCTTAACAGAAACTGCAGACATTTTGTTAAAAAATAAAAGAATTTGTATCAGTTGACATTATTGCATATTAACCAGGCAATGTTTTACTGCCTGCAGTATCATCCCCTAAAGAGCTAATGTTTGTTAGTTTCCTTTGTGTATCAAAAGGAGCATCTTTTCTGACACAACTCGGTTGTCCTGAGATCAAACCTCTCTTTCATTTGAAGTCAACATAATCATTATTATTGAAATCATTCTTTGCATCCTTTTTGCTTGTTTAATGTCTTTAAAAAATAGATTTGTTGGTATTCTACTCTTTTACGCGATCTCATACGTATTTTTCCATTAGATCAGATTAATATTTGACTGTATCTAAAATCAACGTGTAACTCCTTTGTAAATAATCATGAGTTATTTAAAAAGAGTATAGCAACTTACAATTTTATACCAACACCTGAATGTGCTTTTATTACATTAATTAGATAAGCCAATATTTGTAATGTAACCCAGTACCGATTAACTTTGTAACAGCTGGATGTCTTTAATGGAATCCAGATTCAGCAAGGTGTGAAAAATATCTGTTCTACTTGTTTTGTTGGATTTAATCTTTTTTTTTTCTTTTTTTTTCATAATTTTCAATTATTTCGACTGCAAATTGTTTGTTGATGGGATGCTTGTATGGCTGTTGACTGTCCCTCTGAATGCATGCTGTTGGCAAGCATCATCCATGCACGTGATACGCTAAATGCTGCATGCTGCAAAGAATGAAACCCCGAAGAGTTTCGACGTCAAATGAATACTCCGCTCAAAATCGAACTTTAAATGTAAAAAGGACCCCTTGTAGTCTTGAATATTGTTGTTTTTGCTATTGCTGTCCAAAATGTCAGTAGAAATGTCTCATGCTACTTCATATTACACTTGTTCTCTGTGTTAGTTTATTTAAAACAAAACTTTTTGTTCAAATGTGCGATTTCGTAACAAATTTACATTTAGCTCATTTGCAGGTCCGGTCAAGCTCACCAGAAGGGAGTGTTAAAAGATTTCGGGTGGAGTATCACTAAGCACGGGTCTAGGTTGGCCGACTTTAAGGTGGGCCAATAAGCATTACCACCAATGATCATAAGAGTGCTGATCCGAGACCAACTAGTCTGTTCAAGATTGTGATTTGAGTTCCAGTGACAGGCCTTCTGATGCTCAGGCAGTTTGTCAAAAGAATGCAAATCACAGGGGCCGAATAACGTAGAATAGATGTGTGTTACAGTTTAAAAATTTCAATATACAACAACGAATCCAAATATGTGGTGAGTTGTGACTCAGACGCGCTGCTAATTACTCGGCCGGTGGGACCACTCGCTCTCCAGTGTCTCACGATTGGGATTTACATTGTTGTGTTGTTGTTGTCACTTTGTAATTTTTGTCTTTTTTTTTTTCTCTTTATTTTTGGCTGTTGTCAGTTCTGCTCAAGAAATTCAGGAATGTTTCAACCGACGTATCACGTTAGAAAACTCATATCCGACTGATATAGATAGGAACTATTGAAATGTTTCTAATATTTTGTCCATGTTTTTTCTAAGAGTTGCACTCTCCCCCCAACGTGTTTCCTATCTTGTGCGACCTTTTGCATGTGCCAAACCTGGAAAACACCGGAACTCCGACAATGGCAGCCTTGCACGAGCTGCAGCCACATGGACGACATTCTGTGGCAGCTTTCCTCCTGTATAGGCTGTTTAAACACTCTGTTGGTCACATAAGATATAGTAGCATGCTGCTATGAGTAAACCAGTGCGCATTGTGTCAGTACACTTAACAATACCCGTCAGTTTGATAGTTGAGTTACCGTGCACGTTACCAGAGTTTCCTAATCCAGTTACTAGAGTTTCTTCTAGCCTTCGGCAGAATTGTGTCAAAGACATTTCAGCTGGTGGAGCGTCTTGATTTAATATCCAAACCGAACTTGCACCTTCGTATGTGACTATGTGCTGACTCGATAGTCTAGCTCCATCCCTTTAATAGAATCTCTGTCGACTTGCTGTGGTTTCAAAATGTCAAGTCACAGTCAGTGTGGACATAACAAACATTAATACTCTTCCCTTGTGTGCCTTTCCCAGCTTGTAAAGATAATACCGTACATATTCTTTTGAATTTGCATCCTCGCTCTCACCTAAACTCTCCACTCCATTTTTACATCGTACCATGACTCAGTGTATTGTATTCTTAAAATGAGTTTTTAAACTAGCTAAGTTAATTTACTCCCTTTTCACTTCCATTTTATTCAATTTTAGTGTTTTAGCACCTCTCACGATTCAAGTGAATGTCAATTTTAAAGTTCTGTGAAGTAAAAAAAAAAAAAAAAAACCTTTACGGTCTCAAAAAGTACAACTGGATTCGTCCTTTGTGTGTCTGCTTGCTTTACCTTTACCTCCCTGTGCCTATTAATGACTGAATAGCGTGGCAAATGAATAAATAAATGTATCGACGGTATCAAAAGATGATAACTGGGTGAGGGGGTAGTGAAGGAACAACGAACAGGTGATGGATTCAGTCCAACTAAATGACTGACAGGATAGATGATGATGGCCTGTTTGAAGAACAACCCCTGTGCCTCGTCACATTGACCATTCCTCCCTCGTTGCTCTCCTGTACGTCCTCTTTCACTCCATCCGTGTCTCCTTCCTCAGTGAACTGGGCCAAATCAATCCCTCATCTAACTGATAGCGTCCTCTGCTTTTTACCCGTTTAATCCCAGGCCAGGGAAACAGTTGATTTCTCAACAGATGGCATTAATTCCACCCTTTTCATCTCTCTACCGGGTTCCCCTTGCTCACCATGGGAAAGGAGTTAGCCAAATGTGTTTGGTATTTTACCTTTGTTTACATACTATATGAAGTCTTCGCCAGTTTGATTTTTAATTTAATTGATTAGGATGGCCAGATAATAATGAAGCGTATAATTTAATCACAAATGTAAGAGAGGTTGTTTTTCTTTTAATTAGCACTTTTTCCAGTCCTTTTCTTTGCTTCAGATGAATTTATTTTAACATCTTTCTTCTTTGTAGTTAGTCATTACCCTTTGCTCTGTCCTGTTTGCTGTGAAATGAGAGAGTTGAAGTGAACTGCTATCCTTTTGGCCGTACAGGGCGGAGGATCGGTGATGTGCAGGAATGCCTTATATCTTAACCCATACAGTAACATGATCTCTCACCCGCCTCTGTTTAGTCATTTATCATATCTGCACCCCTGTCCTTGTACATAAATGACTTACAGTAGATATCTACATAGACTGTAAAAGAAAGAATATATTGTATTTTGAAAATGGTGTATGTTTGTTTTCTTCCCCTGTCAGCCTGAAACCTTTCAAATGAGTCTGAGCTACTTACCTTGTAATTGATTGTGTCATTTGTACCTAATGTATGATAATACAAATAAAAAAAAATTTAAAAAAAGGAAAAATGAGGTATATATTTACGCATGTGAGTGTTTTTATGGGTAAAATTAAGCAACACACTATTGTATTAAGCATCCAGTATATTGGTGGGTTTTTTTTCAGCTACTGTTTGGAGCAGATTTGATGTTTGTCCTCAGCTGGTAGAGGCTGTTGTCAATCTATTCTAGGCGATGTGTCAGTGCCATCACTGGATGTTACAGTGACATTTCACTTGGAGGATTTTTCATTCAAAAGTTAGCGAAGAACCCAATGTTGCTCAAAAACGCCTCGGCATGCACACACACTTCAAATGCTGAGCAATTTACACCAATTTAGAGTCTTGTTAAAGACACTCTATAACAGTATATCAACTAATGCATTAGCAGAAATATTGCTACTCATTGAACTTGTTATGCTTTTGTGACATACAAAACTTGAACTGAAAGAGCCGAGCCTCATCTGGCTTCCTCTTCATTTCAGTATATCTGCATTCATACTGTGTGCTCATGGACACGTGGACATGGATTACTTAAACAGCCAGTATGCCACGCATGTTGACAAAAATACAACTTAAATATCTTTAGAAGTAAACATGTCCTGAAGGTTTAAGGCGTTGGCATGCATTGGGGTGATCATGTATTGCATACGGGAGCTATGGGAACATGAAACTGTTTGTTTATCTGTGGGTTTTATGCATGTGCAACGTTGTGAGTTTGTGTGTGGGGTGGTGTCGATTGTGTGAATGTTCCAGGCTTCTTCATTAGTTGGATGGCTGAGCTCAAGTCCTGGTGAGGGATGGAAGACATAGTGTTGTGCTCACTGCTGTCAGAAGTCATCAGCGGTGACTTACACTGAGGAGCACTACCAGCCGATGACATCCCTGACTGACACTGCGAGATTTCTGAGATTTCAAGTAAATGAAGAGTGTTGGTGCAGCTGAAACTTTTCTGTAATGCGATTCGAGGTTCGAACCCAGAACCATCTCGCTGCGAGGTGACAGCGCCAACCACTGTACCACTGTGCCGCCCCCCATTTTTGTATTGATCACTGAAAAGTTTTTCGCAAATGTCTTCCAACATTGCCCTCTCCACCTTTTCGGATTCCCATCTCGTTAGTCACAAAACATCAGCTCAGACTTTTTACAATTCACTTGATGGCTTTCATCCATCTTACTGATGTTTTCTTAAATGAGAGTCTATAATTACTATAGCTCATTGTTGGCAGATAGCCAGAGTCCTAAGTGGTGACTTAGAGGGATACGAAGAGGTTTGTACGGTTTTACAACACATAGAGGTGTGTTGAGACTAATTTCACCTCTTCAGTTTTCAATCCTTTCTCTACTGTTCTTCAAGGTCAATGTTGATCCTATTATAAGTACTTTGACATTATGAATCACAAAAACTGTTATTCCAATTGCATTCAAAACTGTATTTATTCTTCCTTAGGGTGGAATATAGAAACACAGTGTTGTTTTAATGTATTTACATACAGTACAGTATTTATAGCCAATTCATGGCTGCCATCTGATTAGTAAAAACAAAAACCCTGCAGTATTTTGACTATGGACCCAGCTGGTGCGTGAACCTTTATTTAACACCTATTGTGTTTCAGTTGGCTGGTTTCTTTCATCCCTCCTCTCTTACACACGCAAACAAATACACACATCTTCAGCATAACCTCAATTGTTATGAAACTGTTAGAGCTACTGTAGGTTATATACATCCTTACTACTTTGTTATGAAAGTCATTTTAGCAAGTAAAACAGATGCATTGTTTCAGTCTGATACTCATTTGTATGTTTGCGAGTAATGACTAAGCCAGAGTAGCGCAGCTCTGGCAGAGCCTGAATAAACGACTTGCATTATATAATGAAACAAATAAAAAATTAAAAGAGTAAAAGAAAAGATAAAACCACCATGTTAATCTGAGTGTGCGCTGTCAAAATTCTCTCCAATTCGAGTTCACCGTCTTGTGAACAGCAGACGAATTTTTGTTTTGCATTTAAATCACACAATAAAACCTACAAATTACTTGTCTCGCTCTCTCGGAGAAGATACTGAAGTTCAGTGACGGCAAATTTAAAAGCATGCTTTGTCCTCTGCATAGTCCATTCCTGTGGGCAAATTATGGTGTTTAACTTTCAAAGCTTTTTAAAAAAGAAAACCTCGCATGAAATCTCCTGTCCTTTCACTTCACTCCACATGGCTCAGCGATGCCATCCTCCAGCTGGAGAAAATGACGTTTACCGTCACAGGGTAAACAGACTTTCTATAAGGGCCACCAACCTTTTGGAAGGGTAATTTCAGAGCCTATCCACACTCCCTCTGTAATAATCTGCGTCTCTGGTGGTGTAATCTCACTCCACATCCCGTCCAATATTCAATTTCATGGTGACTTGGACGCTTTTTGTGGGGGTGACTTTTCCTTTTTTTCGTACAACATAATACAACAATATTTGTGTAAGAGGCCCCCGCAGGTGGGGTCAGGGAAGGAGGGGAATTCTGGTTGGGTTTTGTTGCGGATCGTTTTGGATGTCATTCAGGCTTCACTGACATACTTCACATTTACTAATAAAAGTGTTGAAACTAAAACATTGTCACACTGCCGTGTACTGCTCAGCAAGGGTCCAGAATTTCACAAATTGAAGGATGCCAAGCACGTACAGATGGATGCCGAGCTGGTGTTCAGTCAGCCTGAATTTTGCTGCGTGGATGTTGAATTGTTCAAGCAGAGGACAGATTGAGCCTGCTTCAATGGTAAACAGCGGTGAAATGTGTGATTCAATGTAATCACAATTTAGTGAAGCTGTTAACAACTCGGAGATCTGAAATGTGACCCCTGCAACAAACCGTTTTCTGAACGATAAGAGCCAAAAAGGTTGGGAAACAATGATTTCCTCTGAAACAATCTATCAAATCTTAATTTTTAATCTAACTAAAGGTGTCAAATAAATATAAAGGAGTAGAAAGTACAATATTTCCTTCTGAAATGTGGTAAAGTGGAACTATAATGTAGCATTAAATATAAATACTCAAAGTACCACAAAATGTATTTTCCACCACTGCCAGTGAGGCCAATGAGCAATTATGTGAAAGGCCAAATCAGACCCAAGCTGACGACAGCCGCTTTATTCACTAATGCCTTTGATCAGTTTGTGGTGGTTAGTCATACATATCGATGGGAATTGCCAAATGTTCCTAAATGACTGAATGAACGTCCATTTTTAGAGACAGTTTGTACTCAATTCAATCTGACAGCGACTCAACAAATCTGTGCCGCCCTAAATATGTGACCAAATGCTATTATGAGGCTATCACTTTGACAACAATTGTAGCTTGGTGTATTGAATAGATAATCTACAACCCACATTTTTTTCTAATTGCTGTTTTCTGCACGGAAGGCATCTGATCTCATGTGGAAACGCGTGCACAGACAATACAGTACATCTGTTTCCACGTGAAGTCGGGACCAGATGTTACATAGAGAAATGGTAATACTAAACAAAAAAAAACAAAAAAGCTACAATAATAAAAGCTACTAAATCATTGTGTTGAAGGCTCTTTTTAGTTTGCAGAATATTTCATATGTTCAATGCACAACATGCAGACCTTGTATTGTTGTGTCTCAGTGGAAAAACAACTCGAAATGGACAAAAATGCTCGGGAATGAAGGGAAGTAATGAGATTTTTTTTTAAAGCAGCCAAAAAGACATCAGAGAACCAAACAAATACAGGTACAGACTTTTTTTTTTTTTTTTTTTTTTTTTTCTAAATTACTACAGCAATCGAGAGCTGGTTGCATGATGTTATATAAGAATGTAATTTTTGAAATTAAAAAAAAAAAACTAGAATATAAGATGGTGAATATATTTGTTTGCCTGGTTACCAATAAATGTTGTTTACGTGCATTATATAGGATGTCCAGTGTTACGTTTCCATGTCTGTGGGACTTCAATGGGACTAAAAAAAAAATTTTTTTTTTTAAAAGGTGACATAAACCACAGTCGGCATGCTTGTGGTTTTCTGGCCTCCGTATAGGCCCAAATGCGGGCATTCAATCGAAGTTTAAAAGTTTTTTTTAAATGTTGTACGCGTATTGTAAAAAAACACCTAGAACAGTACAGTGTTTTGAACTGCTGCTAAACCAACATGTGTGAAGAGCTTGAATCGTAGCTCCCCGAGGGTTGCGTTGGGTTTAAACCACGAACTCACTCCACATCACTTTAACACAGCAATCCCCCTCTCCTCCTCCTCCTCCTCCTCCTCCCCTCCTCCTTCGCACACCTGAAGAGAGAGTTTTGGAGAGCGGAGTTGTGTGCCACGTGCCTCGCCACGCGGTTTTGCACTGGCTCGGATGGTAGTGGTGCGCGAGCTACGCAGCCGCGGGTCCCCGTCCGCCGCACAAGCTCGTCGCGCGCCAAACCCGAGATAACGAGGAGCGACCGAGCGGGGACGAAACGAGAGGAGAGAACAGAGAGCGAGGAGAGACGCGCTTTCTTCAACGAGTCTTCTTTTTGAAGGTAAACCGTTTTTACCCAACTTTTTTTTTTTTTTGTGTGTGTGTGTGTGTGTGTGTGTCTATTGTAAAGAGGAATGTTACAGAAAAGAATTGCGCTGGAAAAAAAAAACGCAGATATGACAAAACGCTTTGTTTTGTCGTTGATGTTTTGAATGCCTTGAATGTTTTCCTTTACGCCTGCTGAGGCTTGTTTGACGATTTACATTAACGAATGGAAATTGCCCTTGCACTCATAATCAGACTGAATGCCTTATTTACCTACTCAAGCTTTTTTTTTTCTTACATTTGATATATTAGGAGTTGAGTTTGGTCTTTTTCTGACTTTGCTGCAGACGCAGCCGCACACTTCACGCTGCACTTCGTTTAGTTAAAAACTTGAGAAATGTCAGAAGAGAATAATTTACACTTTTAACTGGTTTTTTGTTTTTTTCAATTTTTTTATTCAAACCTTTCTGTCACAATGCATATCTAATGAAGAATATAATGCAACGTGACGTTAAGAAAGAGAAGGTGTATGTGGTGCGACAGAACTGCTCGTTCTTTTAGAATAAGAGAAAATGGACAAAAGGAAGAAAAAAAACAACAACAAAAAAAGATGTTAAGAATTTGGTCTCTGCACAGTTGCTGTCAATAACACGTGAAATAACAAACATACGGTACGAAAAGGACCAAATCTAAGGACTTGGATAAACAGTCCGCGTCCACTGCCTTCTTGTTAAACAACAGCCTAAATCTGTTATTAACTGACTGCTGAGGACGTGAGTGACTGTTTCAGCACCGCGGACAGCGATTTGAGCCTGAGCCAGAGATTAACCGGCAGCAGGAACAAACAGCTGGCAACAAATAGATTTTGGCGACATGATATATAAACATTTGTACTAAGACAGCCAATAATATGCGTGTGTTTTAAATGACAAATGACAACATAATGTACATTTTATGATTTACAATTTACATAATAATTGTACAAATTCATACAATAGTTCTAAGCTTTAGGATGTGGAATTGTAAAAGAAAAATGTATGCTTGTACGGTATTATATTAGATCTGGAGGGTGAAACTATAATCTTGTCAATAAAAAGTAGGGTTTTTTTCTTTCCTTTCTGCTGCAGTGCTTTGCCAGTTTCGTTAAATAATCGGAACGTAATCATCTTTTGATGCGAAATATTACACTGGGGGGAAAAAAACAATGTTTTTTTTATGAAGTCGCAATCCAATCAATAATTAGATACGTACTGGCTCTTCCCTGTTTGTAGATCCCTTCATTTTATTTAGTGTGAAAGACTTATTTGTCCATATAGTTCTTAGAAAGACTCAAAGATGTTCCAGAGGTTTGGGATTATAAAAACAAAAACAATTTGACAGTCAGTGGGCCTAAACTGAGGTGTTTTTGTTGCCTGAACAATAAAATGTGCAGGTATGCTCTTTCATGTTGGTGAACTGCTGACTTGAACTTGAATGTTTGGCTGGCGATCAGAAGTTTTATTTTTTGTTTTTCTCATCTGTCATGCAGCTTTACATGATAGCCGTAATGGGCCAAGTTTCAAAGATTTAAGGATCCAGACTGTGCTACAAAGGGGTTTACAGCACCCTCTATGTGTTTTGTCATTAAAATCATGCAGTCTTCCTCCTTTCATCCTCCTCTTTGGTGTCTTGCCCCCTCTGTTCACAGTTGTCACTCCAGCCAATAGAAAACCACAGCTAGTCCACATTGAGAACCATGCTCAATGCCCCCCCCCAGTGTGTATTGAGCAGTTTTATAATAATGTGCCCATCCTGTTTGAGATCATAGTAATATCAGACCCATGTACAGCATGTCCTTAGTCAGGAGGTTGCACATCTAAGACTACAAAAACATCCTGATGGGAATATCCTCAAAAAGTGAACACAGTGCTCTCCGGTGATGACAGCTGCACTGTGCTCAGTTTTTAAACACCTAGTATGACAGTACTCCGCTTTTTAGTTTCAATTTAGAGATAGCAACATCTATTTTTTTT
Source organism: Brachyistius frenatus (assembly GCF_029030835.1). Classification (NCBI taxonomy): domain Eukaryota; kingdom Metazoa; phylum Chordata; class Actinopteri; family Embiotocidae; genus Brachyistius; species Brachyistius frenatus. The sequence goes on from NW_027210724.1 coordinate 233,002, forward strand.
TTTAGAGTGTGAAAGTTTTGTTAAAGTTTTCCAGGAATTTTAAACATTTTGTTCTGGATGTGGACTAATGATGTAGCTGTATAGTAGAACAGAGTGTACCAGGGTGTAGCTGTCAGTATAAGCACATAAAAGTCTTACTGTTCAGTCACATGCAGAACATTACTGTAAATAGCTTTAACTAGTGTTATTATTCAGTGTGTGTTTAAGTACCTATATGGCTGCGTGCGACATGACTTGTGTATCTTTTCCTCTCTCATCTTCTCTGATGTGTCTCTGATGTGTTTCTCGTGTTTCCCTCTGCACCGCCGCTCCAGCATGTAAAATACACAACCAAATAGGAAGCCTTGTTTTAGGACTCGCTCATCAGTTTATTCAAGCTTAACTAATGTGGAGGCCTCTCTGTATAGCGTTGCCTGGCGACAGGGCCAAGTCAAGCACTTATAAATGGAATACTTGTCCTCACGACAAACGGGAGGGAAATGGATGTTCGTGTTATTACTGTAGCTCACGGTTTCTTTCATGCCAGAGTCAATTGAGTGTCAGCCCTTTTAGAGATCACTACTTGTGTCATCCAATTATTAAACGAATTAGACCTGCCCGCCATCTTTGTTATAGACATGACAACCTGAAATTAAGCAGTATGGTATAATTATAAAAAGATATGAGAACAATCATGATACTGTGTGAGGGAGGGACGACAGCTCCAAGACGAAATCTTTTGCTGAAAGACATAAGAGAACTGCCTTTGGAACGGCATGACATATTTGGACTCTAACCAGAGCTGCCCATTTCAATTAAGATGATCTGGCATTACAGAGGAGAGATGTACGGCATTCTTTTGCAGACTTGCTCTTGGGTCTTGAGGGTGAGGGAAGAAAACACCTCCTATGTCAGGTCAGCTGGTTCTCAACCATTTATATGCACATGTGTGGCAGCGTTAAAAAAAGACCGTTGCCTGCTTTTGTAACCTGCATCCTGTGATTTCTGTGTAGAGAAGAAGTGACAATATAACACAAAAAACATCCACTTAATTCTCTGTCTGTTGACAGCTCGAACTCGCATCGCCACCACCTCTCTCTGCTGTTTGCCAGATGAGGCGTTGTAAGCTGTCAGGCCTACGGCAGGGACTCGGCTTCAACTGCAGCGTGAATTTTCTCTTTTTTTTGGATGGGCATGCCTTCAAGAGGGGGCAGAGGCATCTCCAAAATTAGACCGCAGACAAATTATTCCAGCTTGTTAGCTCCCTACTGGAGGCCAACATAGCTGAAAAATAATAGTTGACTCAAAAGAGCATATGGACAAAAAAAAAAAAAATGCCCCCCCCCCCCCCCCGTGCTATAATGTTAACTGTCACATTGTCAGGGAAGCAGACAAAACAACAATGACTACTTTGTGCTGATTGTAAGAGTCCTTCAAAACAAGGAATATACCATTAGTAGCTCTAGCAAATTGTTTGTTACACTGGCTGCCCCCTAGGAGCTCCAAAGTTTGACATACTCCTCTCAGCTGCTCCAAAGAAGTCTTTGCTTCTTGTGCATTTCATTTGAATATGTAGGCTACTATTAAGTTTGTACCTTTGAGAAAACTTGCTCTACAGCCAGCAGGATTAGTTACATGTTTTGCCATCTATAACCGAGGATAATATGCTAAGCAGGGGGAGTGTGGCCTCACTTAAAATAGGAACTCTTTTTATAGTCTTAGCTTGACTCTGGGCTCAACATTTTTTTTTAATTTATTTTTATCAGCTATTATTTAGTGTATTTCAAAAAGAGAATCCTTCTCCAAAATCTTAAAATTGTAGTTGGACATAGTGTTAACGATATAAATGGTGTATAACCTCCCGCCGACTTGTTTGACGCGGAGGACGCGGGGCATGTGTTGGCTTGTTGGGATCGTTTTCCTCAGCCATGTCAGAATACCAAGAAAACATGGGAGACCTTCAGAAGCGTGATTAAAAACTGGAGAACATTTTGGATGGATGAAATACAGAAAAACCTTTGAAACACTGTTATGACCCGTGACACATTCCTTTTGTATGTAATATAGTTATGCGAGTTTAATGTGGGCAAGTAAAATTGGCTCCGTAACGATGCGTGCGGGGCGTGATGATGTGCGACCTGTCACTCCACGCTGTTGACATGTGTCGGGCTTTCCCATTAGTACGTCTGCCGGAACTGCAAAAGCAGACCTCAGCTGCCCAAATGACGGGAGCTGCCGGCTTCAGCCAGCTGCGTCTTGATGACGGATCTCCTCTCTCGTGCATCGGACTGCGACTGTCCTCAGGCCCCGCTGGCCGGCCCCGGCAACATCGGCCGACGGGAACCAACTCGCACAGTGTTCGTTGCCTGTCCACGTCGGAGGCAACGCGGGGCCCGCGCTCGCAGCCACGCTGTTACAGCGAGCAGTAACTGGGTCAATAAGCATGCCAAGAGAGATCCACGCTGTGACACTGACGAAGCCTCGACAGATGCAGAAACACACACATTCTAATTAGAGTGTCGGTTGTTTTTGGAGTGACACTTCATACTTTCTGCCACGTTCATGGGCCACATTTAGCCGAGTCCTTTCAAATACAATTCAAAGTTCAGCCCGGGTGGGCAATATTTATTCTTTAAAGTAGCCGTGCTCCGACTTCTGTCAAGTAAGACGAAGGCAAAGTAAAACTTCCACAGTTAATCTTTAACATTTAGACAAAATAAACATCGTGTCACGCCGTGTTTGTACTCTGTGTAATTACTTCCTGTTTTATTTTGGAATGCTTCGCCTTTAGTGTCCATGCGCGCTTCCTTTCGTGCCATTGTTTTGTTTTTACCTCCGGTTTCTGTACCTGCCCATGTCTCTTTTTTCCATAAGGTAGTTAGAGCCCAGCCTGTTCTTCTCCCAGTTGCCAGGTTGTTACTTTTGGATCGAGTTCGCAATTGCCTGCATCTACCTGCGCTCAGCTTCTTATCTGCCTGTTTATTTCAGGTTTTTTTTGGGTGTTACCTATTTTTAAATTCTGCTCCAGTCTGTATCTTACTGTTACTTTTTTCTTTAGTAAAGCTCGCCTTGCTTTGACTTTCTGCCTCATTATGCATTTGAGATAAATATATATAAATAAATTGTCGTCATGATGCATATTTTACCCTGCCTCTTTCAACAGTTGAAAAGCCACTGCATTTGACGTTTCTGTTGGAACACGTGGTATTTTTGGCATTGAGCTGTTTAAATTAAGGTCGACAGGACAACATATGAAGGAAGTAGACAGGAGTGGAATTGCCCTACTTTTGGTGATGGTGTGCCCTTTACTGTTGTACATCTGCCCTACTTGATGCCAGCATGGCCTCTGGGCCCCTAGTGGTGCTGTTCAGTATTACATTAATGTTGGAAAAAGTAAACATGTAAGTTTACTTTTTTTTTTACATTATAGGTCTTCTTAGAACTAGTGTAACATCCTTAAAATGATCAACTTTTTTTTACTAGTAAAAGCAACCTATAGTTTCTGGTTTTGAACAAGAAAATATCTTTCAATATCTTTCATATCTTTTTTACTGTAAAAAAAATTGCAAAGCTTCTGCTGATTCAAACAGGTTAAAAGAAGCACTGATATTTACACAAGGAAGGGGGTTTTGTGTATCTCTTTGCAAGCAGAGACACTAAAAGCTTTGGTCTTAGTGGCTTTGAACATTTAATGAGAAACATTTCTCAATGAAAATCCTTTTTATTTTTTCTCAGCTGAGATCAGTCACCACACAGTGACCAGAACAATGACTATAATTATTCATGAGGGACTGAAGCAGTCTGAGTGCATGAGTCTGCAGTCTGAGGGGTTCTGGTCTAATCCTAAAGCAGCTGTACGCGCATGTCTGTTTTGCGTATTAACTAATTTTTTGTGCCATATTTTCTCCGTGTCAACCGAAAAGCAAAATGAGGCAGAGCTCGTTCAGCTAAGTTCAGGCCTCCAAAAAGCTCCAATTCGTCCGTACCCACACGTTGTATCTTAACGCATGTAGGAATAGAAAATAAAGTCATTCCAGATTTATAAGAAGGCAGCCCTACCATTTGGAGGGATTGACTGACCATCCCACATCAACCTAGTCTTCAAGAAACCTCAGACAGAACCAGATAGCGGTGGGCAGCCATCAGCCTCAACCAGTTACTGCAGGCTTCTGTTTAGAGCTAAGCTTCCTTCGTACTGTCCCCCAGCCGGCCTGGCTTCCTGGCTGTTCAGGACCTGCTAGGGGACAGCTAACAGGGGCAACGTTGGTTTGGTCCTTCACCTGCTACTGGGGCCTAATAAGCCACAACAGCTAATGGCTTGTTTTTCCATTGTACTCAACTGTGCTTCTACTTCAGCAAGCCTGGCCTCAAATGCTGCAAAAAGACTCCATTTATTACAACTACTTTTATTGCTGAAGAAGGCAGAGGAAAAAAAAACAACTGAACATCTATCACACTGCGAGAGAGACATAAGCCACTGCTGACTGCGAAGCTAACGGAAATGGAAATTTTGCAACGCAGGTGTAAGAGTAGAGCAAATGTGAGTTACAAATTAAAATTAGCTGCTGTGCCGAGATTTTGTGTTGGAGAGCCGAGGTTTACGAGTTAAGAGTCCCAGCATGATAGTAACAGGAAGTGACACAAAGGATCCAGAGTGGTTGGGGAAAAATTAGATGAGTTGGAGGGAAGCATGCTCTAAACCAGGGGTCTTTAACGTTTTTCAGGCCAAGGACCCCCAAACTGATAGAGAGATGGAGCAGGGACCCCCTACTATATACTGTATATTGTATAAAACATTTTTTTATATATATTAAACTGGAGGAGTGCAGGAGGCTTGGAGGGACAGGTCCAGGCTCGTCTCACGCTGTGAGTGAACCGGTGCCCAGCTTGGGAGAGCTCCTGTGTGTCGCTGAATGTGTGCATTTCTGACTGAAACATCTTCTGCCTCCGTTTATCCATTCACTACAATATGTTGGATTCATGTTAATGTGTATTTAAAGACATTTAAATTTGTGGGGGAAAAAAAGGAAAAAAAAAATAGGGAAAAATTGTCCCCCTGCAGTACCTCCGCGGACCCCCTGGGGGTCACAGACCCCCTGTTGAAGACCTCTGCTCTAAACTCTATGCTACTGTGATTGGTTGTTTTACTGTCAATCAACGTTCCTTTACCATTTCCTTAATCCTAACCCTAACCTTACCTCTACTTAAAGATAACAACTAAACACTGGAAGAGCTTTCCTCTCGCTGATCCAACCTAGTACCAGCAATCCAGGATTGACATGTTTGGTATTTAGTCGGCTAATCTTGTGATGCTATTGAATGTGTAGAAAAGAATTCTGAAGATAACTTTCAGAGTTTTCAGAGTAAGGAAGCCAAGTAAGTAACAGCGTTACTGGAATTAGCAACTGAAAAAGGGAGAAAAAAAATCTATGAATTTCAAAATGCAATCTACCCATTACTGAAAAAAAAGTATTCACATTACCTTAATGCAGCCTACCCAACAATAGGGTAATACCAGCCTATTTGTGGAAGCCTATATTTAAATGCAATCACCCCATCACTGTGTGCTTTTTGTGCCGTACAGCTAAAATAAAAAAAAAAGCCCTCTGGGTGAGTGCAGGATACAAAAATGTCTATTGTTTGGAGAGAGTCCATCCTCTTGCAGCTTAATACGAACTGCCTGAAAATAGAGCCTTTACATGGACATTGTAAATGAATGGCCACTGATTGCTCCATAGCCAAGAATAGCTGCAATTTAACAATAGTGCTTTGGCATTAATGCTGCTCCTTTGTGCTATAGTGAAACCCTGATTGCTTAGCCCTGCATTCCAACTGCTTCCAATCACCATCACTCTTCACTGACCTGTGGTTAATAGTTCAAAGCTAGAAAAATGTTGTGTAGCTGGATTTTATGTTCTATTTTGTGTTACTATTTGCTTTATTGAAAAAAATATTTTCCACAGCTGTGTGACTGTATTCATAAGTGATTCATGTTCTTTAAGTCAATTGTCAACTTGGAAATACGAATTCATATGAGTAACTTTAGGATTAAATACACCTCAGACGATTGCTCTGAGATGGTAGGAATTCTTCCACCTGTGCACAACCAAGGTCATAATTTCTATTCTGACACATAAAGCAAGGTCAAAATCGGTTATTTCCCATTTTTAAAGAGATACAATTTAATTTTAACTTCTGAAACATGGGACACCCTAATATAGCGTAAGATAGAACAATTGTCTTCTAGGATTCCTCCCTCTTTGTATCTAACAAATGTGGCAACTTTCTTTACCTATAAGAGGGATGAGTTCTGGAGCATAAGGTCATTAATTATCATGCAGGGACAAAGCTACAGAACACAATTTACAATACGGATAAAACGTATTGATGGAATGTCCAATGGTTTCTATAAGGTTATGTATATATTTATAATTTGTGTTAAACATTGTTTGAATAAGACAAAAACCCAGAACTTGTCTAACCTACGAGATGCAACTAATCGAGGGGTAGAAAATATAAACATCTTAGTTTCCAGTGCCAACTACGTTGAAAACATACGTTGTTGCAGAAACATTAGTTGCAATATCTTAAAATACCATGAATTTTAATCACGAGTTCCACATCTCATCTCATCTATTAACTGTAATTGCACTGGTTCTGCAATGCAATGAAGCAGTTGTATGGAAATCGTATTGCTTTGTTCTCCTGAGACTTTACATCCACTCGTGATACTTGAAGTTGATCCACGGAGAGCCAGATGCCAAAAATACCACGAATCTTCTGATAAACTCAAAATCCTTTCACATATTGTCTCCATCTTTCTAATCTCACAGTGGGTGCCGAATGTGGCAGCATACTGAGAATTTATGTAAAATCACTTCCTTCAATTACATATCTTCAGTTTCTAATGTTAAATTAAATTAAATCGTTTATCCTGCGCAATGTAGTTGTTTTAATTCTAATGAGAAATTTGAAGGAGACAATATTTCCCATATTTGCTCTTCAGCTGAGAGGGGAAAAAAAAGTCCCCTGTTGTGCTTTGTGCTTTCATATTCATTACTTTCTATTTATTCTCAACGGATATCCATTGACAGTTAATTACCTTGAATTAAATTAAACAATAAACCTCAAAACAATAGCCAGAGTGTTCCACCACCTGGTAACGGATGAGCCCAATATAATGCCAAAGCATGTAATACACCTTTCCCTCCGCTAGACCATACCATGTCAGTGTCATGTTTTGCCTCGCCAGGCAGCGAAAAGTAAGGTGCTTTAGGTTTAGACACTAAAAACTAGCAGGCTCAGGAAAAGATCTTGGTTTAAGTTAAGCGTGACACAGTCGCAAATTGGTTTGATTTAGACACAAAAAGCAGGTGGTTCGGTTTAGGTTTCTTGTTCTGAAATGTTTTTCCTATTTGTTTTATGATAACTTAGTTCCTTGTAGTTTGGTGAAATTGGTCACGATGTTTATCTGTTTGTCCCTTTCCCAGCTCCCCTTTCTGCCAGCGGTGCCCCCCCCCCCTGCTGTTAAGGCCGTGGTATGAGCCTATGTGGCAGGAAGGCACTGACGTTGCTGAGCAGCGTGTTCGCTGTTTGCGCCCTGGGCCTGTTGGGGATCGCCGTAAGCACCGACTACTGGCTCTACCTGGAGGAGGGAGTCATCCTTCCCCTCAACCAGAGCACTGAGGTACGCATGTCCCTCCACTCTGGGCTCTGGAGGGTTTGCTTCTTGGCAGGTGAGTTAGTATGAAGTATGCAAGAACAGACTGCAGCGCTGTAATGTGCAGAGGGCAAAGGACAGACTGGTGTAGCTTTTCCCTGCTTCATGCATATTACTGTGTGGCACTTTGTTTGCCGGCAACAGGAACAGCCTCTTCACTCTTTACATATTATATATTTAGGATAATTGGTGAACGATGAGTAAATTCAGCATAACTTTGATTCCTATCAAGCTTATATGGAATAATTATGGAAATATTTAACTGTGCCCTATGGATTCACAAGTGAAAGTCATGAACATGTGCACATGGGTTTGTTTTGGATGAGCACATTTAAAAACATCGTCCACTCACTCATCATTGTATAAGTGTGTACTCTCGTGCACATAGATTTGGTGAATGTAGGTTTCAATGTTTATTTTTCAATATAATTTGAATGGCAGTCACTTGTCACGTGTTTCTTTCCTTGTCTTTAACCCCTAGACCGCTGTATTGAAGACTGGTCATGGCTTGGTGTTTGAATACTTGAGCATGAATTTTTAAACTGTGCTTTTACCTCTGTAGCATCCGGAGTACCAGTACCTTCCCTTGTTATCTCCATTCTGTCTTTCAGTTCTATGTTCTACCGTTCAAAGTGTAATGTATTTTTATTCCAGTTGATGGATGGCTTTCCAAGACTTCTTTCCTCATGACCTACCCAATGGCAGCTTTCTATTCTCTGGCACCAGAGGCATCTTGGATTGAAGCAGAAAACCCTCTGCTCCTCGACTGCATTTTCTTTGTCCTTCTTTTTGACCTGCCTTTTTTCCCCATCGTAGCTTCCCACACTAAATATTTCCACATTGCACGGTTACACACCTTTTTGGACGGTAAAAAATAATGTTCCTTCCCAGTTCCAACATCACAGAGGCATGCATGGACCTTGGATAAAAGTAACACTAACTGCCAGTTTTTGAATCTTTTCTTGGAGACGCAATCCTTCAGACAAGTATTGTTCCAGAGTAAACCAGGGATCAACTTTTGCTCTTACCTTCTTGCTCCCTCTCGTAACAGAAAGAGTTCATTCTATGACTGCGATATGCTGTGTTGCTTTGCTGAATGTGTTGACGTTGGTGCCAAAACGGTGTGCTGTCATTTATTACTCTCATTATGTGACCTTGGACCAAACAGTGCTGGGGATCCCCTGAGAGTAACTACCCACTGGGGAGTTCCGCTAGATCTATGTACCTTCGAAGGCTTCTTTTTTGTTTCCTTCTAGTGTTTTGGGATAACACCTGTACAAAGTTTTTTGATCCTAAGCCCTGTGAGATCTCTTTTGGGGTTCAAATTGGCAGATTCTTTTTGTAAATATCAAACTAAAAATGTCTTCGTGACTACACTGAATGTTTGATGTTTTCACCATGGACTTAAAATAGATTGTGTTTATTCAGAACTAACTTAAATGGTAACTTAACCTGTAACAACATTTATTCCGCTTACTGTTGAAATGTTCCATTAACCCATGTGCCACAATTGACCTTCTCTGTCCCATTTCAGGCATAATTGTTCAGCCATGGTGAAACATGTAGGCAGTCCAGCTGTGATTAGGTAACAGCTGTTTTCCTGCCATGTCACAGGCCCATGTTATAAAACGACTGATGATTCAGTGTGTCTTTTAGGGGTGACTGAGTGACCTTATTGCCCACTTAGCTGTTCTGGTGCACAGTATTTGACCCAGAAACATTATTGCTCACTATCTCAGTATGCTGTAACACCAGCGAACGTGAACGAGGTTGCACAATGCTTTGACGAGGTATTGATGTCGGTTGAGGTCATGGGGTGCTATGCTTTTAGCGCTTCATTCAAGTAGAGGATCTTCTGTCTGTGTAATTGGGGTCCTTCGTGATTTACTAAAAATAAGTCCTCTGCTTTTTGTGAGAGCATCATTAACATTTTCTGTAATAGTTACCATTTTCCTCTGTTACTATTACATTAGTAATGGCTAAGACGTTACCATTCTGTTGTGCTGAATAATGATAATAGAACAAACACCAGCTTTACAGTCACGAGTTCAACAACCCAAGGCAGGGAACCAATCCCCCCCCCCCCTCCGCCCCACAAAAAAAATAAAACACAGAGACCTCACTTACACTACATAATAGCTGATTGTGCGAACAGGTTTTTCATTTCGTGACATTCGTCAAATGCTGACTTCCGCACAAAAGAAGATGGAGAAACAACAGGCGAGAGTGTGGGAGAGAGAAGTGACGATACAGTACAGTGCCTGCATGGCAAAACAGAGACTAGACGTGCATGGAGCAGACGGAAGCTGTAACCTTCATGAGTAAGTATTCCAAGTTAGGTCTCTTGATCAACATGAGTATCTGAGTTCCGTGTTTTTCTGACCACTGGCATAAGAACATTTGCAAATTGGCAACTGAAACTCTTCAAATGCTTCCGAATGCCTACCAGGTGGATTGTCTTTGACATCCACTGGGCATGCACAGTGAAGTTGTCCCCCAGGATCAGACTGTCAACACTGAGTTCTACTGTGACGTTCTGAGTCTGAATACATTCGGTGCAAACCACCTGAACTGTGTCGTGATGGCTCATGGGTTCTCCAACTTGACAATGTGCCAACCCACAGAGCGTTGCTGCTCAACACACCGGTTGCTCTCCACCACGCCTCCTTGCTAGATTTGACTCCCTGCGACTTCTATCTGTTCCCCAAAAATTGGACATAAAACTTTATTCGTGCTTTGTGCTCATCCCAAATGTGCACATGCCAGTGGTCACCAAAACCTGTGTACCTCAGGTGCTGATGTAGAACAAGCAAAGTAAGATTCAATACTTACAATGGTTATGACTTCCTCCTGCTTCGTGCATATCACAGTACTGAGCTCCCTTTACATGCAACAGTAGCAGTCTGGAGACTTCTGGATTCTGGACTTCTGGATTGCCCCACATATAAGCCTGTCTACCATAACCAAGCAATAGTGGATAAACTGCATTCCGAAGTGTAATATCACCAAGAAGTAGGTAACCAATCTTCACACACTCAAAGGGAGACTTTTGATAACACCAAAGCAATGAATCAAAACTGACTCAGAACACCAAGAAAAACTATAAACACCGAGTCAACAACTGGCTAAATCCCCGATGAATAGTCAGCAGAACATGCCAGGTTAATTTGACTCTTTTTAGTTTTAAACATATTTTCCTTGAAAAGCCTCCCAAACACAGAATATTATGTATCACTGTAATCTGTGCACGCATTAAGAGAACTAATTACATATGCTGGGTTATCATCCAACTCAACACCTTATAGTGTTTGGGGTTAATGAAGTGCTGAGAAAGACATCGGTTTGTGTGTTTTGGTACCAGACTTTGTACTGTACATGTCAGAGTGATAAAGAGAAAGGTGCTAAAATCTGACGCTGGGTGTTCCTCAAACAAGTGCTGACATTAGAAACGGTGCATTACATTAAACAGACTTCAAGTTTTGCTGCAACTTGAGAATGTTTTTAGGAAGCATTCGACGGCTTCAAAAATGAAATAAACTGATTTTTTTTTTTTGCACAGACTTGACACAAAGTTGACTAATTTCAGAAAATGAAAATGAATCCCGTCTGAAAACTTAACATTTCTGAAATATAGTCATCGTTTTGCCATTATAGGTATTCATCATGTGAAGGCTGCAAGACGTCTACGTACTCCACATATATAATGTAATTTTCTACGTGGTTGGATTTTGTCGCTGTTAACAGTTTAATCAGTTGTGTAGAGTTCTGAACTCCTGATTTGTGTTCAATCTTATTAAATATACATTTCCCCTGTCCTTTGTTCCAGGGGATGAGAAAGGACGGTGTTTTACCATCGAGTATGTGATGCCCACTAATGTCCAGATGACCTCTGAGTCCACTGTTAGTGTACTCAGTAAGTATCTGTTCACATGCCACTATTACATATATGAGCAATTCTTCAGTTTAGTGAACCTAAACAAAACTGGTACACAGTGTTTTAGTAGCATGGAACTTCTCATTGGCTGTGAGGGGCCATTTAAGATGTGTTGTACTATCAAGCTAGCGTACATTAAGGCTGGAACAAGCATTTTAACCGGGCAGTTGAAAAACCACTGACAAAAGAATACAAACTTTAGCTTCATTTAGGGGTTCATAACTGTCTACTTATTTTGTGTTTTGTTGTTTGACAGATATTCTTTGATGCAGCATGTCATATTATTTGGGGGTAAATGTTGCAGTAAAGGAGAAAATAAGTAATCCGAGATATTTCAGAAGAAACTGGAAATTAAGTTCTGAATGATTAAACTCTCGGAAAGGAAGCAGAATTAGGGGTGTAATGATTGCCATGTGACACCTACTGGTTCGTCGGGCAGCTGTATACTTGTATAGTGGGCGCACGATAGACAGTCCCGCTAACAAACCTCACTGCTGGCAGCTGAAAGAGGTGTGTGTTAACACCATGTGCGAAAGGCATACATCTACCAGCGGCCCTTTTTTTTGGCCAAATGTAAGGTTAGTGTTGACAAGGACTGTAATGCACAATTAATCCTTTTTTTTTAAAATTATGTTAAGATTACAGTGGTAACAAACACGGCTGAAGTCTGACCTGAGTACAAATCATGTGACTTGAGTCTACACCTTTGTGCTACGCTGCCCTCTTCTATGGGGTTTTGTGCTATTCCTGGCCCAATCCCCAAGGCTAGTCTACTCAAGATAAGAGCTGTGTGTGTATTAAAAATGAAAGGTTGCCATTTTCATATTTTAAAGACCTCCTTTAGGGTGAACATGCATGAATGCACACGAGTACTAGTTTGTAAACAAGTAGTGAGCGGTTCCAAGACAGCCACTTCAGGTCTAAAATCCCTTGTGACTTCATGCTGCGGCCCAAAGATGGACTTTGATGTGAGAGACGCAGTTCATACTGGGTAAAACAAAGCTAAACTGATCTCGTAGATACAATTCCATGCTTCAAAACCTCAACTTAATAAATCTGCTCACATTTCAGAGTCAATGTGAATGCATTAAACCATTTTATTTTGGTCTATTTTCCTCTAATAACAGTTTACTTGCGATGAAATGTCTACTGAGGAGTTTAATAGACATGTTTACTACGCAATCTAAAGAGTTTACACAACTAATTAAATGTCCCGTTACATGCAAGTTATGGCCTCAGACATCTGGTCCACTTAGCTGGAATGCTAACATTGTGTGTAATGAACAACACAGTGGGGGGGGGGGGGTCTGAAAATAAGTACCACAGACTGCCTTTAATTCTGGGAGGTACTTTGCCATTTTCTCACAGTAGGGAAATACCAACTTCATGAGGATAAGACATAAGACAGCCCGGCAAAAAAACAAACAAAAAAACAAACGTTATGCTGCTACTGTACTAACAGATGAAACTGAAAAAAACTAATTTACAGGAAAACAACAACGCAACACCCTCAAACTGATCACTTCCTCTCTTCATTTTGTTTCTCTTCTCTCATTTTAGAGATGATTCGTTCTGCCACGCCCTTCCCTCTGGTCAGCCTCTTCTTCATGTTCATCGGTTTTGTGCTCAGTAACATCGGCCACATTCGACCACACCGCACTATCCTGGCTTTTGTCTCTGGAATCTTCTTCATCCTGTCAGGTACTTTGGTTTTTCCTCAAATTCTAGATTACTGATGGTTTAAAGATCTGCACGTATGAGCTAAACAATCAATAGGCGAATACATCTACAGTTGGCATGTTGCATTTTTAGGCCTGATACAATTTTGATCAGTCAAGTTTAAGAAGAGAGCAAAGTCAAAAATGCTGTTGATGCTTTTAGATTACAAAATTAATGGTTCGTAATAAATTATGGCAAAAAATAATGACGTCACCATCGATTTGTTTTGGTACTTTTCTACACACGAGGGTTTCATCGGTCTGTCTCTCCTCTGTGCCTCCCGCAGGTCTGTCTCTGGTTGTCGGTCTGGTTTTGTACATCTCCAACATTAATGATGAAATGTTGAACAGGACCAAATCTAACGAGGCCTACTTCAGCTACAAGTACGGATGGTCGTTTGCCTTTGCTGCCATCTCCTTCCTGCTCACGGAGGTAACCTCACCATAGCAAATTCGTATAACACTATCCCACATTTAAATAGCTGCTTTGAGATTAATTATTTAAACCTTTTGTACCTAACCAAAACATGTTGTCCTGTGTCTGTGTCAACCGCAGATGCTAAACTTCTTTTTAGTATTTTATGGGATGGGGGGGGTTGTTGTGTTTTCTGTCAAAGTTTATGATTTCACATTAATGTTTATTTACTTAAACCCATCAGTGGCATCAATTTTCTTTTTTCAAAATTACCTCTCATCCGCTGCGTTCATGTTTTGCATTGCATTTTATGCATCAAACATAAAAAAAAAATTTGATTTCAGGGAACATATATTGGTAAAGCTCTATGAATGAATAGATAATAATAGACTTATTTTTAATGGTTCTACACACATACAGCACAAATGCACATGAATGCATTTAAATAAACCATGACTCAAATGTTTACTCTGGGAGGTTAAATATTGCTGATGGTCAATAATCACACAATTGCACGTGTCACTCGACCATAATCTGGAATTATTCATTGTATGACATTAATGAAATTATTATAATTAGAGGTGGGAGAAAAGAAAAAAAATTCACTAAAGTAACGCGATTCTTCTTTTTTTTTTTTTTTACATTTTTAAAATTGAGCTAAAAGTCGCAGGATTCCAGCTCACAATGAGTAGGTCCTGCTTTTTAATGGTTTAACTTTCTGTTAACTGTTGTTTTCCAACCGTCTGTTGACCGGATCAACACCTCAGGCCCGAGATTAACCGGGTCCTTCAGAATAAAAGCACCAGTGATTCTGCTTTCATTTGTTTCATCATATCAGTAATTCATTTAATTTAATCATAACAGTATCTTATCTAACTTTATTAAAACAGTACCAACAGGTAAAAAAAACGTCTATATCGGTTTATGGCCTTCTGCCCTCTTATATGCTATTCCTAATGACAGACTTTTAGTTAGCATGGCTTTAAGACAGAGCCAAGGGGTTTGTAGCAATGATAATGCTGGAAGAAAGCTCAATGACGGACTGTTTTTGAAAATATGACTCATTATGTACAAAGTCTCTAAAAGATCAAACTTTTTTGGAAAACAAGTGGAAAGAAAAATCACAATAAATTGTTCTATCAAATCGGAATACTTGTAAAACTTAAACATTGCAATACAGATCAAAAATGGATCCTAGTATTGTGTTAGTATTGAATTGGGAGATAAGCATATTGTCCCAGCCCTAATTTGTAACAGTGGAAAATAACAGCACATGACTACAAGACAATACAGTAAGAAACGCTGGCGTCATAATGCTGATCATTGAAACCGTCTGCCTCGTCTTAACTCTCATATTGTTTCCCACTCCTCCCAGACGGCGGGCGTCATGTCAGTGTACCTGTTCATGAAGCGCTACACAGCAGAGGAAATGTACCGGCCTCATCAAGGCTTCTATCGGCCTCGCCTCAGCAACTGCTCAGATTACTCCGGCCAGTTCCTCCATCCAGACGCCTGGGCTGGACGTGGCCGCAGTGCGTCCGCCATCTCCTCCGAGGCCTCCCTCCAGATGAACTCGTCCAACTACCCCGCCCTTCTCAAGTGTCCAGAATATGAACAGATGTCCTCCTCACCCTGCTGAGGCACAGGATGAGTGGCCGTGTTAGCACTGTTGGGGTCATTTTGACCTGCCTGGATTTCGGCATAAAATTCTCCAATAATTTGATATTATCCAGCTTGAAGTTTCCACTTCAAGCGTTCTCACTATGACCTGATTGACGTTACCATCTCTACTGCAGGTTTTTATTTACAGTTTCATAGAGCTTTAGAGCTTTTAGAGATAAGAGAGGAAATAGTTTGACCAGGTTGTAATATCATCCACTTTTCTCTAGTTTTTTTTAGTGACAGGTTTCTAGCAACCTGCTGATTTGAGAGTAGGGGTTAGAACCGGTGATGCAACTATGTGTACATGATGTCGAGTCAGCAGGATTTCCCTCAAACCAACCATGGCAGCTGTTAATTTCATGAGGAACTAATTAGAGAATTCCACAGTGTGAAGGAAACTTGCTAAGAATTATGAACCCTGGTGGTTGGTACTGAGAAATGTCTTCTCAATTTCATCACTGAGCAAAACGTGCTGGGTTGTGATTCATAAAGAAATAAAGAATTGTGCTCCTTTCTTCTACAAATTGTACACGAGGCAGCTGTGTCAGTGTATGCAAAAAAGTCTGAACATTCAGTTGTTAAGGCACTTTGTGCAGAAAATGGCCTTTTGTTGCCATGTACTGTAGATGTGTGTATGCACATCACAGCTGTTTCAGACATGTTTATGAGAAGTCAGGGGCCAGAATGCAGCTTACCAATTGGAGACGTTGTGAAACACATGTTGGATTTAAATTTCAAACAATCAGAGAGCGAACTTTAACTGACATACCATTTGATAAGAAAACTGTTTGACTGGCTTATGTGCTGGGAGAGCTGGCTCTATGACAGGTGGTACAATATTTTACCTTCTTTATGAACTTCACCTCTTTTTTCACCCTCCATGCACGTCTGAATGAAGTGTGATTTCTAATCCATTTACAGATCACACTGACTTTCAGTTAACTGCCAGAATACATATTTTCTCCATTTAAGTCCTTCGCCCAAGAACCATTTATTGTTATGAAGCCACAGAGCTATTTCTTAAACAATTTAAGCAGCAACTGAACAGCTCAAGGCTTCATTTTGTATGTGTTTACATACATTATATGTAGTTGAATATACTGTGTGAAATTCTTGATTTAAAAGCTTGTTTTCATTGGTCCCGCTCAGTAGTTTGACAGCAAAGGAAAGTTTTTATTAGAGGCTGCTATTCCAAACATACAATATAAGGTAGATTCCTTTAAAGGCCGTCCAAGTATGTAAATTAATACATCAAATCTGAGAGTGTCATTGTATTTTATTCTAAAGAAAACAGACTAACCACAAATAATGCTAAATATGCACTCATAACCCATTAAGAATAACAAAACCGGATAGCTTTACCTCCGTGAACCAAACAACACAGATGTAAACAAACTCTCAAAGAACCGATGATTCCTGTATAGACCTTTTTCAGAGCAGACGTTTTGACTTGTCATTGTAGAGAAAGCACAGGTGTATTAATACACCTGTGATTACAAAGTGTGACAAGTCAACACATCTGCTATGAAATGGATCTATACAATTGTATTCTTAGTTAGTCAAGCAAGCAGAGAAAAAAAAAAGTGTACCTAATCATAATTTAAAAAGAAAACAAGTAGTACAGGCGCAACACTGTTTGAGTTATTAAACATTAGATCGAAATCTAAACAAGAAGAGAGAGCCAAAGGGGAGCAGAAGAAGTTTGGATGGATGGTGGTGACGCACTTGATGTAGAATGTGACTGAGTCAGATGGTTTGAACTATTTTACTATGGAGTTATTGTGAATGTAAGATGTGGCGAAGGAAACACTTGCTAAATGAGATTTTTTTTTTTTTTGCCTGGAGTAAAATAGCTCTCTTATAGAGATATAAATTATAGACACATATTTTTCTAATTTCTAATTTACTCCCCCATAATAACAGAGTATTCTTAGATGTTTAAATACATATATACCACAATCCTTAGTGTGCCAAGAGAGACGTTGTATCCAGGTAAAGAGGAAAAGTATTGAATATATACATTTCATTCAGCATTACGTGTGACCAAACATATTAGAGAGATACATTTTGTCTTGTGCAATAATTTTATGTTAGTTTGATATATTACTACAATTATTATTATTGTCAGTATATTATGTTGCATGGTGTGAACTCCACATTATATTAATGGCATGCAACATGTCATCACTGGACCATAGTGTTCCACCTATCCTGCACAGCAAAACACATAAAACTAATAAACACTGAAAAAACTGTGCCAAGTTGAAACTTTCACACTCAACCACTGTTTTGGTATTTAGCCCTGTTACGTTTTCGTAATTTAAAACACTTTAATAAGAAATCATCAATGTGTACATAGACAATTTTTTTTTTTGTATAGACCACAGTAAATGTAAAAACTATGGTTGTCCTGTTGTTGGGTAGATTTATCTGCAGTACATTTGACGGCTGTTTCGCCTCCTGCATCACATTGAGAATGTGAGCGTTTGCATCATATGCTTACATAAATGTAAAGTATTCCAATGGTGTCATAGTCAGACATGAAATGTCAATATATGTGTATTTTTACAATCAGTCATATTCATGATGTTAAGTGTGCTGGGATGGTAATGAAATAAAAGTTTATGGGATTTGATAAACACCGAGCTTGTTTCGTCTAAATTTGTATCTCTGAAAAGTCTGCGATAAACAGTAAGCTCTTCATATTGTTGTGTGCATGTGGCATAGTGCGAAACGAATAATATGCATCACTCAATATCTATAAAAGTTCCTTTATCAATCCAAATTTGGCCTGGTATTTATACTACTGAGAATTTTTTGTAATGTTAAGTCACTTATTAATTTATTAATTATTATGAAAACGTTGAATCCCCAGAATGTATCAAATATACCTGAAAAATAGCAAGATAACCCTAAATAGTTGCATAAAAAATGAGTCATGGAGGGATGCTGTTACTCAGTCAATAACACACAAAAGCAAATAGACGTGAGAGGATGGATGCTTTTTGTTTCTCATTGCAATTAGGCAAGTGAAACACTGACACATGATGTCATGTAAGAAATTCATCTTTCAGTAAACTACAAGTTATGGTTAACATAGCAAAACGTGGGCAGTGGTAATGTAGCAGCTTAGCAGTTGCTATATGACGAGGAGTTGTTAGGAAAGTTGCAAAGTAAGTAAACAGTAATACAAAAGTAAGCAGCTGTAGCCTGCTCATGTCACTATCAACACAAGATTTGACTTTTTTTTTCAACTGGGTGTGGCAATCATTGATCACGAATTCCAATGTGATCATACAATGAGACTGTATTTAAAAGACTGTGCACACTCCGTTTTTTTTTTTTGTAATTTGCATGGCCCTCAAAAAGGTTATTTGCTTAATGTCTACTCGTCATGCAGAGAAAACCTACATAAGTTTTGTGTGCGTGGTCTGATTTGTTACTCAGAGCAGCAGCCTGGAAATAACTTGGAAGTAAGTGCTGATTTACCTGCCGTCTTAACGCGCCACGTTGCAGTCACGTTGTCTAACAACAGATTCAGAAAAATATGGAGCCCTAATGAGAACAGCTTTATTGGGGATCCGGCTATGTTAAAAGGCAGCTGTGAGCACAGACAGTACAGTAGATATAAAGGGCTGATACACCAGCCAATATCTGACTGCTGTTCCATATCCCACCCGCTTCCCCCCGGGGGAAAAAAAAAAAAAAAAGTCCCGTAATGGGAACTTAATGTCGGCAGGCTTGATTGTCAACCTGTTGACGCGGAGTGGAAATGCATATTAATGAGATACGGTAGTTCTCCACTGAAACAACAACAAATTAACTGCTCATCACAGTTTTCTTGTTTTTGAAGTTTGGTCACAAACCTGATGAATTATCCACAACCTTTCTTAAGATTACCATACGATGTCAAATTTGTTTCCCACTAACTGACACTTTAAATAATCAGAGGCTGCACTTTACCCCCAAATGCTTTGTAAACATGAGGAACATCCCATATGAATTGTCAGCCCACATTAACAAGGCTGTCCCCTCCCAATGATAAGGTCAGATCTCTGTCACAGAAAGTTAGACACATTGTCAGGGGGAGGCAGCACTTCTCCGACTGAACGAGCTGGCCCGCATCCATCTGGCTGCATGAGATGTAATGGGGCTATTAGCAGGACGGAAACAGCTGATCTACATCATGTACTGATGTGCCCATAAACTGAACGAGCAGTTTCATGTATTGATCTGATGAGCTGGCACGTTCCCAAATTGATTACCCCCCCCCCCTCCTCACCCCCAACAACGCCACCATTTGTTTCAAATTTCACTGCTGGAAGTAATGAAAGAACATTTTGTGACACGCCTCTCAGTCCCATTCCCGCTCTCTGTATAATTAAAGAAGATAATGACGAGATTTACTGCCTCGGTGAAGTTATTATTCTGCACTTCCTTCTTAAACTGGCTGTTTGGTGACGAGAGGTGGCCCAGTGCCTTTTGACAACAGCTCCATCTAGCGTCATTTTTGTGAAAACACAAAACTTCCACGTCATTTCTTTCTGTTCAAAAAGCGAGTGAGGGAGTGAAGACGACCGAGATCAGAAGAGTTCTTCTTTCTTTGATATGTTCAGGAGCAAACTCCACAGGGAAACACAAACGAACTGTAAACTACATTTGACCACACATTATTTCAGACGCATATTTGTTTGATGAACAATGTACTGTAATCAAAGGATATGTAACATGTTAAAAGACATTCTTCTCCCAACCTTAGACAATGTTTTACACACAATACATTCAAGGTCATAACTCGAGAATTTGTTCACTGATTATGACAAAATATTACACCAGTGTGTAACAGGATAAAATGATGACGCGATCATATTCTACTTCCAAAAGGTCAAAGGTAAACTTCACTGTGACATCATGATGGTCTGCTGACACATTTCTGGCCATTAGTCAAAACAATAAATCGGGAACAGATGACTGTGACCATATATTTCGCATTTGGACTGATACTGAATTGGTGACTCTAAATGTTGGTTGTCTACCTTGAAACTGTGTTGATTTAGAGCTTCTGTGCTGTCGGGTTGAGGATGTGTGTGAAACATCGATGTTTTAGAATATGTAGACAGGAATTGTCTGCTGTCATGGCTACAACTTCATCAGAATCAGCTTCGTTGGTCAAGCATGTGAACACATACTAGGAATTTTACTGTTTTTTGTTTTTGTTTTTAGTAAATACTAAAATTCCTTCAAAATCTTTCCTCCATTTATTATATGAGTCTGAAAAGTATGGATTCTAGCACTTAAAGACATGCAGCTGGTTAGTTAGTCGAGGACAGAAATATTTTACAGTCACACTGTGGGGACTCAACTCTTTTAAGGGGGACAAGAACAAGTCCATTTAACATCATTAAATCTTCGGGTGAAGACTTGTGGTAAGGTAAGATTTAGGTTAAGGTTACGGTAAGGGTTAGAGATAGGATGTTAGTGCTTATGTTTGGGTACGTCTCCAGGAAATGAAAGAAAGTCAATGTAATGTCCTCTGAAGGGATGGAAACAGGACTGTGCATATGCCTGTGCCTGTGCGTGTGCGTGTGCGTGTGTGTGCGTGTGTGTGTGTGTGTGTTTAATGCAGCACTAAAGTAACTGATTGTGATTTCACAGTGATTGTCCAATTTGTTTCACTCCAGCTGTGAATCCCCTGCTTAGTAAATCTTTGGCCAGAAAAGAGTGAAGGTCTTCTATGATCTAACAAACACAGAGAGAGATAAAAAATACTGGAAAGTTTCTTTTTAAAGAGGAAACAACTCTTTTTCTTTGAGCTAACACAACAGAGATAACCAAGGACATACTGTATTAAATAATTGAGTTGTCTGTTGCTATAATTTACAGACTATAAGAACCAACCTACTGCTTCTCCTTCTACAAAAGGTGAGAAAAATGAAGTGAACATTGACATTCTGACAGTTGCTTTAACTGAGCAGTATTTATTCAGTCTGTGTTGGATTGAAGTGAACAGTGTTTTGTTCATTCTTAAAACATTATTCTAAAAAGAAACAATTTATGAAACTTATGCAAACAGTGGTGGGTTTGCTGCTTTAATCTTTAAACTGATACTTGAACATTTTAATGAAATAAAGGAAAAACAAGTGTGGGATGAATTCCATGAGGGATGTAGCTTTACCTCAGTGCACACAGGGAGGACACACACACACACACACACACACACACACACACACACACACACACACACACACACACACACACACACACACACACACACACACACACACACACACACACACACACACACACACACACACAGTTTATATTTCTGAACTGGCTGAAAGTGGAAACGCTGTGCAGCATACAGTCCTTAGAATCACTGTGAAATTAATTACTGAGGTGTGTTTATTAATTAAAACTGGAGAGACCGAGAAAGAGAGGAGTTTTGGAATCTTCAAATAGGAAACCAATTGATGTGCTTGTGCTGCAGTGATGATGATGATGATGATGATGATGATGATGATGGTATGATGAGGTGTGTGTTTGCACATTGTCATGCTTTTGTCGCCGTGTATGTTTATGTGTGCATTCTTGCATGTGTATGCAGGTGATAATGATAAAGCTGATAATGAAAAGATTGTGTCTGTTCTGTTAGTCGCTCTGGCTGTTAAAGTTTTTTGGGGAAATGCGTCAGAGACTACAAAATAAAGATCTTTCTTACAGTAGATAAATGATGAGGACTGACATGTAACATAGGTCAGTGGATGTTGTGGTTTCAGACTTTTCCAACCAAATAAACTTAGTTGCTCACACAGAGTTTCTCCTGGAGTTCATTCACTCCCATTACACAGCTATGAGAAAGACAGGGGGCTAAAATAAACAGGTAAGCATATGGTGGTGTTCCTGTCAAACAACAAAAGCATTTCAAACATATCCACTATTAAACTGCGACTCATCCCTATTTAATGAAATTAATCCGTTGCTTGCTTGTTTCGACCTTTTAAAACAAGAAAATACCAAATGATTGTCGAAAGCAAACAAAGCGATTTTATTTGAAGATCCAACAGCTTTGACTTCCTGAAATATTCAGAGAGAATACCCTGCTTTTAATCACACGATGTGCTGCAGCCAGATTCAAAGCCTGATTGGAGTCGAGGGACTTGAAAATTTGTCTTTGAAGATCAGCTCTCAATATGCTCCCTTTCTAAAATCTCTAAGCCACCCACCGCTCGCTGCCACTGACCGAAACATGCAGGATTATAAAAGTCAGCAGGCAGAGTGGACAGATGGTCCACACTGGAAACTCTGAAACCACCAAGATTAGTGCTGATACTGCTGTGTGTTAAATGGGTGGCAACATTAACAATCAGAAGGAGTCTGCTTCCAGCTTGTTTCGCTTCGAGTGGCACCTGAATCTTAAAATTCTTACTTTAAAAAAAAATTCCCCATTAAAGTACTTTGTCTCTCTCTCATTTCATCTAGTTTTGGAGAATTCTGGTTGTCCTCCAAATGTTGTGCGTTTTGATAATCTGGGAAGAAAATCTGCTTTTTTAACAACCTTTTCTTCAACCATTGTTGCCCTCTCTGGCTATGTTGTATCATATTTTTCGATCATAGCAAGTATTTTTTTGACTACTCTGCTTTCATAACTAAAAAAAAAAAAATGTTCAAAACTATAACATAGAACCTAAATTGCAATAAACTCGTTGTTTTTTTTCTTGAGTCAGAAAGAGAAAAACTGTTGGTGTAAACTCCAGCTTGTCGCAGCAGAGCCAGTCTCTGGCAGCCTGAGGGCTAAGTCTGTGTTTGCTTTTTCTTAGCCCAATCTCATATGCCCTTTATCGCTCCATTCAGCTCCAGGCGCTATCTGTACACACACTGCTGTGTGTGACTGCAGCAGGCATCATCCATGTGTTTGCCTTGCTTCTTCTTAACCCCCGAACTAAGAGACAAGCAGGAGAACAGGGACATAGCTGGTCACATCGGTCGTTATTTTCTGACCCCCGCTCATCCAGCTAAACATGAACGGTTACTGTTAAGTGCTGTAATGTACCATGGCAGCAAAAGACATTTAACCTGGAAGCTGCACGGCACTACCTCAGTCTTCTATTAATGGTTACGATGATCCCGTACTGGATTATCTGTTAACTGAGCTCATTTTTGGTGCAGTGTTTTCAAATTCTCTGTAATCATTTTCACAGTTTAAGAAAGAGAGGGTTCTCTGGTGCCCGTTTTGTTGCTGATTTCAGATGAGAACTCAGTGGTCATGTTACAAAATGGGTAAATGTACAGAGACCGAACTCCGCACGCAGGTATTGTATTTTTCTTTCAAGAAGTATGCATTGTCTCGTAATTAAGCCTTGTTGTCAGGTACAGTAATATACCATATGTCACATGTATAAGACTGTTACAACTGTTTGGAAAATTAACTTATATTTGAGTGATGGTAATGTACTGCAAAGGGCTCTAACAGTCATTTAAAATATGTAATTTTCATTGCACTTTCAGTCAGTATTCTAACTTAGAATATATGTGAATGCATGTGGGAAAACCATCAGGCTGTACCGATCACTTTCAGTTTAGAACATGCAGCGATAAAACACTTCACATCAAAACTCTCTCACTGCTGTTCTATGTTTGCTCTCAGATGCCAGAAATATTTTTTTGCCAGTGGGAGCTGAACTTTCACCACATGTCACAGCTGGCATACATCTCGTTAGCATATTAGTAGTTTTAATGTTCTCTCTCTTCTTGCCTCTGACGGTCTTTCATCCCCATCCTGCTCAGGCTCGCTGTCGCTCATTTCCTTTTCAAAATAAACTAAATCCAAGAAGCTTCTTTCTTCACCCTACAATTTTACCAAAATCAGTCTGAATTTTATCAATATAATTTCAAAAAACAATCACTTCCTCGATGAGGTCTCTGATTTACTATTTAAATAGCTTTGGCACATTGGCATATTCGCTAATGTTGTGCACCCTGCTGCCATGCAGAATCTCATTCACTGTATAGGCCAGACTGTAGCAATTACTAAAATCTGAAAGTGTTAAAAAAAAAAAAGAAAAAAAAAGCAGCTAAGACACGACACTTAAAGTGTCGTATTTGAGAGGCAAGTTCAGAGAGGTCATAGAGAGGTCGATCTTGGCACGGGCCGAAGCCCGGCATGGAAGCAGAAAACACCATGAGAAAGAAGGAAACTGGCAGAGGAGACCGCAATTAAGCAGACTGAAAGGGCAAGCTGTGCCAGCCCGCTCTCAAATAAAGCAGGCACAACAGAGAAGCTGGAAAGTGCAGAGAGGAAGAAGTGAAGTCGAAAAGAACTTTGGATCAGGGCGACGATGACAATTAGATTCATTATCAGTGGCTCCGCTCGCTCCCATTAACCACAGTTACTTCAGCCAGGCCAGCTGAAAGGCCCACACATCAATTGTACTATGAAATAGCAGCACTCAGACACATCTTGCCACGATACATAAAATAGCCCAAAGACAAGAGGATTGGAAGCCGAACCGCATGGGGCACATGAAGGGAGGAATCTCAGACACACACACACACACACACACACACACACACACACACACACACACACACACACACACACGATGATGATGAAGTGGAACAGCATGGCTGGAAAACCCGCCTCTCTCTCTGTGTCAGTGGGAGAAAAAAAAAAAAAGATTGCTCCACTAAAAAAGACCCCCAACTGCAAACAGCCGAGAGCTTAAAGTGACAGACGCGGTTCAACACTTGAGAAGACTTCTTTCAATTAGCGGCATCAAATCTGCATTTTTGACTTTGGCCAAGATATATGTCTACTTTTCTAATTTTATGAGTTGCCTGGTGAGAAGCAGTGTGCTTCTGTACGACCTGTAATATGAATTAGACTCATTGATAAACTATTTTAAAGGACATACGGTATTTTACCATACCTGTCTCTGATGACTCTTCATTGGACCAATTTGTTTTTACTTCCTCTGAAAGTCAAAGACGAGGCAGCATCTGAAAGAGTCCAAAATAGATGAAAAGAACAAGAGTTTGTGGTTTCCGATCGCATATAATTCTTTAAAAACTTTTTTCTGTTTGCTGATGCAATCTGAAACATAACGCCTCTCTGCCTCTGTCTCATCACCTGCTGTGATCCCTCCACTCCCACCCTTTTTTGTGAGGATGATTGAAGCCCATTGGATGCATCACAGCAAAAAATATAAGACAAACATTTGTGATTTGCTTTTCTTTATATGTAAAATATGTGAAATAAACAAAGTACTTTCCATATCCTCACTCTCACTGTTCTTTTTTTTTGTCCAAGCTCTTTATCATATTCTAATTTTATTATTTGTACTATCCCTTACTCAACCTACTAATTTTATCTCCTGATCCTCACTTTCCAGTTCTATTTCCAGCTTCTCACTCTACACATACTCACACAGACATTCAGACCCTGACACTAACTCTATGTACTCTTGACACTCTCTTTGCAGGGACCAGGAAGTGAGTCAGAGCTCGGGGTCTTAGAGTGGGGGGCCCTCGGTCAAACATGGGGCAGCACAGAAACTGCCTGTACCACATATTGTAGACCCTTCCTTTCTCTCTGTGGTAGTGTGATAAAAAAAAAAAAAAAAAAAAAGACAAAAAAACAACCACATGCAAACAGCTAGGGGCTTAAAGTGACAGGCCCCCAGCCCTTAACAGATTCTATTTCGCGAAATTATATTTTTATGACCAAGATTTATGTCTTATTTTCTAGTTTTATGAGCTGCGTGATTTTGCATGCAGACTGTTCCAACTTCAAAGTTGTTTTCATGGATGTTTAAAGAAAAATGTCAGCCGTGTTGATCCTTTCAACTTAAAAGTTGCTGCTACAGTAGCTCTCTCATCTCCACTCTGCTGGCAGCTGTGTTGTTGTTTTTAAAAAAAATCTTTTTTGTGATTTCTGAATGTTTTTGAAAACATATGAAGCTCAGTTTCAAAGCTGTGTGAAATTCTGTGGCCATAGGTTTGTGCTTTTATACAGTATACGAATTGTTTTAGAAGACTAGTTTGATCAAATCGTCGTACCAACGGTAAAGGCTGTTCAGATCCTGCTGCTGTCTAACATCAGTGTATATGTCAGCGTAAAAGAGGATTTTTTTTTTGTTTGTTTTTTGTTTGTTTGTTTGTTTCTTCCAACAGCTGTTATCGTCACTGTTTCCAATTGGCTCCAGCCGTGGAAGGTGTGGTCTGCATGAACGATGCTGCATCTTTTGTCACACCGTGCAGTTTCATGTTGACTAGTAAACTGTAAAGAAGCTTTAACCGTGTGTGGTCAACATAGCACCGCCCTTTCATTTCATGATAACAGTGCTTTTGCTTAAGCAATGCGTTTCCACACTTCTTTCTTAAAATTTCCACCTGTGGCAGGATTGAGGAGATGACCAGCCTACTCAAAGGAATAAAACGAAAACTGCGATCGTGTCGAGGTCTGCAACTTGGATTGAACTCCGACTGAAGTTTTGGAGAACCGGGATCATTATCACGCAGTAATTCGGATCGACACTTGGTTTGGGAACAGCCAACAGCGCTTCTTCTATCCAGGATCACTGGCACCATGCGCTCCTCGCCGCGTGCGTAAGCTTGCTGTGGCTGATCCTCCCCCCCCCCCACACATTATGAGACGCCATGGCATGGTGTGACCGAGGGGTTCAGACTTTGCTGGCTATCGTGGGGGCCTTCATCGCCTTTAGCCTCATGACGATCGCCATCGGCACCGACTACTGGCTTTACTCCCGGGCGTACATCTGCAACACCACTAATGTCACCTCCGACGAAACCCAGATGCAACCCAAGAAAGTCAAAGGCGACCTGACGCACTCCGGGCTGTGGAGGATCTGTTGTATCGAAGGTAAAATAAAGTCTAATAAGTAAGTGTTTGTAAGTTAACAAACTTTTTTTTTTTTTTTGCCATATATGAAGCGATCGGAGCATTTAGTCCAGTGTTGTGCCAGCTGATCTTCTTCTGGTTATTTTTCTTTAGGGCGGGGAGGTGACAGTAGACGCTGGGAAACGGATCAAATGGTCATTACGTTCTGCTAGTGGAACAAATACCTGGCAACTCCGAGTTAAAAATCCAGAAACGTTTTCTTTGACGCAAAAAGTGCCTTTGCAACAAATAGCCTATATTGTCTGATATTACGACGCATCGACAGTAGACATCAGCCAAGTGATTGAACAGCATTATCAGCCATATTTCTGTTTTAGAATGGCATGAAATAGTGTTTAAATTACAACATGGTAATGTTTTCAAAGATAAATTGGAGGGAAACGGCTGCATGTTGAGAGCAAAGGTGGTGTACTATGTGCGTAAGGAATCGTTCGAATACGTTTTCCCTGTAAATTATTCATTTAGTCTCAGAAAAAAAGAGAAAACAATACTCAGATCATTTAATGTTTTACGTTTTGCGTAACATGAAATTAATCTGTCTTGCCCGGTATGATTTAATTATTCGTCCCCATCTCCCTGTTAACGAGAGACGGTTGCTTGGAAACTCCTCCCAGTAAAGACTAAAATAAGTTTTAGCTACAGAAGGGCTGTTTTGACTTGTTGGTTCAGGAGGTTTGGTAGTTTTCTCAGCTGTGTTGCAGCTTACCCATGATCCCCGACAAACACGCCTGAGGAGTTTTGAGCAGGGCTTCGCACGTTGCGAGAACGTTTTTGATTGGACACGTCTGCACACCATTGCGCGCGACTGCTTCCCTGAAAAGAAACCAAATCAATAAAATCAATCAGTTGAGTCATGAAAGTAATCACCAGTGACGTCTTCCATAATCTCTGCCTGTTGTGGCGCTGTCCACTGCTAGTGGTCCTGAAACCCTTTTGTCTGTATGATATTTTTTTCGTCTAACTAACAAACCAGCTACATCTAATACATAGATAACTTTGAATTACATTTTTTTTTTTACTGATTTTATTTTTAAAAAAAAAAAAAAAAAGCTTCTGACACTGCCTACAAGTGATATTTGATACTGCATGTATATACTTGCTCATTTATGTTTTACAGCCAAACAAATGTTGCAGTTACAGCTACTAAAGGAAAGCAAATCTGGCAATGTGTTATGTACTATGATTACATTTCACAGAAATCATATCTCAATAAATAATAATCATATCAGAGTAGAGAGTTAGGAATGGGAGGTATGGGAATTCATTCAGGCTTTCATGTATTAAACACCAGATGAGCTTGAAGTTAGTAAATCAAAATAAATTGAGTGTTTAGATGTATTTGATTTAGAAAAAAGAAGCTTGCATCTCCTATATTTCCGTAAGACTCAAAGGCAGCATGTCTCAGACATGTCTCATGGGTGTGGGAGTTCAAGTCAAGAGGCAACACTTGCCCATTAGAATTTGTCTCATATGCTGATGAGTACAGCAATTATAAAATTCACACTTCAGACACCAGCTCTGCACTGTTACTACTTTTACTGGAATTTCATGTAGACAAAGTGCTTTTCTATTCATGGATTGCATGTAAAGTTAATCAAAAGACACATTCCTTCCTTGTCTGGCTTCTAAAAATGCTTGAGCAGAACTGAGATGGCATGCATGCTGTTCTTAAACATCTGCCGTCTTCCCCACCATGCTCTCACTCCCTGCTCATTATGAATCCTGTTCACATTGAGCGGAAACTGAATATTTTTTCATTATCGCTTATAAATGCATCACATCAGCACTTTTGCGACAGTGTTGTGAAAGTCGATCTAAATGGCCTCTAGTGGCACACCTTTAGCTGCGCCCATGGCCTGAACAATGTTAGCGATATCCAATCAAAGACTTGCTTTTAAAAGTGTAACAAAAAAAAAAAAAGAAGCAATCGGGACGCTCCCTGTAACTCTTTTTTCTAAAGGCATTCCTCAAATGTCCAAAAATTTAAATCCTTATTTTAGTTCCTGCCAATCTTGTGTGGATTATCTCTCCTTGTGGTTGATTTGTTTGTTTTAGGGAAAAGCGTTCACAGCCACTCGACAATATAGAGTCCAATCAATTGTATAAGCTGCATAAATGATGTGTCAGCCTCAAGGGATGTTGGCTAACCTCGTAGGAGAAATTACGCTTGTCTCCCTGTGCCTGACATGCATCTGTATGAGTGCCGTGTCTTGCAGAACAAGCTGGAGGTTCACTGACGTGAGCACTGGGAAAAAAATTAACTTTAAAAGGACTAAGTGGGATCCATTTCTGCAGCCAGTCACTTAAGTCACTTAAGGATCTCCCCACCTTAATTGCTGAACATGCTGGAATGCCACTAAAAGATCTGAAATGTTTCAAGCAAACATTCGGTGCGACTTCACATGGTCAAATCCTGCTGATGGCTCTTAATCTTTTCAAGCGTTTGTCTGGAGGTGATTCTAGATCTTCTCTGCATCATAAAGGCTGCTTTCTGTTTTTTCTGGATTTGTTAGTATGTATGTGAGCGTGTGTGTTTCATTATTTCTGTGTGTGTGTGTTTGTTAGCCTGGTGAATGCATTAGCAAGATGTCAAAGGCGTCCTCTGAGAAGCGGAGCTTGAAATGTGATTCTGGGTTGCTGGGGGGAGGTTGCCATGGTGAAGCTATGCTGAGTAATAAAAGATGGGCTTCGGTCTCTCAGACAGATGGACTCTGGGGAGATACCTCCCCCAGTGAGCTCACTCTCTCTATTTATACCATCATTGCCCTAACCATCTTCTTACTGGCCTTTTGTGTATTATGTGTTAATCTTTACTTCGCTTTTCTTTAGTTTTTGTTTAATCTTATACAACAACAATCTCAACAACTTGCACATGGAGCATGGGGAAGCTATAACCTTCATGACTAAGTATGCTACGTTTTGTCGCTCTTGTCTTTTGTGACAGCTTGCGTATGCACATTTGCGACTTAAACATGAAACTCAAACAGAGGGCACACATCAAATTTTATGACAAATTTTTAAGGGAACAGAAAGAAGTCACAGGAAGTCAAATCGAGTTGTGGGGATTGATGTTTGTGTTGTTCTTACACATTTTTCATGTTCCTGTGAGCAGGTGCATTGTCCTGTTGGAGAACCCAAGTGCCTTTGCGCCACTGTTCAGGTGGTTTGCATTGAATGTTTTCCCCCCAGAAGCCTCAGAACATCACAATTGAACTCAGTGTTGACAGTCTGACCATGAGGGAAAAATTCAGGATGCCCAATCCTGGGAACACCAACAAAAAAAAATCCCCACTTGGTTGCACTTGTGCCCTGAGACACTTCTTCAGTCTTGAACAGTGACATTCTGCTACCGTTGAAACGCCAACATCAGTCCAAATACCTTGCTCAGAGGTTTGGCCACAGATTGTATATAAAAGCAGCTTCTGGGTCAGAAAAATTAGACCGACGCGGAAGTACCTTAAGCTGCAAAACCATTGAGTGTAGTTAGATGTTGGCCCCAAAAAGCCTCCGGCTCCATAGACTCCCATTCAATTAGTCTCATGAAATTCAAAGTCAACATTTTTTTTTTCCACAAGTAATTTTGCACCTAAAGTTACTCCCTGTTAGTTTTCTGGCGGTCCATCCGAAAATAATCCCGTCATTAATTAGAAAATAATCTTAAAACAGATGTGTTTTTGGGGGCGTGTCTGTTTCATTAACAGGCCTGTGGTGGAGTCAGGTTACAGCTATCAGTGGGCAGGACATAATATTGTTGGGTTTCCAATCAGATCGAGTCAGATCCCCCGCTCGCTCCCACCCAGCTCGTCTAAATATGGTCACTTCCTGCTCCAAATCGCTCCGGCTAATATCTGAACTCAAGGTTTTATAATGGCCGCTCACAAACCAATGGGTGTCGTCACTGTTAGTTGCCACTTGGTTTTGACGCAATATTTTATGTGCATTCTCGGCTAAAGTCCATGATGAAATTGGAAATGTGCAGTGGTCACAAAAACGTGTAAAACAGGTGCTGATCTCGATCAAGTGATATAATATATGTAAGATCTGAGCTTTGGAAATACAAAAACGACCCACTCTAAGTGGCGGGTGAGAGAGAGATCTACTTTATATACATTATATTAAATATCTTGACCCTTTCTTTTACCCCACACTTACCACTACTTTTATCCGGATCTTTCGGACGACAGAATCAGAAAATTATTCCTATTATTCTGAAATATTATTCTCATAAATATAACATATATGCCAGACACACTCAGACAGACAAAAATAATGTTAAACAATGAGTGTGCTTCTGTATCGTTCCAAAGATTGTCCTCGGAACAGAACAACTCAAAAGGAAACCGAGAGAGGACACATTTTTTTTTATAACATGGGAGGCAAGTGAGTTATTGAGACACGATAGTGGTGAAAGTGATGTAGAAAAAAAAAAAGTGTTGAAAGAGACTGAAAGAGGGGTGGAGAGAGTGCAGCTGACAGACCAAGTCTGGGATGTTAAATATGTTTCTTCACTTCATCTCTGCTTTTCTTTAATTCTCTTCCCCAGCTGTCTCAGACATTAACCACAAATAAGCGTTAATTCTGCAGACAAGTGACACATCAAAAGTGCTGGTGGATACAATAGAATAAATCAAAAATACTAAAAATGACACATGCACCGCTTGTGTTTTATTTGCACTCATTGTGCCACACTGTATTATGATAGTCAAACAAACATAGTGAATACACGTCCTACCTCCTCACCTCATCCAAATGAGCTGTCTGCCACAAGATACCACGCAGCCAGAGGATGCATAAAGCCACTCAGGCGTAAAACAAACAGCCAGTGATTGCATCTGATCAGCCAATGTTGACACTGATTTTTATTTTATAGCCAAAACTCAGCTCACTACTGACCACACTGACAACAAATGGTGTACAACCCATCAAAAACACTCCACAAATTGGAAGTCCTGTTTCCAGTATTCGCAACAGCACAGTAAGGCTAAATGGACCAGTGAACAACAGACTCCTACATGCAGTGCACTGGCTGCAAGTTCCCTGTGAAGATTCTTTATAAACATGCAAAATTTATCCAAAGTTTCTTGCCATCTTAAAATGTTAGCGAAGCCAATTGTTAAACTATTACAGCCGTGTTCAGACCAAACGCAAAGCGAATTACTCCCACGTAGCGATTACATAAGACGCGAATTGACGCCGGGCGACGCGAAAGGACGCGAATTTGCGTCCATGCAAGTTCAAAATATTCGCTTTGTTCGGTCTAAACACGGCTTCAGAATCCTGCAAAGTTTATATCCAGGTTTACAAGTTTACAGTCCGCTACTTTCTTACCTTTGCAGGTGCATCACTATGTTTCGTGATCTGTTACTGAAGAGACCCCCATCTGTTAGTAGAAAAAAAGAGAACAGAGACAGACATCCATTGCAGGGACTTAGCTGAATCAAACGATCTTGACAGATGACTTCCAAGTGTTTAAGTGAAGTGATGTAAAACTTCAGATTTCTCAATGGTGTAACTTAAATTCATTGATACAAACAAATCAGTGCTTACATTTTTAATTGTTGTAAAATAAGAGTAGAATATTCAAAATAATGTTTGGTCAATTAACGGAAGTTACACCCTTTATCATCACACTTTCAGATCATTTTTACACTTGAAGTGTCATGTAATATTTGATACCCGCTCTGGGCTTTTCCAATCTTATGCATTTGTTCACGAGCAGTTTGGATTGTCATGATTTATCAAAGCCCCTTTGCCTCTGCCAACAGCTGCTCTACTCTACTCAGTTTTAGTACCAGCTATTTTCTGGATGTTTCTCAATGTGGAGAGATGCCACATGGAACTTGTGTGACATCATCAACACGACACACTCGCTGGTCCTTTTGTTGACAACCAAACAGAGGAACTATCAAATTTGCAGGTTGCCTTTTAATCGAGTACTACAGTGACTACCTGCGGCCATTATAGCAGCTTGGCAATGTAACAATGGCATGTTTGTGTAGGATGTGCTGCGACACACAAGCATTGATGCAGTGGTTGTGACAGTTATCCCTGAGCAGTAAGTGACCTGCCTTGTTTTCACATCACCTTTTAGCATCAACCTGGAACTTAAACAGGGGTGATACCAAAAAAAATGTTTTAAGTTGCTAGGTCCTGTGTAGGGATGGGCTTTTCAAGCAAATGTACTAATAAAAATTGCTCTGGACTATTCGATAAAAAAAATAAAAATAAAAAAAAATCGACTATTTGCCTCCTCTTATTCTCTTTATGTTGTTTCATGGCGGCTTGCAGACAGCTTTTAGGTGCATTACCGCCACCTTCTGATGGGAGTAACACATTACAACCAGGCGCTGGTAAAAACGGGAAATAAGGAGGACGACAGCCACATATACAAATTCATATTTAATATTTTAAAACAAAGACAGCAATGACAGGAGGCGGCAGAAAAATCAGGAGTCAGACTTTTAATTCAAAGTCTAACTTTTCAATATTCATAACCCTGCGATGTTTTATTCTCTTAAAAGTGGAGGGAAGATTTTCTCAGTGAAGAGACTGGGTCTTTGAATAAAAGGTGCCTGAGGGCTTGAGAACTTCAGAACCTGGGATCCACAGCAGTCTGTCCTCACATAGTTTCTGACATGGTAAGAGGTGAAAACAGGACCTTTCATCTCAAACACAGATTTCCTTGGCCAAAAAGAGACTCCAGTTACCTGCACCTTATTTGTCTCAGGATCATGAAAGTTGAATGTTGATTGAGTGAAAGGTTGGTTTAATATTTTCTTTCTTGGAGCTTCTCACATCAGACTTTATGAGGACACAGTGTTTTCCTTTAGCTGTTGTCACTCCCTACCTCCCAATACAGTTACTGTCATGAGTCACATTCTCACTCAGTGTGCTTTTGGCTTCTACACAGGTATTAACAAAGGGAGCTGTTTTCGGATCAATCACTTTCCAGAGGATAACGACTACGACACAGACAGCTCAGAGTACATCTTACGTAAGTCACTGCAACCTCTTCATCATCAAACACTTTCACTCTTAATTCTCTCGCTCTCTTTCCTGAGTGGTGATTGACTTATTTCAAGGGTACTTAATGTGTCGTGACATCTCGAGCCCTCCCCACAAAAGCCGTGATGTCATGACAGTAAATGGAGCTATGGAGATATAGAGTCTGTTGTGTGCTGAGTAATAGGGCTCGTCTAAAACAGGCCAGACGTTACCCACATAAGACAACACTTTACGTTTGACAAAGGTATTTAAAATTTTAAATAATGGTGAAAAATTATACTTTGAGCAGCCATGCGGAAACTTTCCAAACACTGCTGGTAGTCTAGGTAATATCATTCCAATCAATCTTTCCATTTTGTTTGAGGTTTCAGATCAGTTACACTCAGCTTATCATATTTTGTGTCTAGTTTAAAGCCTTGTGGCCCGAGAACACTTTTCCCATTTTTTTCTGTTGTCAATATTAATGAGTTTCAATCAGCTCAGGAAATTTAGATTCTACACTCACTTGGTTAGTGTCACGGAAAGGCAGCAACATCTGCTAATCAGGTTGTAGTATCTTTAGAAACATCCATCTGTTGGACTTAAAAAAGAAGTCAAGTGTTAGCGAAATGCAACTGGATTTGGTTGAAATTCTTGAAGATATTTCCCCTCTCATTGGACTCACATGATGGTTAGGTAGGACTCCCACTCCAGTCACTCAGAACTCAAGAGGCCTTTCAGATGAGAGATAAAACATCTTTAAGAATTTCAAGCAAGGCCAGTTGCATTTCGCTAAAAAAAAAACTGAGAATGGTAGTGACCTGGATGAATGAGAATCTTCACAGATATACTGAGAAAGAAGTTTTTTCTCTTTCAATCCTTTTAGTTCACTTGTGGCAAAGTTTAGGCTGTGCAGAAATTCTATCAATGGACAGGAGAATATTACAGTTACAGCATATTCATGTATTATAAAATACTTGACCCAATAATCGGTTTTTATTAAGTGAATCGTATTAAGTTGAAGCTGCTGGTATTTTTTTTTTACAATTTGAAAGAACAAATAATTCTAATAGTGAATCAAATTATATGTGTTTGATGTGTAACTTTAATAAAAATAGCAACACAAAGTAAATTAACAAATTAAGTTCTTTTAATAATGTAACACATACTGCTCATTGAATCTTGACGAAGACTGGACATTACGGCCTATACCGACATACAAATATGAGAGTTATTAGACCTGATTATTATACGGTATATTGGCAGATATTAGCTTCTGTTTAACCAAAAATAAATAACCGTTCCTCATAAGGACCTCTTAAAATTTGATCATTAAAAGGCTGTGACCATGACCTATTCTAAGAGGATATTTTATAGTTGAGAAATAAACTTGTCAACACTCCTTGTTGGATTAACTAAGAGCAACCATTTCACTTTCTATCTTTAGCAGCAGCGAACCGCCTCCAGGGAGGTCATTGTCAGGTCATTGTCACTTTGTCAGTCATTCAGCCGATCACTTTTGTCTAGACTGTAATATCTTGATAACTGTTGTATGGATTGCTATGAAATTTTGTGCAGGCATTCATGGCCTCTTGAAGATTATTTATAGTTTTGTAATCCCCGACCTTTCCTCTAGTGCGACCAGCAGGTCTTCAGTTTTACGTGGAGTTTCAGATGTTGATATTCATGGTTAAAAATTATGTATACTAATGACTTTGGTGATCTCCAGACGATATCTGTAGTGCCATCATCTGGACAAAATTTCATTTTGTTCAGTACTGTAGTTTGTAACAAAATACCTGCAAAGATAAAACCCATCACCGTCAACTGTACTTTGACTCTTTAATCTTGTGTTACTCATCAGCCAACACATCTGTGTGTAGGGCTGAGTATCGTTAAAAAATTGTTGACACTGATATCAGTACCGATACCTTGACTTTGATTCCTGAACAATTTTCTGATATCAATTTTATAAAACCATTGTAAGAAGAAGAAAATTACATTGGTACAAATCTTGCAGTTTAGAGGGGGAGATTGTAACCCAGGTTATTAACAGATGTCCCTTAAACGCCTCAGACAAAGTTATTGCGAGACACTACAATTTACCAATGTTCCCTAAACGGTGTACACTAAAGCTCTCGCTAGATGCTATACATTACAGATGTTCACTGAATGCATCACATGCTATCAGTAGATGCAAGTTAGCTGGCTGCACAAATAGAACTCTAAATTTACTGCTGCGCATGCAGCTCTGACGTATGGTGTTGTAATGTAAAATTGATCTTAGCTGAAACCAATTGAATTTATATATGTGGTTGGTTCTCCCAAGTACACACTATAGTAAATGCTGTGGCTCACTGATGAGATTTACTTCTGGGTGAGCAACCAAAAGTTATGAATTATAAAATAAAAATGTTTGTGTGGAAGTAGCCTACTTTGGTAATGAATGATAAGGCATTTTTTTTTACATTAGATTCTACTGAAGCAATTCTGTTCGAACCATAAAAGTATCGAAGTTCGGTACCCAGCGATAAGCTCATATGTACCCGTAAAAGATGACCAGCACATTTATTGGTTGGGCTCCACTATACAGTCTTTATGTAATTCTTTTGATGCGTTTTACTTTGTCATTTGACAAGGAGGCTTCACTGTTTCTATCTCATGTGACTAGGTATAGTGCGGGCATCAAGTCTATTCCCAATTCTCAGCACTATCCTTCTGATGTTGGGCGGCCTGTGTGTCGGGGTTGGACGCATCTACAGCGGCAAGAACAACATCCTGCTGAGTGCAGGCATCCTGTTTGTGGCAGCAGGTAAGACGAGCCTGAAAGTGGACTACAGATCAGCTCACAAATTTGGTTAACAATGAATATACTCTGTACATTGCCAGAGTGTGAAAGAAGGACAAGAAAATAAGCAAACAGAAGGTGAAGGCTTCCTTTTAGTGTCTGTGTTACAAATACATTTTGGTCATTTCCCTTTAAAGCCATTAACTTTTCTTTTCTTTTTTTCAAAAAACTTGTATATTTCTATTTTGAGAAGCATAGCACAGCAGAAGTAAAAATCTGCATACGCTGTAACAAAAACTTTAGGATTTGTCATTCATTTTTGCACCTAAACATTTTTCCTTTTTTTTCATCTGACCCCTATTCAGGCCTGAGCAACATCATCGGTATCATTGTCTACATCTCCAGCAATGCCGGAGATCCCAGTGACAAGAAAGACGAGGACAAGAAGAATCACTACAACTACGGCTGGTCCTTCTACTTCGGAGCCCTCTCCTTCATCGTGGCCGAGTCAGTGGGTGTTCTTGCGGTCAATATATATATCGAGAAAAACAAAGAGACACGCTTTCGAGCCAAACATGACTTCATCAAAACCACCTCGTCCTCCTCACCATACTCTCGCATCCCAAGTTACCGCTACCGACGGAGGCGTTCGCGCTCCAGTTCGAGGTCAACGGACCCCTCCCGTGATCCCTCCCCTGTGGGAATGAAGATCGGTGGAGGGGCAACAGGGTTGGGGATGGGTTTGCCAATGGGTGATATATCCATGTACACCCTCAGCAGGGACCCTCTGAAGGGTGGAAGTGGAGCTACGGGGCCGTATAGCCCCGATAGGGACTCTGGGTTTTTACAAGTCCACAACTGCTTCCAGAAAGATGTGAAAGATGGAGTGAACAGGAGGACCACACCGGTATGAGGTCAGGAGTATATTGCTGTATTAAACAATAAGCTTGGTGGAACATAGTAGATGTTGTACAGTTAATGAAAAAGGACCATTTCTCCCCAAGACTGTCTAGGCAGCAACAGTGTTGAAAGGTTGGAGCTTGACATCGTTTTTCTTGTGCCCCTCTGTGACAGAAAAGTGCTTCATTTGGTGGCGAAAATCTGATATCAAAATAACTTTCTATGATAGGACTCAATAATTTCTTGAAAAAGTGGTTACAGGAATTTTCTAGCAATATTTAAAGAGTTGTATTTAAAATCTACTATTTAAAAAAGTAAAAGCCTAAAAAATGTTGTGCTTGTGCTGGTATTCTTTGAAGGTAGTCTATTTCTGACTTTGCCTAGTAAAGAGATTGACCTTTTACAAACTTAATGCTTAATATAATCAAAATTCTGAATATTAAACTTATGGTAGTTATGTTTTTCTTCTAAAACAGTGTTTTGAAAATGAAATTCTTTTACTCTGAGACAAAACAAAATGTTTGCCTCCAAAATTGTTTGCTATAATTAAGTGATTTATGTGATTGTTTGTTATCAGAGTATTATTGTATCGTACTTGTTTGTAATTTAACACAAATGGTGCTAACTTTATCTGTACACCTTTGATAGTCTTATGCCTTCTCAACTCCAATTTAAATACTTTTACTGTATCTTAATAACCTCTCTCGAGCTTGTCTGAGTCGTGTGACAAATGTGTGTTAAAGTATGTGAGTGTGTGTTATGGCTCTGAAACACTGCCACTCTACGATACATTCATACTATGAATATAGATTTCTGTAGATATGAATTAACAAAAATGACAAGGCTCACAGTACATCCCAGTATGCTGTGTGGTGTATTAGTGTAAACACGATTTGTATAGACTGCCTGTGTAGTTTGCTCTCCATTCACTCAGGGACGATGTATGGAACAAATTAATTCCTTACTTAAAGCCAGACAGACTGTTACACTTGGTATGTGTAAAAACAGAGGTGAGGTCATGCTGTGTGTGTTCCTGTTAACTAACACGACTCTTCTTTCTGCATTTACTGCCTTTGTGTTCTGAAGGTTTTTGTCTGGTACACATTTTTGATCATCCAGCGAGAAAATACATTTTACTCATAATAAAGTCTTTTCTGTATTCTTACTACTCCACATCCATAAAAAAATGTTTGGAAAATTATCTAAATGAGCATTTTCAATGAATTGACAACAATAAAAATGTTTGTGTCAGGATGTAGTTATGTGACTTTGTTTTGCAATTGCTGCATAGTGTTGAAAAATTTGACTTAATATAGTCAATTTTGACTTAACTTCTTCTTTCAGCTGCCACTAATTCTCTTTTTATTATGGATTAATCTTCTGGTTATATTCTATAATTGACTAAGTTCTTTATCAAATGTCAAATAATAGGCGTTAAACAATTTAATACAGCCTACCTGTTCCTCTTAAAATAAGAATCAACAGTTGGTTAAAAAAAAAAAAACTTTAAAAATGTTCAATTAAAAGACAAAGTAAAACAGTTGCTGTTGAGTAACCTAAAAAAAAAAAAAAATTTAAAAATCAGGTATTTGGATCCAAGAACATTTTAATGATACTAAGCCTTTTGAAACATCTTTTGATGAGAATACAAGGACACAAAATATTTTCTTTAACTAATGTAAGTTTTATTGAATTTTGATTATATAATTCCCAGAAAACTGATTTTAGAAATTGAATTGATTAAAACTCCAATTAAAAAAAAAAAAATCAAATAACAAATTTATTTGAGTAAAATTTATAGACTTCACCATAGTTAAAATGTGGGCAAAACAATGATTATGCACATAGTTGAAATGACTAAATAATATATAATACTGTACATCTTTATAGCATTTAAAAAACAAAACAAAACACCATAACAAAGTGGAATTATAAAAGTTAAACATGTGATCAATAGATCACATTGAAATGACAGTCCGTCCAGTGGAGTATGAAGCAGTTTGAATCTTAAATCATTTACATACAAATTTACTTTTTTTTTTTTTGTAGTTTTATCTTTTTAAACACGATTTACATGAGTGCTTCGATTAATAAATATCAGTGATTGCAGATCAAAAGTAACAACTTTGTAGGTAGGTTATTATTTGAACAATGTTGATTATCTTCTATTTAACTAATCAATTAACGAGTTAATTATTTCACTTTTACTGTTTCCATTAAGTAACAAATACTGTGTCAGTGATGCCAATGCAGAGGTGCCTTGAACTG
Organism: Brachyistius frenatus; assembly: GCF_029030835.1. Lineage (NCBI taxonomy): Eukaryota > Metazoa > Chordata > Actinopteri > Embiotocidae > Brachyistius > Brachyistius frenatus. Next base: position 273,287 of record NW_027210724.1, read on the forward strand.
CAATACCACCGGGGGACACTAGGGGTCATCTCCAAACAGCCTCAGGGTCCATATACTTCCTTCCAACTTCTCTCATTAAATACAAAGTCAAAATTTTTTTCCCAAAAGTCATTATGGTGTCATTCACTTCAGTCACTTCTTCCCATTAGTTTTCTGAAAGTCCATCTCAAAATAACCCTATCATTATTTAGATATTAGGCCTCAAAAAGGGATATTTTGTGGTGGTGTCTATTTGATTGACAGGCCTATGATACATTCAGGTTTCTGCTATAGGTTGGCAGGCATTGAGTCCGCAGGTTCCCCATCAGATTCGTCGCTCGGTCCTCCCAAGCTCGTCCAAATGCAGTCACTTCTAGCTCCAGAATAGCAAGATGGTGACGGCCAAAATACCAAACTCGAAGCTTCAGAACGGCAGTTCACAATTCAATAGGTGACATCATGGGTGATTGCTGCTTGCTTTGTATGTAAAATATGGGCTAAGAAAAGGTCCGACGAGACAAAATACTGTTACTTTTCACAGCCTTTGCTTCTCCTCAGAGGAAGTATTTAAGTAATGACGTAAAGCTGATGGGCCTGCTATGTTCTGCTATGAAACTGCATGGAAGACAGTTGGGCAACTACAGGGTGTTAAAGGAAATCGGCATCAGCCAACTTATTGCTTGACTGAACTAATAGGGTCCCAAATGCTCATCCAGACTTCCGAAAGCTTGTCTCCCTGTCACCAAACAAGAGCTGGAGCAAAGTGGGTGTTGTGTGTGCGGTGAGCTAGTAGAAATTTAAATTACTCATTCTTGGAATAGTACACACTTGACTGCGTTTGACTTTTCATGCTTTGTTTCCCAGTACAATATCTTTAGCAGAAGTTCAAATTGGTTTAATTTGTTTTCTGGTTTGTGGATCAGTGGAAGAGTGGTTGCTGTGTGTGTTTAAACATACAGAGTTGAGAGGGCACATAGTCTCTACTCTCCCAGCTATAGATGTCATTCAAGTCACTGAGGGTGATGCCTTGAATTCGAATGGACTTATTCCCACTCTGCGTACGTGTGATGTATCTTTGTTATACAAAATTGGTTTGATGACCTTGTTTCCCATTCTAGCTCTCAATTTGAAACATTTTTCACCCGTCTCTGCCCATCGCCCCAGCTGTTAAGCCCTGTGAATTTGAATGCCATGGACCCTCACTGAGATTTTCATCCACAGTAAAGCTGCTCCCCTCTCCCTCCTGTTGTGTGCCAGTGAAACATCTACTCCAGTAATTGAGAGGAAAATGGCAGGGTCACTTCTCCATGCAGTCACAGCATGTGCCTACATGCGTGTTTGCATCGGTAACTCACTTTGGGGTCTCAACTCTCGTTTGGTGGAAGACACAGCAGTTCATACTTTACACAAAGGCTAATAATTTGTTATTTACAGTTAGCAATGATTTATTTTACTTGGAAAAATAAATAAATTGTATCAATGAAGTGACAATGAATTGGGCTTTCTAACATAGGATGAAGGGTAAGTTATTATTGAAGTCTTTTTGAAGTGAAGATCATATATCAATACACTACACACAGAATGGTATATTTGTGCAAGAACGTTTTACTGTCACAGTGACTGTCTTCTAACCAACGATACATACAGACCAGTGCTATGTCACATACTGCTATCTAGTCATCACTGGTGGGAGCATAACAATAAACCATGTTGATGCTTGGAGACCGATTTGTTGCGCTCGACTCCTGTCCCTGTATCACAGGCAATTATAAACTCCTGGACCAAGACCTGATTCAAGGGAGTGGTTGAGTTAAATAAAATGGTAGAATAGAGATGAGAACCTTTGAACAAACAAGCTGGCAGTTTACTATGAACAACAAAACATAAAGTCACAGCTCACACACAAAACACTTGTGTAATATACTGAAGCAGGTGGAACCAAGGGAAGTTACACTTAAACTATCTTCGCTTTTCCCTTTTATTACTTCAAAGACATTATGTATGGTTTATGTTTTTAAGATAATCTGTCAACTGGATATTGGTTGTTTAACTTGAGACCAGTCCATATTAGGGCTGGGAAATATGTCGATGCATTAATGTGGTGATCCCAAGTAGATATAGTAATATCATGATGTGGCATAAGTAATGTCTTTTCCAGGATTTCAAGGCTGCCTTACAATAAAGTGATGTAATTCATGAACTTACAAAACTGTTCAAGTTGTTCTTTTATTTGCTTTGACCCACTTAATTGTCATATTCACATTACTGATGTTTATGTATCAAAACTCATAGTGATTTTTTTTTTAAATTTTTTTTTATAAAAGCCCCAATAGTAACCTTTATAATACTGTCACAATAATGATCTAGTATTTGGTTGAAAAATATTGTGATATTTGATTTTGTCCATGTAGCACAGATGCAGATCAGTTAAAAGCCCTTAACAGGTTAGACTTATTTCATTTCATCCCTTGTTTTTAGGTAAACAGGTAGGTTTTTAGAATCACACTTTTTTGTGTTAATTGACCCTTTAATTTTACCTTTACAGCAGAAACACAAGATTTACCATTCACCTCAAACATAAATACAGTAAAAAGAGCACTTTTGGTCCTACTGTATGGCGACTCAAACACAATATTCTTTTGGTTCCTGTTCAATATTTCAGCTCAATTAGTTCAAGTCAGAGTGAAGAAAAATCAACAATCCTACCACAACAATGGCAAAGCAGTATTTGAGTGAGCTAAACTGCATGCAAGTGAACCGGTGAATGGAATGTCTCCTATACTTGCAGGTAAAAGTACTCCAGGTGAGGCGACCATCTGGTGAACTGCGCATGCACACTTTTCCCCGCAGCTACAAATACACCTGAGAAAGATTGACTCCACATCCTGTCTCTGGAGCAGGGAACAAATGTGATCTGTAAGACAGGCAATATAGAAAGCAGAGTTGCTGTAAATCTTTACAACAATCAAAAAAATACATTGTTTTACTCCAGTAGAGTTACATTTCAATGGAGACTATTTTAATTTCTCCTGACAGTGCCGAGTGAACTCAATAAACACTAGCTAAACTCACAAAATGTCAAGACATGTAATATTTCTTTACGTGTATCAAATTTTACAAGGAATACACCATCTGAAATCAATTTTCCCTTTTTCCCAGACAATGACGAGCTTAAAAACTCTGTTGTAAACACTCAGTGTTTAAAAAAAAAAGCAGACTTTCTTCAAACTTTACAAAAACAATTAACACTCACCAAATACGTCTTGGTTAGCCTTTCCCCTGCTTCAAAAATCGCCATCCCCAGTTTTCTTGGAATAAACCCAGAACTTGTCGAGTTAAAAGTGAAAATATTCTGGCTTTACAAGACGTTTTCCACAATTTTTTTTCAATACTTCCTGTCATTGCTGTGCTTCAAATTATGGCTGCCACACTGGGATGACATTGGGGCGGGGCATGTTAACGTGGGGGGCGGGGCATGTTAAAGGGGCGGTCGAGTTAAAGGGGACTGAACCTTTTTTTTTTTCTAAACCACTGAGTACATTAAGGCAGCTTTATATTTTTTTTATGCAAGCATAAAACACAACTTTGAGAGCAAATTTCTTGCACTGCAATCAAAAATCAAGTTTTTATGTAAAATTAGATGAACTGAGAATAAAATGATCTGGATTGCATACAAATTCTTCTTAACAGTTTTGTTGGTTTTAATCAGCCTTCAGAATTTTGCTTTTGAAACCAGTTTTGATTGTGAATCAGAGCTCTCTAGATAAATTGGACATAATGGATGTGACAAACACTTATTCAGACTTCACATTGGTGGGTTTGACGTGGACCGCAACATGGCCACACACCCAATTTCCTTTTCACACTGTAAACACTCGACCACAGAGGACTGAGTGTTAAACTACATGAAGGTCAGGTAACATTGTTTTGCACTCAGACTGCCGCCAGTGACACCTCAAGGTGTAAATGATATCACTGCCACATGACTGAAGGCCGACGGACCCTACAGCCCTAAAAGAGGTAGATTTAAAGAGTTTAACACTGTTCTGCATCTATTAAAACACAGATAGAAATATTTAAAGTGGTTGTTATAAACAGCTTCGAGCACTTGGCCAGTAACTAAACACAGCACATGTTCATTTCCATCCACTCATAAGTAAAAAAAAAAAATAAAAATGACATACTAAAGACACATTCTCAACCTTGCATTGAATTGCTTGAATTGTTGGAAAACCACATTTCATACTTCAAACATCCTATAAATTCAATATTTACATAGCAACATAATACATACACCCATACTTTACCCTATCATACACCTATTAAAACTGTTTCTTTGGCTTACTAAGGAGGCATGTGCACATGCTCACAGACATATTAAAAATGGACATACTTGTGCTCCATGAGCAAAAGACGAGGTGCTCTCGCCTTGATGGGTCCTACTGTCTCCCTCACAATATATATATTGCATATGTTTAATGTAAGCTACTGAGTTAAACTCCATATGATCGTCGTACTGTTTATTAGTACAGCGGGCATTTTATAGAACGAATGTAAAAGTCAGATGCGACTTTCTCTGTGCGATCTCATCTCCACGGGCCCTGTCTCTCTTTCCCAAGCTCTTTCTGTGAATTTAAAATGGCTGACATTTTTCCCAGCAGGGGGCTCGGTTCCTCGCTCCCCGTTGATACTCCTGCCATACTGTCGATCCACGAACCGCAGGCATCCATTAGGATGACATCTGTCACTGTGCTAAGACTGGATTTAGCTAGCAGCATTTGGAACTTAACCCTTTTCATCTGTTATGACACATGAAAACCATCAGATAAAGATGGTGTGGTGTAACATGTCCAATTATTTTACAATGTCTGCAAAACTGCATCTTATCTGACATCAAGCCAATACTAAGTATTGACAAATTGTGACGATAACTTAACAAACACCTTAAAAATATTAGATGATGTTGTTAGAAAAGTATTTAAGTTTTGTAACAATTTGTTCAGTTGAAATGAGAAAAAAATACAAGAGAACTGGGATCTACACCATGTTTAGTTCTAAGATTCAAAAGACAGAAGAAGAAAAGTCTGAAATTGTATTAATACAGGTTTATTTGTGAGATTGGAGCTCTATCTCATACAGTAATTTGTCACAACCTTCAACTGTCTGTAATCTGGGCGTGGTCGCTACCTACATTGACTCAGTTTGAGAACTTGTATTATTACTATTATTATTATTAGGAGTTTATAAAATTTCTGTTTTTTTCTTTTTGAGGCCATAAAGTTTTCCTCATTAAAATGTATCAGTGACTTATTTTTGACATCATCTGCTTTAATTTTTTTTTTAAAAACTAAAAAAAAAAAAACTAGCATTTTCAACAAATTAAAAACAGTCTAAGCCCCATGGAAACAAGTAAAGTAAGTCAAGCTTACTTGGACTGCCTTATATCACATACAAGAACTCAGAGGGTTATGAGGCCCACAAGGGTAATAGCTGTCAGCTCAGGAATAAGACCTGAAGAAGAAAAAGAAAAACTCCAAAACAATGAACTCGTGGGACTTAAAAAAAAAAAAAAGAAAAAAAAAGAAGAAGTTTGGAGCACAAGCGGAAAGTAATAGAAAGTTTGACTTCAGATACATGAAACTCACATGTGACAGAAGCTGTGGTGCATCAACAGAAATGAAATGGTTATGAGTGGGTGACATGAGACTGTTAGAAGCCACTGAAGTGGTATTTCAGATTATATTAAATCTTCATAACAGCCAAAAGAACAACAGCAGTCTCGTATTTATAAAATTGTATAATTAAAATGCACAAAACAGAAAATCCCAAATCCTGCATCAAAAGAAAAGTAATTTTATGATCAAGGCTTTATTTCTTTTATTGTTTATCAACAGCAGATTTTAACAACATACTTATGTTTAAACTACTTCGCAAAGTGTCAATAAAAGTCAGTCCGAATATGTGCTTAAATGAAGGGAAGCTTGATAATCAGGTAGGCAATTGATCCTACAAGTTAGTTATGACACCACTGAATCATGAATTCCATGTTGCTTTACATGTTTAAGTTTTTATACACAGTTTGTAAATGAAATCTTTTCACAAAAGTAGGAAAAACTAAAATCATTATAAAAAAAAAAAGGCATGAAACGAAACTGAACCTACCTGTATGAACACCTCTTCAACTCATAAAGGCAAGCTTTCCCACAAAGTATTCGATAGCTCCTTTGACCATATCATTAAGGTTTTATCCCTGTGATGAAGAAGCCTTCATAATAAGCCATAATCAATTCAGCCTTGTGTCCTCTGTGATGACAATCAATGGGATTTAGTGGCTTAGTTTCTGTCCACACCATTTGTCCCCAGGATGAGGTTATTTCCCTTGGAAGGAGTTCATATAGCCAGAAGCCTCCCCGAGGACTCAGACTTACACTTACAGTTCCCGAATGGCTCTATCAGTGCAGAAAAGGTTGAAGGGTGAAGCAGCAAATGTATCTGAGGTTGTTGCTCTTTTAATAGTCCTCATGTCAGTGCCATCAATCAAAACAATGGTGAGTTGTTGGAAGGACCGGACTGATTCACTGTGGATTGTTTATCTGTTAAATCATCCGGGCCACCGCACACTAAGCGTCGCACATATAAATAGCATACCAACACTTGTGCACTTCCTCCTCTCATGTTGAGCCATCCGCTCAAAAATCTTTATCACCTAATATTTCATTTAAAAAAAAAAAATCATAATTATCACTTTTTATAAAGATAATATATGTCTATATTTACTTCACTGTATAATATATAGCTTTAGATGTTGTGCTGTGTTTTGTTTGTTTTTGTATTTGGAGTTATGGACTAAATACTTTTTGAAACTGATGTACAATTAGATAGAAAATAAGTATTTACATAAAAATGTCTCTGATTAAAATTGAAATCATTCAGTCTAAAAATGTCCTAACATCTGTCAAAATAATCATCAAAGTTTTCCACAGCAACTGGTTTGATTTAAACTGGTTTTGAATTCCTTGATAAATGGTAATTAATGGTAGTTAATATATATATTTTTTTAAAAAGGCAATTACTTACCTGACAAACTGACTAATAGTTTAATCAAGTAATTATTTCAGCCATGAAATATAGCATATAAGTATAAATAGTTGTAACATAATTGTTTTCTCATGCTTTTCTGCCTCATACTATATGACCTCTTAATACACCAGCACAGACTTGCTAAGCATTTGAAAGGTGTGACTCTTAAAACTCAAATAGACCGGCATGGAGTAGTAAAGATATTTTGATCAAGCACAAGTACAAAAACAAGGCAATGCTGTGTCATAGTGGTGGTGTCCTATATTCCAAGAATAGTTCAAAGGAACTGAGGGGTAACTCCAGCTCGTCTGTCCAGGAATAGCACATAAGGGGACCTGTAAAACCTGCCTGCTGGATGTTGGATGGATATGCCGATAAATCCATCCATCCACCCATCCAACCATCCACACAGACAGACCTCAGCTGACCAGAAGGTTCGGACCCAGAACCTTCTTGCCGTGAGGCAACAGGCAACATAATCCCCGATAATGTGAGTGAATTTCGTTTAACCCTCATGTTGTCCTTGGGTCAAAATGACCCACAGCTGTGTTCAACCAATTTCTATTTTATTTTCATATTTTTTGGGGATCATTGGTGACAAGGAGGCTGTGAGGGTTTCTTTAAAGAATGATGACCAATGATACCAAAAAATATATAAAAATATAGAAATAAAATAGAACTTGGTTGAACACAGCTGCAGGTCATTTTGACCCAAGGACAACACAAGGGTTAAATTTTCTTTTTCGTTCTGAGACCCCTGAATACAATCGAGGAATGTGGGTGAGGATTCAGAGGTCTGGAGGCAGGCCAGCGCAGATATTATGAGCACATGTAAAATCAGGCAGTGAACCCAGGACCTTTTTGTTGTGAGGTGACACATTTTTAAAGTCAAAGGCTGCAGTTGTTGTCAAAACTCCAAATATGTGTTTCACTTTCCACAGAAATATTCCTCTGAATAGAGACAGAAATACTGCAGTTTACTGGGTAGAAGGCATTGTCTCAATTTAGATATCCAGTGATAGACGAGCTTTCAGCTCATCGAAGTAAAAACTTGACATTTTCACTTAATGGTGTCCCGACATGGGGGCTCAGGTGAGCTTTACAAAGGAGTACATGAAGCATCTCAAACATGACCAACCTAACAGCTTTTAACAGTACCTATACATAAATGAAAACGAAGGTGAAGACCGATGTCTTTGTCTGATATTCCCCGGCTTTCAAGCTCTACTGCTTGATCAGATGAATGGATGATTTTAAGGTACACATCGGGTGCATACGCCATACACTTTATGTCCAAATCCTGCTTAACCCTCCCGTTGTCCTCGGGTCAAAATGACCCGCAGCTGTGTTCAACCAAGTTCTATTTTATTTTATTTTATTTTAATATTTTTTATTTTTATTTTTATAGGAGGCTGTGAGGGTTTCCTCCTTGTCACCAATGATCCCAAAAAATATGAAAATAAAATAGAACTTGGTTGAACACAGCTGCGGGTCAACGGGAGGGTTAAAATATTTGAACAATTTAGGATGATTCTGTTTGCAATGTGATGTAGAATCTAATGTAATTTAAACCAAGTGGTGTCTTAATGTTGCCATTTCTCAGCGGGTAGATAAAATAGTATCATAAATAAAGGAAATAAAGGGCAAATCTACAAAACTATGAAACCGAAAGAAAATCTATAACTATAGCACGACAGTAACAGCAATAGGGGGAAAAGAGAGTGGAATACTTTCATTTCACTGAGGGTCTGTGGAAGTGCTACAGTGTGTGTGAGTGTAGTAGGTGAGTGACTGATCCCTCAGCTGAAGGCTCATGCATATGTCTCTGTCATGTGTGCTCCGGCTTGCAGTGATTTATTTTCTCAAGGTCCTACTTTGGTGCTGTGACGATTCTTTGACTTTCACTGGTGCCTTTTGCTCTCGCCAGGGGGAATTGGGTCACAATTCTTATGAAGAGACTCAAAGTGGGACAACTCTTAAAATAAAAAATAACATACCAACGTGATTTACTGTAGGGGGGTTATCAAAGGGATTAGCGCGCTGTGGTTTTCTTATAATCAAAAAATTGTCTACCGTTTCTTTTTCTTCACTTATTTTACAGCTGTTTTTGTGAAAAAAAAAAAAAAAAAAAAATGAACCAGATATTTTCTTATACTATTGTAATAATAGTATACAGAGTTCATTTTCAAAGCTATTTAAATCTCTGAAAATACAACATTTGGTGATTTTGTTCTGTGATCACTTTCTTGTTAAGACCACTATTGTTTTTTTCTTTAAAAGTGGCCTAATGTTGAGGAGAACATGTCAATCATGCATATTAGCTTTTTAAAACTTCTTTGGTAAACCGCGGGGTTTTGTATAAGAGACTCAGAATCAAATGGGGAAGGCTTTTTGCTGTGGCCTTTAAGAAATTACATTTTTACACAAAAATTCAGCAGAAAGGAGCAAGTTTAAGTATTTTCTCCAGGAAATTGTTGAAGCAGAAGTAGACAAGACAGACACAGCCTGAAGCAATCAGACAGATCAGTTAGAATAATATCTAAAAATGTTTTTAATGACCCTACCAATGACTGTAGAATGAGAGCTGTGCATTCAAAACTTTGGGCTTTCATAAAAGCTACATCTGCTCATTTTGTTTGCTGTCATTGTCCATAACTTCCACTCCATATTATGCCTTACTTGCAGGAAAATTGGTGAACTTTACATACCTGAATGAAAGCTCATGTTTTCTGTTTTTCAGGACTTTGTTATTTTTATGATTTTAGGTAGAATTAACTACTCATATTCTCTGGTAGAACAAAATAAACTACTTAAGAGAAACAGTAAACATACCTTGAAACTGTGGAGATGACATACTGTGCATCCCAATGAAAAAAGGTTTAATGGTAATTATGAACTATAAGGCGTGGTATTAGGCGGGTATCCTCCCTAAATATTGTTCCATCAGGGGAAACACTTCTGTTGTCGGCTGGAACACTGCTGCTGCTCTTTATAAACACATATTTTTCCTTATAAATAGTTTACAGAGACAAATCCACACCAAGGCAGTGTTGAGGTGAGACAGAGAGTGAAAACACAGCCACTGTTGATGGATGGAAACTAGAAGTCGGGGAAACTTTTCTCAACCTGCTGAAACATCCATTTTGAAAGTTTGCATGCAAAGAGAAAACTGTTTATGTTAGTCCAGTTATTATGGCACGTTACACATCTCCACCCACACTGTAACCGGATAAGAAGACAGCCTGACAACTTGAGTCACCGGTCACATTTATAGCATTCGACACCCCCAGAAAAAAACACCCGCCAACACATGCAGCAGCCCCCCCAACACCCATTACCCACCATGGCAGACAGTTTGGTCATCAACTTCCCTGATCTACCTCAACAGCTGTATATCTAGACTTGCAGCCCCTCAGTTGTGCAGCAACTGATAGTGAGTAAGGAAAAGGGGACTTGTAAGTAGGACAGAGCAGTCTGGCCCCTTTCCTTTCGAACCAGAAGCACAGATTTGCGACAGGGGGAGAGAAGACACTAGTCTTGGGTGGAGAGGGAAAAGAAGAAGAGATTTTCTGGAAACTTTGCTGCAGTCTCAAGGAGGGAAGAAGCCCTGGGACACAGACCACCGTGTCCACACCGCAGAACATCCAGTTTTATAGATTCAGATCAGGGGAAGAATATTCACTGAAGAGAGATCTCACCATCTGGAGACATGCACAAGCGTACAAAGATAAAGATTGCCATCTTCGTGCTGCTGGTGGGTATGGCGTGCATGTTCACAGCGGTGGTGACGGACCACTGGGCAGTGCTAAGCCCGCGGGTGGATAAAGTCAATGAGACCTGCGAGGCGGCCCACTTCGGCCTGTGGAGGCTGTGCAAGAAGCACATCTACATCAGCTCAGAGAACCACGTGGAGGGGAATGGCTGCGGACCCATCAGCCTGCCTGGAGGTAAGAGAGAAAATCTGAGCACAACTTTTGGTAACTGTCACATGAAATTTCAATTAAAGCTGAAAGACTGTTTCACTTTTTTGTCTCGGTGGCTGAACCATTTGCACCAAAGGTTTTTTCCTATACTGCATGAATATTGCACGGCTGTGAGGTGCTCCTGGCAACCCAGCCCCTGCTCGTGAGGTATGAGGCTACTAAGAATAGAGTTCCTGATGCAGGATCACTAGACATGTTACATGACTTTCTAAACCTCCCTATGTAACACAAAGATCCTGTGTTAATTCACATGTTTGTGGCCTTTTATCATGTCATGAACTGTTTTGGGCTATGGGTATTGACCACACCTGAAGTCTGACTGGATTTCAGAAACACACTTGAAGAAAGCTATTTAAATGTTTTCTAACGTGTTAATACTAAGCTACCGTGGTGGTCTGACATCCCTCCTCTGGACAAACAGCAGGGTTCATGTAGAAACAACGCCCGACTGATCAGCTGTGCCGAGACGAGTAAGGGAATGCCTGAACTCTCAGTCAGCTGAAAATACTTAACCAGGAGATATTTTGCATCAAAACGAGACACCCAAGCATGTGTGGTTCAACAGACTGCAGTTGAACACCAAACACCACAACAGCTGCTTCTGCTGGTTGGCTCCTTCTTCCTGGCTGATGATTTATATAGATGATTGATGATTCAGATAATTAATAATAATAGCCATACAGTAGATGCTGATATCCACACAACTTTGGTGCTTGTCCCTGACTTACACAGACACTGGATAGAGCAGCCTCAGTGAAAAGCATTGACACAAGCATTATTTGAAAGTACAGTTTTAAGATACTTTACTCAAAATGCAGAATTTCTAAAGTCCCACAGTTTTCTGTCAAATTCTTATGAATGAACTGAAATGTAAGGTTGGCTTGAATGAAAACAGGCGAGTGGGGCTGTTCAATTTTAAAACCTTTTATTTATATCTGTCTTTTATTAACGTAATCACTACCCAGATTAAGAAGTCTGCTTTCTGTGTAGCTGTATATGCAACATACAATTTCATAAATATGAAGAATAATGGCACATATAAAAGTAAATGAATAGTTACCCAACAATACATTGAGCCAGTTCCCCTTTAGGCTAATACAACTTTAAAATCACATCCATTATTCAAAGCTAAAAGTCTGATAATTTAATATAACACACAATGAAACACTAAAGTAGCTCAGTCAGCTGTTGTTAATACTGCTTTTAATTTGGATTATGATGGAATATGTTTCCTTTGTGGTGTTAATACTTCAAGTGGATGATGTGAGTACTTTGTCCACCACAGGTTATGGGTTGTGTGTATTCTGATGTCCTGACAAAGTCTCACCCTGCTATGAATGTCTCTAAATAAACTTTATATGACACTCTTACAGCTGCTTTAATGAAAAGCAGACTGTAATTGAGTGGAATGGGCGTGAACAGTATTGAGCCGTTGCTAACCAGCAATGACTCACATGTTAATTATTGGTGGTGAGAGTCACTGGTCTGTAGAATGGGGGGCAAACCTGCTGGCGCATTGATCGTTATCTGAGTTGTAATGATCTTAATTAATTAATTGATACCTGATATCTTGTATGTCAGTTTTTAGATCGATAGATCGATAGATAGATCGATAGATAGATCGATAGATCGATAGATAGATAGATAGATAGATAGATAGATAGATAGATAGATAGATAGATAGATAGATAGATAGATAGATAGATAGATAGATAGATAGATAGATAGATAGATAGATAGATAGATAGATAGATAGATAGATAGATAGATAGATAGATAGATAGATAGATAGATAGATAGATAGATAGATAGATAGATAGATAGATAGATAGATAGATAGATAGATAGATAGATAGATAGATAGATAGATAGATAGATAGATAGATAGATAGATAGATAGATAGATAGATATACTTTATTGATCCCACAAGGGGGAAATTTCCATTTCCCCTTTCCGTTTTTTTGGAAACAAGGATAGACGGCCTAACCAAAGTCGCTCCACTGACAAAGAAAAACTCCCAGAATATGTCATGACTGATAGTTAGGTTAGGCTTTTGGGAATCCCGGACACTGTCTGCGCTGCAGGGCCATTCTGGGAGCAGATGAAATGCCTGAGGATGGTTCATCGGTGCAGGCATGTGCTGAATATTCAAAATAAGCTTGACCCACCCATACAGGGAATTCTGCAGACAGCAACGACAGGTGGCAAATGTTTCTGATAATAGACACTTTATGAGACATTTTTTTAAATGTTTAAATAGTCAATGCAGTGGTTTGTAATTTTTGGGGCTATTATTGTGTATTTATTGCAAAGAGGCAGATCTTTTTGAACTAGCCAAGTGAAAACAAACAAGCAGTGGCCCTGTCTGAAGCAATACATGTGATTTGTGATGGCCACCTTGGCAGCCTTTATTTAAGAGGTAAGGTAGTGTGGCAAATGTCCTATCAGTCTACAGCGCTCCTCCAGGCCCAATAGCTGTATTTGGAGAGGAACATTAGTGTTTATCATAGCGACACGTCCTCAGAGACGTGTCAACGTCTGATCCAAAGCAGGACTCAAACAGTGTGCGACAAGATCCTGTTCACTGTGAGGCACTCAACTTGGAAAATATGGGCTGACTTTTTGTTTGGGTCAACTGGTGACAAAGCCCAGATGGAGAGGTGTTCTCAGAAAAACTTGTAAAATGTGTATAATCCTGATTTAAATTACAGCTTGGACAACTCTAAGAAAGAAAGTTACGTCCATTTATACATTTATCTGAGGACAATTTTTGTGATAAAGGCTGTCCTGCTTTTGTTTTTAGAATTGTATATTTTTTAATGGACCTTCTGAGCAGCTGCGAACTGTAAATAAGCAACATCGGATATTCTGTTAAGCACTTAAGCTACCACCTTGGTCACTCCATGTTTAGTCTTCAGAGGAATTGAAAACACTTTTTGTGCTCGGATGACATATTGTCAGTTTCAATGGCCACAGCGAACCAAGAGTGACAATCATGGATCCATAAGGTCTCCAGATACAGAAAATGTGTGATGTTTTAAAAAAAATAATAATACGGTGCAAACTGCTCAGCAAGCAGTTGCTGTAGTTATAAATATAAGCCATGTAAATACTCAGCTGTGCTGGGTGGAAGCCACCAGGGTCAAGTGTGCACGCCAAGTGCAGCGTTCCTCTGAGTGACGGGGCCGCCTGAAAGAGTCAGACATAGTTCTAAGGACTGCTGTTCCACCGAACTGTTCCCGCAAGACCGTCCTGCAGCCTCGCATCTCCTTGCAGCCCACTCAAATTACTTAACACTCCCTGGGGATGGGATGCAACGTCCAAAAAGAAAGTGTAATCACTGATATTTTGCCTTTATAGGCACTTGACTAACATACCCACCAAGGGATGGCCATTGTATATGGGGATAGAGTGACAGTGATATCTTTAAAACCTACTGTATGTTGTCATGTGGTCATATGGTATTGTGGGTTTGTATTTTATAGGATTATAGCACTTGTCATTGCAAAAAAACTAAAGAGCCAAACACAAACAACCAAATTAAAACATGGGCTCAGGGGTCTGGGCCAAACCTAGCTCCTGCTGTAGACGAAGTGAATTGACAGCACGCATCAGAGCTATAATAGACACTCCTGTGACACGACAATGTGCAGAGATGCCGCTAATCCCAAGTCCTAGCCTGATTTATGGAAGGATCACGAATTTGGAACAAGGGAGGCCTTACAGGGCTTTTCAGGACAGCCTGAGATGGCACGGACCAACAACAAGTGGTGTAACATGAGTGTATGCGTGCGTGTGATTGTAAGGATTGACTTGTGAGCAGCAATTTTTTTTCTCCGATTTTTCTTATATCAAAGATGGTAATAAAAGGTGTTATTAAGCTGACGGATGCAGATAATGAAGTCAAGACATCCACTCCAAGATCTCATAAACAGTGAGTGGCTCCATTTAAACACACATAACAAACCAGATCTGTGTATAGTAAATGAAGAGCTACCTGAACTTGATCTGATTGGAAACACGGCAATAGTACGTCCCGCCCACCGATCCCTGTGACCTGACTGCACCACAGGCCTGTCGATCAATCAGACACCCCCCCCCCCCAAAAAAAAAAAAAAAAAAAAAAAAAATCCCCAGCAAACCAAAAAAGCTTTGAGGCTACTAGAAAAATAATGAGAAGGACAGACTTTAGCTAAAAAGTCCAAAATAACAACAACAACAACAACAACAAAAATTGTGACTTTATATTTCATGAGCCAAGTTGAATGGTATTATATGGAGCTGGAGGCTTTTGAAGACAATCTCCAGAGACACTAGTGGTTAGCCACATTTTTAGACCTGGAAGCTATGTCCACTTTTATATACAGTCTATGGCAACACAATACTGCTGTTTAATAGATGCCATCAGTCTGTTTATTGATTGTTTTAAACAGAGGGCACAAAAACATGTTCATTTCTTGGTAAAAAAAAAAAAAATGTAAAGCTGGCAGATACTGTATGTTGGCAGGTGATGCACTGGTTGTTACCGGTCAGTGCCTGTCAGTGGGCGATTTGAGACAACACTATGCTGTCGGACTTCAAAACAATACAATACAATACAGTCCTAACATGCAAGAGTACTATTTGTAAGTGTACCAAGGAAAGTATATTCGGAACATAACTCGTGTTTCCTGTCGTGAAAAAAGTTTTCCTGTGTTGAGAACTGAGATGGAATACTCTGTCCTTAAAAATGGGAAAATTCAGAGTTTTGGAAAATGGGTGAAGTTCAAAGATATTTTCCAGCCTCTCTGTTTTGAATGCAAGGCTTGACCAAAAAGTACAACCAGTTAACAAGCCTTTATCATATCCTTACATGTGCCGTCTACAGTGGAAAAATAGCGGTGCTTGTTGCTTAGTAACAACCTCTGTTTTTTTCTTCTTTTTCTTTTATTTTGATGGCTAGTCCCTGTCCTCATTCATAAAAACATCTTTTTTTGTGTGTGAGCCCACACACAGCAGCACACAGCATTAAAAGCTTTCAATTTCAAGCAACGCTTTTGTAAACATTGCAATGTTGTCTTGACTTGGAAAAATATTATTTTGAGATATTGTTTGTGCCTATTATGTTTAATTACTGTGTTATATCCTTTTAGGGGCATCTGCCATCCCTTTCAGCTCATAGTCATGCTTTTCAAGGGACATATGAAAAAAAAGTCATCCCAGCACGGGTTATCGAGCTTTTACAATAATACGACACAACGCAGGACTGCATATTTCCACATGAAAGCCTTTCACTTCCTATGATTTGACTGTGTGGAAACAGGGATTAGGAACATGCAAGTGAGTGGAGAACTCACACTGCCAGGATTCCTGACATGGACTTTACTTCACATGTGACTAAGTGACAACGCAGTGTGATGTTACACGCATGAACGTTCCCATTCTTTAGGCATATACCATCATTTAAACCTGTGTGTCAGATCTTTTTAATGAATAAGACATTCTTGTGCTTTCCGAGACTCATGTTACATGTCGTGAAGCCTCAGATGTTAAGTGCGACCCCATGTATAGGTTTTCGTACTCCAATAAGCTCACATGTGATATGAAATAAGTCAAATGTAATCAAGATTTGACAGTAAACTATTGTTTCTAGACTGGATACCAATATATTTTTTTCTACACTTGGCACAGCATCAAAGTATTTCATCTATCGAACCACTGTGTGATCACATGAGGCGGCTTGGCTTTATTTGTGCAAATCCCCAAGGTTTAACACCTCGCCTGCATGAGAAAAATTGAATGTGATGTCTTCTGAAGCCACGTTCGCTTTGACAGTTGAACCACATAGAGCAGACCGTGACAAGCGTTTTAGTGGTAATATTATACAAAGGCGCAGATGCTTTGGGTGGAGGAATGTGAGATAGATCTGAGACAGTGTGAGGTGTTCAATACAAATACCATATTCACAAGGTGTGTGACAGCAGGTGGACAACAGATAATGGTGCAAGAGTATGTAGGGAAAAGCTTGAATTGAAATGTGTAAAAATTCAGTCGCTGAGCAAAGAAAGAAGACAAGGCCCTTAAAGCAACTTCAAGATTCTTTTGTCAAATATGAATTCATGTCAAAACACAGATGAGGTGAAGGAGGGAAGTAAAAGGTTTCCGGCACAACATCAAAAGCAAACACATTTTGGTGACACGTGGTGAAACAATTAATGGTAATGTTATGGTTTAAACAAATGAACACAAAAGCAAAAGTCTTCCACACACACTCATCAGAGTTGAAAGCAGTTTAAGGTTACCACCAATGTGCCAATTTAATTATATAATTATTGATTATAGTCATGTCTTTAACACAATCCTCCTGATGCTTCCCTCGCCTGTTACGCACAGAGCATATATTTGCATATGAATACATTTAAATTTCATGAGACCAGGCCAACTTAAAAAAAAAAAAAACATAACACGCAACGGTTAAATAAAACTCAGTTAATTATTAGGTTATATATATATATATATATATATATATACATCATGTCAAATTAATGTGTAATGTAAAGAACTAGTGGAGGCAAACCAACAGAGTTGCCACTCCATTTTGCAGTTTTTCTGAACGCTTCAGGTAGTGTTAGTGTCTTTTGTGACGTTGTTCTGGTTTTACAGCCACCGACTTTCCTGTTTTTTAAAGAAGTGGGCATTTAACTAGCCTGGTATCACCAGACCCAAATTCATTTTTGCAAAATAGATAGGGTCTCACCATGTTGCTTGGGACTTAGTTCCAGTCATTGCATCTTAATGGGCGTAGACCTTGGATAAATTTTGAAACTATAGGAGCAGCCGTCAACCAATCAGCATTGGTCAATGTGGAAGACCCTCGAACTGCAATACCACCGAGGGCCACTTTACACTTTAACCATTACAACTGTCAGGTTTGCATTTACGACTTGTGTGTGTTGCCAACAAGTGGTCTAAAATCAATGCATGCAGATGTGAAGAGAACTTTGAACTAAATCCTCTTTTCTTTGTTTTCACAGAGGAAAACTGCACTTACTTCAGGCATTTCACTCCAGGACTGGATGCTGAGATATTTGAATATAAAACACAAAAAGGTACGTTTTCTTGGTCGCTTCAATCCATCATGTGTAATCCATCATGCTCCATCGGTGATTGTTCCCAGTCGTAGCATTCTAATGGCCGTCGACCTCGGGTTCATTTTTTAAAAGCACATGCGGTGCATTGTCACACGCAATTATTTGGGTGTAAATGTGAACAGACTTGTGCGTGAAGTCATACCCCACACCCTTAACCCTGGGATGTTAATGCGAGCATTCATGGGTACCCTTTCCCCCTATCCTCCAACACCTACATATGTACACACACATACAAATTCAAAGGGCTGATAGCTAGCCTCTTGGGAAACACTTTGCTAGTTTGTTGGAATAATTGCAGCTCTGACCTGAGTCCCTTATATATATAGTTTACTTCACTCTTGACTGAGCCATTTGGCTATACCATAATGGTGCACAAGGTGGATGTATGTCACCAGAGGCACATCCATCCATACAGCAAGATGCTTATCTGCAACGGGGGGTGAGGGGTGTTAGGCTTAGGGAGAATAAATGAAGTGTTTGAAGTAAAAATCGTATCATTTGAGAAAAGAAGGAATGCTACAGTCATGGATCGAGGCATTTGGAGGTTCTTCATACACTTTACCAAAATATGTAAACGATGCATAACTATATCTATGTAAACATTATGTCGTTTTATTTTCTGCCCTTCCTCGAGCCGCAGAAAGTGTGAATGAACCAAACTTACTTCTGATAATATGCCAGATCTACTTAAGTTAGGGAATGAAAACAATCTTAACCTCAAATTTTTCTGTCAATTTCACAATCCACACACATGCACATATGCATAAATAATCCCACAAACACAAACTGTGACGTTAAATTGAGACACCTTCTGGCCTGATCAAAGCTTTAAAACACGGCCCTGTTCTGGGGTAGAGGGTTGAATTTGGTCACGTGCTCATTTCATGTTCCTGCAGACTGAGGAATCTTCCAGTGAAGCAGGTCCTGCATGAATGAAACGCTCATACCCTGTTTGATGTCTCTCCTCGCTTTTGGTGTTGAGAAATGTTTCAGGACTTGAGTTGGCCAACGAACTTCACTCACTCGCAGTATCTCGGCGAGCACAGAATGTTCGGGGTGAGGCTCGGCCTCCCCTGCCAGCAGAAGATGAAGGCTCTCTCCCCCCCCCCAGAGGAGAGCCTCTCCCCTGGGCATGGCTCTCAGGCTCACAGGCAGATCAAAGGCCTCACATCTCATCCACCTCTCTGCTCAGAAAACATAGCCAGCTGCCGTTCCATTTCAAGCCATACACTGGATCTGTAAACACAAAGACCGACGTACATTCAGAATGGTATAGTTGTGAACGTCGAGATTATTGCATTAATAGCAAAACTATCAGAGAATGAAATGACCCTGCAAAGTGCTGCCTGTGTAGCCAAAGCCTGAGAGCTTCCTCTTCTGTGTGAGAGACCTCGGTCATTGATCAAAAACATTAAAACACATCAGTGAGACACCCTGAGTGACATGTCCCTTCATTAGCATGAACACGAGCACTGCGGTGTTTACTTTTGATCCCGTATTCTTTGTCCCGCTGCTGTAAAAACTCATTAAAGCAACAAATATATGTGACTTTACCGCTGAAAATAGTCCAGAATGAATATACGATTCATTCCTGTTTTGACTAATGATGCAGCTAATTGTTTTTAAAAAAGTAACTGAGAATTAATCTATATGTTTGGAACCCTGCCTTTAAAAAAAACAAAAAACATGTATATCTTCAGGTGAAAAGTCAGAAAGATTAAAGAGTTTATTAGTCTCTCTGTGTCCTAGACTATTGTAATACCCTCCTATTTGATCTGGTAGGTAGCAATACATCAGTTACAGCTTCATAAATCTGTTGCCCAACTGCTGACGAGGACCAGGAGAAGGGAGCACATTACTTCGATCTTTAAGTCCGTACATCAGTTGCCTGTCGGTTTCTGTATTCATTTATTTGACATGCCGTTTACATGATTTTCAACCCCTTTTATTGACTTTGTACTTCAGTCACATATTTTTTGTTTTGCCATTTTACATCTAAGCTGTCTCATTATTAGCTTTGCAACCATCTGTAGAGCTCCTTGCTCGAACCTGTACAAGAGATGTGATTGATTATTGATGCAGTTGAACCCCATCATGTCATGTTGGTTGGTTTCTTATTTTTTTTTCAGAGTACAACATCTCTGCTGCAGCCATCTCCATCTTCAGTCTGGCCTTCATGATCCTCGGCTCTCTGTGTTTGATTGGATCCTGCACCGGTAAAGGGAAAGGACGAGACTACCTCCTGAAACCTGCTGGCATGTTTTTTGCATTTGCAGGTGGGTTCCGTTAACCAAACACCGTTTGGGATGCCAAAACCTCGGTTTGTATTCACGGCCATCACTCGTGTCATGTTTGGTGCAGCTGCAGGTGCAGGATTTAATTTTTAGAGAGACCTGTAAACACATAATTATTTGTCAAGTCGACTGAAGCTAAACGCATGGACAGTTTTTCTAAAGTCCTGCTGAGACATTAGTCCTTTCATCCTGAATATGTTCTTAAGTTGATAGTTGGTTGACTCTTTTACTCTCTTAATATGACTCATAAAATTTAGGCCTAAAGCCATGACTGCTTCAAGATTTTTACCTCAATTCGTGGTTTTTATCTGAATGACGGTGAGCGCTGACTTCTATTTGTTCTTCCTCATCTCCAAAAACAGTTGCTTCTGTTTATTGCCAATCTCCATTCAATCATTGATTTGTTTATTGCATTTAGTCAGAGCTCGTATGGCGTTATAGTCCCCTTGTGAAGTCAACATATTCTTGCGTTAGCCGTAATCTGAGCTGGAGGGAGCCCGTACATGTTGAACAGAAGAGGCCCCGGAATTGAGCCTTGAGGAATTCCGCATGTGATTTTTGTCTGCTTAGATGTGTCATTACCTGAAAGTAGTCCCTGTCTTCTACTCCGGGCTAATTTCCCTGATTCACCTTCACACATCTCTCTCCTCCTCAGGCCTCTGCTGCTTCATCTCTCTGGAGGTGATGCGTCAGTCGGTTAAACGCATGATCGAGAGCGAGGACACAATCTGGATTGAGTACTACTACGCCTGGTCCTTTGCTTGCGCCTGCACCGCCTTCGTCCTCCTCTTTCTTACCGGCATTGCACTCCTTCTCCTCTCCATGCCCCAGATGCCCAGGAATCCGTGGGAAACCTGCATGGACGCAGAACCGGAGCAAGTTGAGTGAGAGCCGGACAGACGGATAAAGGTGGGACAGGATTGACTGCCTGTTTTTTTTTTTTTTAACTTTTAGTACCCATGTTACATCCATTTCAAGAACAACAGCTTGTCATCAAAGAGTGAGGTCAAAAATGAGGAAGAACCGGAGCTGGTTTTGGTGGATCATAACCGAGATGGAAAATGTACTTTTCTTACAGCAACGTGGGCCTTTTGTATGAGTTTAGTATGTTAGCCTTATCCTGCATGTGTAAAAGAAAAACGTGGTTCTCTGCATCACCTACCTTTCATGTTGTAGACCATCCTTCAAATCTGACCTTTAGCTTTAAAACCTGCCTCTTAGTAAGAGCAGACCTTGCCCGTATGGAATTTGCAAACATCTAAAAGCTTTCCCTTTCCTTCTACAACTCATGCATTACTACTGGGATATTTAGAAAAAAATGTTGATTGATGATAAGTTATTGTTCTGTGACCATGGTCTTACTTTAGCTCCCATGTGTCATTGTCATTTACTTGTCATTAAAATGTTTAATACAGAATAAATACACTAATGGCCTGAAGTCAACATAACTTGATTTACTGCATGTATTATATCTTGTACATAGATAATGTTCTTTTTTTTTTATGGCATCACTCAAAGAATCTCTCACTTACTGTACAATTTCAGTTAAATAAGACGAGTCAAGATTTATATTTTACACTGTATAGGATTTATTAACAACTGTTATACGCTGGCATGTCGCATTACATTAAGAGGTTCATGGTTAAATGAAAGATTTTGAGCAAAGCAGTTGCTCAGAGCAGGTGTGTGTGTGTGTGTGTGTGTGTGTGTGTGTGTGTGTGTGTGTGTGTGTGTGTGTGTGTGTGTGTGTGTGTGTGTGTGTGTCCGGCTGAATGCTAAACACCCACACAGTCTGCAACTCCGACCGTGTTGGAAAAGGTTCAGTACTAGCAGGTGCACACACAAGGCCTTTTACTTTATGTTGACAGCTTCCAAACCAAACTGGTACAAACAAAATTCTTTGTTCATTTTTTTGTGTGTGTCATCAGGACCCCTTTCAAACATGTGGCAAATTTGTATTTACACTAATTTCAAGTGAAACAAATTTACAAATTAAGGTTTAGGTAAGAGATTGGACAAAAATTCAAGAAAATGTGCAAGTTCAAAGTACACAAACAAATTTCAAAGGCTGTTGTTCATTCAATGTGTTTTTTTTTCTTTCTTTTTCAATAAAGTAGCTGAAAATGATCAGTTTGCTCATGTTAATAAAACATTCTAATTTATGTTTATGGTTGAACCCAATTGTTTTATTTAGATACAATCTAAACTGGTAACCAGGCAGACACTAAGTCAACGTCAAACATATTGTGTGAGATTTTTTTAATCGATCCAGTGTTTTTTTTTTTTTTTCAGTGAATGACGGTTTTGCTGGATTTGAGAAGTAAAAAAAATAATTATACACCACATTGTACTGTTGTACCTGTTCCAAGGCAGAGTTTAGCCTTGACTGTGTAACAAAAGATCAATAGGCCTCAAGCTTTCTGCCATACAGTCTTTCAGATGATCTTATGGTGAAGAAATTATTTGTAATTTTTTTTTTTTTTAATTGCAAAAAGGTTCAACAGCTAGGGGTATTCTGAGACACTAAAAGCAGCAGCAGCGAGATCACACTGCTGTTGTTTTGCCAGACCTGCAACCATTTGTTTTATGAGCTTGTTCAGGGCAAACAAATCTACTCAGCATTGTTTTTTTTGTTTTTTTTTTAAATAAAATTGAGTTAGACTTGACTTGTTTTGTGGTCATGGCGAGAGATTGTTTTTTTTGAAGACCACTTTTGTATTCCCTCGCGATATATTTTGCATTCTTCGCAATACTTTTGCGTTATCTCGCGATAAACTTTGTGCTCCGTCACATTGTGAGGTAAGTGTATATAGCCACAGCTTCACCCGTCACAGCAGGCAGAGCAGCTGCAAACTGCTCTCACAACATGAAGCTTAATACTATCGGAATCGGGCCCTAAAAGAGCACTAAATGCACCACACGGTGTCACATCGTCCCTCCTTCCTGCAGTATCTGCAGAGTGCTTCCTTTTCCCCTGCAAGACTGTTATAACTAAACTGGACCAACACACTACTGTTTATGAGGACCAGTGAAAATAGACATACGGCTCCGATTGAATGGAAGAAGAAAAGGTAACGCAAAGCTTTTGTGAGGGATATCGCAAAATGTGTTGTTAAGTAACGCAAACGTATTGTGCAAGACATTTTGCGAGGAAACGTAAAAGGAGTCCTTCAATCAATTCTCGCCGTGACCCTTCAGGGGGGCTCTGTAGTTCCGACTGTCACAACTGAGGTAATAAAATCAAATAGAAATACTAAAAGTAGAGACTACAATAGATGTGAGCTTCTTAAATTCTTAACTTGTGTTTTTTTTTTTTTTGTCTTTTTCACTGAGTAAGGCAGTAAAACACTTTTGGAATGCAGTCGATTTTTTTTCTTTTGGGTGTTTGTTATATGCTATAACTTTGTAATGAAAATTAAAACTTGATAAGCTTGGGAAACCTTGTGTCTGTGAATATTTTTGTTTACATGAATAGCAAAGAAATAAGGTTCCCGTAAACCCAGCAATTCCCAAACTGTGGTACGGTGGTGTAGGACGCCGGGAGGCTCCGCCGAACGGCCCGACAACTGCCGTCCAAGTGGTCCAAGTCGAATACGGTGGTAACATGCACGTCGCATTACGATGATATGAACGTTATCGGTTAATCATTTAAATATTCAGGGGTACAATTTGCCTGTATTGAACGTTACGGCGACTGCCGTTAGCTTGACACAGTCGGATTCGGACTCTTTGAGTCGTTTTATTTTATTATTAATCGGGATGAGCAATTTTCTTTTTTTCTTTTTAAAATGACTTCAAGGTCCAACAAACGTCAAACGGGCAAAAGTGGCAACACTTTGCGAGAGCTGCCACCTGCAAACAGCGGCTTCGATGTAGCCTGGTGTTTCCAGACGCAAATGCATTGCACGAATCCCGCTTGAACTCACTTTCCACAGAGAACTGACCTCGGGTTAATTACGAAACTGCTGAAGCAGCCATTTACCAAACAGCATTGAGCACTGTATGTACCGAAACTCCTTAACACCGCTGCGGCGTGGCAAGTTCGGGAACCTCAGCTGTAGACCCAGCTGATCTATACAATCTAGGCACAAAGGCCTCTTTATACTGACGTGGAAGATATATATATATAAAAAAAGAAACAGATCTCGAGCAGTTTCAATAAAAACACTTTAATAGAGAAACAAATTTAAAAAAAAAAAGAAAATAAACCTTTAAAACACAGTCTAAATCCTTTATTATAACCACCACCAACTGAAATGAAGAAGAGTAAAACAGATCTATTCATTATTTTGTACCCACAGGGGAGGAACCAATGGGAAGCTGGGAGAACAGGTGTGCCATTGATTCACTGCAGCAAGGGAAGAACAGAGGAGAGCCGACAGATAACAGGAAAAGATGGCGTTTATAGAAGGCTGAACACAGTGCTCTCTGCTGGCTGGGCAAAAGGTTGCTCCCTTTCCATGTGCCACATACATGTTTGTTTCACTTTCCAAAAAACAAGAAAAAAAAAAAAAATTCATATGGTGATTATATGGAGCATTGATGGGAGGAGTAAAAACACCTTTTCAGTAAACATCCTGTCAAATAGATCCTTTTTTTTTTTTTTTTTTTTTTTTTTTTTCTAACAAAATGTTCCTGGCAGGGAAATGAAGCATTAAAACAAAACGTCAATAAAGAAAAATGGAAAATAAAATCCCTTTAAAATGTCTTTGGCTCAATCTCTTCTGCTTCAAAAATAAATAAAACTGTAGCTGTAGAAGCGGTGAAATATTTGTATTGCACTACTTCAGAGATTAGCCAACGACTGCTTTGTGGCAAACTGATTCCCCAAACAAACATCCTATGAGCTTCATAAAATCCGATAACACACCAGGGAGCAACCTCAGCTTTAGCCCCGCTAAGTAACTGCAGAAAAAAAAAAAAAAAAAAAAAAAAAAAAAGAACTTACATGACCATTACATATTTGATTGACACATTAGTAAAATAGTATAATAGTTTTGTTGATAATGTCACAAGTTATTGTACACATCAAATAATATACCAAAATTTGACTCTGTAGGTTGAACAAAAGCTTTTTTTTTTTTCTTTTTTTTTCATTCATAAATCAATACAAACTGATAAAAACAGGGATAAAAACCAGCCAGGTCATTTCAACATGCATGAAAAGAAAAAAAAACAACAACAAGACTTCACATAAAAAAAAAAAAAATTAAAAAAAAGTTTTTTTTTTTTTTTTTTTATGTTGATTGTTGTACAGCTGTGAAGCAGTGACAAAAAAAACAAAACAGAACAGGACAAATCCAGCAACACTTATTTAAAAAATATGCATTGTACAGTGAAATAAGTCATCTTGTAACAGCTGCAACATAAATTCTCCTCTGTCACATCAGCCAGACACCATCTTAAAAAACAAAAAAAACCAACAAAAAAAAACAACTCTAAAAAGTTACAAGATGTTTCAACTACCAACCGGGTTGTTGTTGTTGTCCATTTGTAGATTTATAATTTTTTTTGTGAATTTGCATAATTAAAAAGGGCAAACCTCTTCTTTGAACAGCTTCTACAAAATTGAGGCGCTCCCAAAGTTCTTGTTTGTAAATACCCTAGAAAATGCATATTTACAAGTACGTGTTTTCCGCTAAGTCAAAAAATCGGGACCTTCGAGTTACAATGTCAAAACTCTGAAAAGAAAACCTGGTATGAAAGCGCTCTGCTGACCGTTTGAAACACATCTAAGCTACTAGCTGCGGGGTTCAGAGGAAGTGACATTTAAAGAGATTGATCAGTGACTAAGAACTGCAATATGGAAGCCATGGAAAAAGTAGGGTGATTTTATTCTTATCGTTTCACCAATTTGCAGATGGGGCAGTGGTGTTTTAACAGTTAATGAATTACATAAAACAGGACCAAGCACGCAAAAAAAAAAAAAAAGAACAAAAAAAAAAAAGGCAGATAGTGAATCAGCATCTTTCACCTGGATGTGACTTCATGTGCATGTAGCTGTGTGGCCTCTTTGTGTGCCAAACCGACTCATTATCCTCTGTTATGTTAGGATGTTACAGTACGTGTACAAAACAAAACAAAACAAAACAAAACAAAAACCCTGTTGTGGCTGTAGCTAATGCAAAGCATGATTAGAGCTTGTTCAATTCAATTAAAGAGACTCAACTTCTGTTGCAACATCAATAGGCCAATCAGAAAAGGTGTTTTGTGAATGAGCGGGAACGACTTCCACAACATTACCAATTCATTCTTATCATGCACAGCCTAACAACATGACATACTGACAGTCACAGGTTTTTGAACAGTCGACTTAAGAGTGAGTTTTTGTAACTTTTCATGGTTTTGTTTTTCTTTTTTTTTTCTTTTTTTTGTTTTGTTGTAAATCTTATGTTGGGGTAAACGCCGTGAAATTTGAAATCATAACTAAAGACTTAAAAAGTGCTTTTTGACCCTGAATGTGATGGAAATGATCAATATACGTGGTGCAAATATCTACTCAGTAAAGACACGAGTCATCATTATCATTTATCTCGAGGCCTTTTTCAAAGAGAAATCGGCAAAGAATCTTTGGCCATTCTGGCTTATAAAATGAAAAAGCGTCTAGAAACTGAGAAACTCTGATGGCAAAACATCTGCGAGAACAACTGCATGTTAAAAACTGACAACTGAATTGTTTGCTACAGAGGGACTTAAGATCCAGATGGTTTCCAGCTATATAAAGAAGCCAGAACTGTTTCACACTTACAGCAGTCTTTACTTATATTTTTAAATTTCAGAGTGTTTACCCTGCAGTTGTAACAGACTTAAGATCAAAAATTAATATTTTAGTGAGTTCAAAAACATCTGACTGGAAGTATTGATCAGTTTCAGCTTACCTTTCAGGACACACCACTCTCTCCTCACTTACACAAACCTTCAGAGTACTGCAACCTTTAAAAAAAAAAATATATGTATATAAAAGAAACTCACTGTCCATTAGTGACAAAACAACATTTCACATCCTGAATGGTTACTGAAACAAAGTCCCTGGTAAAGATCTGATATGAGCGGAGAACTAACTCCGCAATAAAATGACCGTCTTAGAGATGGCATAAAATAATATGAAAAAACAATCAAATTAAAATAAAAAATAAAAATAAAAAAAAGGACTGCATGTCAGCCACAAGCAAAACAGTTTAGGATTATCTCACCACTAAAAGCGATGTCTGCTGTTGTCTGATCTTTAAAGCACACAGAGGAGGAATGACATGGTTGTTGCTATTTTGACATGTTCACACTGTTTCTATTTTTGCTGATGACACTTCAGTGAAAAGTAAAATATGCAATCAACACTTCTATTGTTTTTTTTTTTGTTTTTTTTGTTTTTTTTTCCCCTCCATAAATAATCACATTTACTATTTAATCACGGAAGACAAGTCCCAGGTAAAGGATGTCTAAGAATTAAAGATGAGAAGCCGAAAAACAGAAATAGAACTCATAATGCAAATGGTAGCATCATACAGGAATTTTAAGGACATGTCTGTGGCATACAATTCAGTCTTTTATTTTCTTTATATGTACAGATTAGAGGAAAAATTTTATCTACTTCTATACACTGTTCCATGTAGTTTCTGTCCTGGTTGACCGCTTAGCTTGTGTCCGTTACCGCGACAACAGTAGTATGAAAATCAAGACGTAATGTCCACTCAAAACTGAGGAATAAAAAATAATAATAATAAAAACGTCAACATACCTCTTTAGTAATCAACAAAACCAACTTCAGTAAGGAAAGCAGAAGGCTAAGTGGTCAACCAAGTCTTGCCTTTTTAAATTTTTTTTAAACATTTTTTTACATTTTTTTAATTTTTTTTTGCATTACGTACATATACAAGTGTAGGTAATATAAGTATATATTCATATATACATAATGAGTATGTATATATACCAGTAATGCATTCATTATATATACTTACTTTCTTCACAGATATGTGAAACAGGAGAAAAAAAAAAAAAAATACTGTTACAAATAAAAAGTTAAAATGAAACAAAAATGCAGAAAACAAACCTACTGATAGAAACAATTTGTAAATGCACTTTGCACTATTTTTGGGGTATTTTTTTTTTTAGAAACAATTTTGCTTATTTTTTTTTTTGTAACTTTTTTTTTTTTTTTTTGTGTTTGTTTTTAGTTTTATCATTTGTTTATTACGTGGGAGAAGTGACACTCATTTAAAGTAGGAATAGTACCCATTGCTACCGTTTGAACTTCCTATACTCAGCTCTTGTAGGAGGGAGAGAGGGTCGCTGTTCTTTTTGACCTGTTCAGGCCGAACAGCCCGGGGCTTGGGTGGAGCGCGGAGGGCGCTCGCGTAGGACATGGTGGGTGGCTTGCTTAAATTCGGAGCCCCCTGGCTGGGCTCTGTGGGAGCCTGTGGTGGCGGAGGTGGCGGCGGCGGCTGCTGCTGCTGCTGCTGCTGTTGCGGCGGCTGCTGCTGCTGTTGTTGTTGTTGTTGTTGTTGCTGCTGTTGCTGCGGCGGCGGCGGCGGCGGCTGCTGCTGCTGCTGCTGCTGCTGCTGCTGCGGCTGCTGCGGCGGCGGCGGCGGCTGCTGCTGCTTGTTCTTGGGCATGAGAGGAGGAAACTGGTGCTGAAGGGAGTTGAGGGAGTGTGGGTGCGTCTGCTGTGCTGCTGTGACCTCGGACTTTACCTGCTCCTCTGTCTGACGGAGGCCCTTGGAAGCTGCAAAATGGAGAGGTGGCCCAAAAAATGATACGGTCAATTCATTCAATTTCATTTTAACTGTAAACGTCGGCTTGTAACGTGATCCCGAAGCAGTTTCACAATCACAAAATACGACGAGAAAGAAATGAATAGTGAACTCCTTAAAATCATCCGTGTTGAAAACGAATAGCACGGTCGTCTGATTAACGATGGAAATGGATGCAATGATTTTGCCCAAGGAAAGTATTTATAACGGGGAAAGTATCCATTACTAACCGGTGCGTAAGGAACATGGACAGAAAAATAACCCTGTAGAATAAACAGCTGTGACATAAAATATACAAAAAGTACTCAAGTGAAAAGGAGATAATGCCTGAAAAAAAAAACACAAAAAAAAAAAAAAACAACCTACCCAGAAGCTCCCGATGCTGAACGAGTGTGCCGGCTCCGTTACATGGAATGTTCTGAAACGAAGCGGGACCTCCGCCGTTACTGGGCCAGAGGTGGTCATGTGGGGGATAACCGTATGGAGCATGTGGGTGTTGATGATGCTGTATGTGTGGATGCGGGTGGTCCTGGGAGTCTGACGTGCAGGGCTGGGACTGCTGGGACTGCTGGGACAGGGCGTTGTGAGTGCTGGCTGGAGATGATTCGTCTGGGTACGTGGAGGAGATGCGGCGCTGATAGAGAGGCCGACCGGGGCCTCTGGGTTCATACTGTGCAGACAGATAGAGGAAGGATGAGGAGGACAGAAGGTGAGAACGAGATATTCATCTGAAAGATATTCAAACCTTGACTTGCAGCTCTCGAGTAAGTGTTGGAACAACAGCGTCGCCTTCTCGCAGCGCGTAGTGATTCAGTTACGGAGACAATAATATTAACAAGCATACTAATGCAAGACGTTTCTTATTGATCTGATCATTCTTGCCTGTAATGGACTTAACACAGAGAGAGGGCCGAGTCCAGCAAACACGTCTGAATTTATTTGTTTTCGTCTTGTTAGATAGCGTTTGAGGAACACATTGTTATCTTCATTCTGCTTATCAGATTTGAGAGACCTGAGCCCCTAATTGTCCACATTTGCTTGTTGACGCAGGTCACTTTGATTTCTCCAGGGCAGTTTGATATCGCTGAATATTTGAACAAAAGCGGTAAACAAGCTGGCAAAATCAAAGCTGTTCTGGCATTAAGTCATTCTGACAAAACACAATCCAGGATGTTGTTGGAAGGACAGACATACAGAGAAAGCAGACGTTTCACCAATATAAAAACACTGACTGCAGCGTCTTCTTAAATCATTTTGAGTTTGTGTCTCCTGAACTGCTCTAGTTTGGACACATTATTTTAGTATAAAAGGATTTTAGTTTACCAGATCAGCCTGAAAGGTAATGAGCTAAATGAATGACTAAATCTTACCTCATCTACATTGTGAAGGGCTGTGGCTGCTGATGTTCTGGGGGACAGTGGATGGTAGGATTCCTGGTCTGGACCTTGATTTTGTTGGTGATGTTGTTGTTGTTGTTGTTGCTGCTGCTGCTGCTGTTGTTGTTGTTGTTGTTGTTGTTGTTGTTGTTGTTGCTGCTGCTGCTGCTGCTGTTGTTGATGTTGCTGCTGCTGCTGGTGCTGATGGTGAAGTTGCATCAGGTGGACTTGCTCCTGCCTGCTGGGATGAGCCATGATGGGCAGTCCATAAGGAAGCCCGTGGCCCTGGTTCCCTAACAGGTGGTTCTGCTGTGGTGGGCTCACAGATGCAGTTCCACCGTGGGACCACTGGGCCTCTTGCAGAAGGTATTTGACCTGGGAGGGAGGAGGGCTGGCAGGGTGAGCTGGTGGCTGATGTGGGTAGCTACCAGTGTTGTACAGGGGGTTCCCCGGGTGCTGCTGCTGCTGCTGCTGCTGCTGCTGCAGGGCTTGGTTGTTGAGAAGGTTGTCGTTAAGGAGCTCGCGACCTGCGTCGTGGGAGTAGAGTCCTGATGGAAAAGGGCCGGCATGATTGGAGATGGCGGCTAAAGAGGATGAAGGGTCACCTGAGGCACGGGACTGGGACTGGCGGTACTGGAGGAGACGAGACTGAGGTGGGGGCTGCATCTCAGCTGCTTCCCTGGGATCAGGCTGCTCCTGTGGGACCATCTCTCTCAAGAGGCCTGGGTACCTGGGAATTAAAAATTTCTTTACACTTGAACTCTGTCACGTTTTAAGGCAACATCAAAAGGAAAAAAATAAAACAAAATTGGTAAGGACAATAAGAAGGCTTAAATATCTCAGGGGGAACAAACAAAAAAAGAGAACACAGCAATGCAAATCGGGTTTCAAACAATTTCTTAAATATACACGGTATTTTTGATGTTCTATATTAAAGCAAATAAACATATATATATATATATATATATATTTTTTTTTATCAAGTTAGCAGATTGTTACAAATGAAAACTGGTGTTACATCTAACCTGGTGAAGGCTGGTCCAGAAGAGGCAGGAGGAACAATTTCATCATCCATATTGGCACCGAGGCCCCAGCTAGCTGCCCGGAGCAGCTGATGGGGGAAGCGAGCCACGCCGGGCTGAGCGAGGTGGGCGAGCTGTTGGGGCAGAGGAAAGGCGACGCCGCCCTGGAGGAAAGGGCCTGCTGCCTCCCCCCACTGGCCTAACCTCGCTGCCTGCTGCTGCTGGCTCAGGGCCTCTAGAGCCAAGGGACCCTGGAGGTCTGAAAGGGCAACCGTGTGATTAGTTTTAAAGCCACTGGTGCGGTCCTCATGATTCTGTGGTCTAGGGCAACTGAACACAGAAGTCAATTCAATATATAGAATGTACCACAAATTTAAATGTGATTGTGTTTTTTTTAATATTTTTAATATAGACAGATGAAGGAAATAAGTCTGATGCGCAGCGGGAAATGTTGGGAAAACAAGAGTGTGGACGGAACTGATGGCGTGTTTTGTTCCTCAGTCATCAGACTCCTGAGCTGGCTAAGTAATCTTAACAATCGCTGCTCCACTGAGTCCAATTTCTCCCAAAATAATACAGTAAAGTCAGCATTTGAATTGTTTACATCATGCAAATCTGAAAGTTCTATTTATATGCTTAGTTCTCTGGTGTGCCATCTGGTGAGATCATCCAGTAAAAAGCAAAGTACCAAAGCAAGTATGTAAATAATTACGTTCACCACACAGCCCATATTCTACGCAATTGTTAAAAAAGCAAGTATATCTCCAGCTGCAAACTATTGCTAAATAAAAACTCGGACTCCACGACCAAATCTTGTTTATATTGAATGTTAAATTGCAACAGAAATTGCAAATTTCTGAAAAATGTTCTGATTATAAAGTGAAATCAAGTTTAATATGAAGACGATTTAGTCATTAAGTCAATTCGTGACTCTCTCAACTAATGAGCACTTTGTAAACTTATCTTATAGTGAAGAGCATTATTGCTATTCTCAGATTTAAAATAATAATAAAAAAGACACTTTAATTAAGGAGTCTTGCCTTTCGTCCCATTGAGTTGTAATGTGCTATGTGATCAAACTGTACTGCAATCTAATGTCCTTATCACAGAAAAGTCATGATTTCACTGGTAATTAAATCATTGTTTGAACAGTGCACTATTTATTTCCATAGATGAAATACCAAGAGATAATGTGTCCAAAGTGACATTACATCTGGAGTAACTGGAGGTTAAGGCAGCTACTGTTTAGCCACTAGAACAATATCAACCTTTCAAAATAATAAATAAAAAGACAACCTTAATTTTCATTTATTACTTTTCATTCAAATTTTTTTTTAAAAGGATGCTTTAGAAAAAATATCTATGTGAGCAATAAATTGATTGAGAATCACACTTAATGTAAAATTGAAATGCACCTCAAAGATGAGCAAGTCGGTATAGTGAAGACAATGTGAGACTTTTCTATCTACTTTCTCTTCAGATCCTTTTCTATAAAATGTGGTGCTGATTAATTTATTAGCTGACTAAACATTTTTATTTGGTGTTGGCAGTAATGTACATATGAAAGTTTTGGCAATTTCCTTTAACATCATGATAAAAAAATAAATAAAAAAATAAATAAATATATATATATATATGGCGTTCCACTCACCCAAACCATCTCCCAGGTTTCCATCTTGTCCGTCCTCCCCAAAGCTGCTGACCCTGTTATGCTGTGACAGGCCTGGGTGGTGGCCTGCTGGGTGGCCCATTGGAGTCCTAATGGTGCCACTCATCTCCTCCACCCCTCCAGCCTCCGGCCCATCCAAAGTAGGCGACTGGACAGATCTGTGAGCGGGAATGGGGCCACTGAAGAAGGAAGCGTTGTGGCTTCCACCCGTGTAGGCAGGACTGAGCTGCTGACTCTGTTGGGCCATCCCTGGGTGTTGAGGCTGGCCGACCCGATAAGGGAGCCGAGAGACTGGATACTGTTGGGGGAAGGTTCTTCCAGCGGCGGGATGCGGAGGAAAAGCTGGGTTGGGTGGTGCCAGGTGGTAGTTGAGGGGTCTTTGGGCAGCTGAGGGGTCTTTTCGATGGAGCAGCGTGTTGGGAAATCCAACCAGCCCTTCGGTCTGTGAATCCAGACTTCGACTTTGGCCTGTGTCTAAATCTCCCTGGACACAAAAATTAAACACCAACCCAAGCACCATTATCAAACACATCTCAGTTGTCTAATTTAATCATCATCACCCAGTCGCAACACTTTTACCATTTCAGTTTCAGCTTTGGTAAAGTGGGTGTAACTTGCCTGTTTTTCCTTCATGTCTGTGTTTTTTCTTTCTGGGGTCTGGAGACGGTTCTGCTCTGACTTTGGACATCCTTCTAATTTACCTAAGAAAGAAAAAAACCAAAAACATTTTAAACCACCTGGCTATTTCTTAAAGTTAATTTCTTCTCTGTGATTACATAAAATGTTTGATTTTCATGAGTGATTTTTGCTGATCGCTTCATGTAGAAATTAAAATCAGGACACACCATTTCTGATGGGATCAGCCTGCAGCTCCTTGTCAGGACTGGGCTGGCCCATTCCCAGAGGGGAGGGGTGTGCCACTCCACTGTAAGGAATGGGGGAGCCTCGATTCTGTGCCTGCAACAGGTTGAAGTTGTAGGCCATGGCTGCTGGGTGACTCATGATGCGAGGATCCACGGCAAAGCGATTCTGGTAACCTGGCCAAGGCAGCTTAGGAAAATAATGAGAAATTATTGGTCAGTAACATTTTCCTATCGTATGTTAATTATATATCTGAGGCAAATACTGTAATTGCTGGATTTGATAGTAATTAACCAGGTCTGGCAGCGGTGCACTATTACACTTTTCTAAAAGAACAAATTGATAGAATCTTTTTTAACAGTTGAAATCTGTGTCAGTCAGTACGTTACCAGGAGCAGGTATACTTACAGGCAGGGGCATGGACATGACCATGTTTCCACCATACACAGCTGGAACGTAGAGGATACTGGCACCTGTATGAGGATCGATCCTCTGCACAGGACTGGGCGACTTGCCCATACCAGCTGGTGTGCCACCCAAAGGTGGTGTGAATGCCCGAATAGGGTTTCCCATCAACACAGCTGGGTTGGGTTGGACTGCAAAGAGAATAGTTGGCAAGTTAATACAAAAAAAAAAAATGGAAAAGGTTCTTAATATGATGATATCCTGATAAAAACCATCCCATTAGTAATATTCATAGCTTGAATTCTATAAGAGGAACATGAAATATAGTTGAGGCATACCTGTATACATTTTGAAAAGGCAGGCAAAAAGAAATGACTTTCACTGATTGGATCTTTTTTTTAAAGTTTACCCTCATGAATCCTACTGACATTTACAGTAGTAAGCAGCTGAAACCAACAGACCGTCTTCCTCTAGACAAAATTGTGTTGTTATATGCAGCGTTGCTCTGATGGCTTTCATTGCCACAGGATTCATGCATCCATCTGGTCCGCTACATTAAACTGTCTGATATTAAGCTGTCGAGATGCGCGTTTGTATGTGTAGAGGGAAACAGTAAAATGAAACAATAGAAACTGTTGCTTTCTTGTAAAACCTGACCAGAGTACACGTAACACCGTTAAATAGGAGATGAGCATGGAGTCACTTCTACATGGTTGTACTGTGTGTAAACTTTGCCGTTGTTAGAAATCAGTTGGTTTCACAGTATAGTGCTGTCGACTTTCGCTCCTCACACAGTTCGATGAAACAGTGATTACAAACAGCTTGCGAGTTCTTTATAATACCAAGTTGTCTCTTTTAACAACAACTATGTCCGCAGATGTGAAAAAGAGAGCAGATATGGGGGGGCTTTTAAAACTATGTTTTGAAATTTGCCAGATTTCTACTACAAAAATGAGATCTACTAAATGGGTTTAAGAAGTGTTCTGAAGCCAGTCCATATCTTTATAATGTATACCTTCCTGGGATAAATCTCCCATTTTACCACATTACACGCAATACTTTTACATCAATATAAAGGACAAAATGATAGATTTTATATCCAACAGTAGTAAACATGGGCAGTAGTCTACACTCACCATATCCTTCAGGTGGAAGGTGCTCTGTGTGGTTGGTATGTTTTCCCTGCAAGACAAAAGAATCATTAGTCATGAAGCAAGACTTAATCCATTGAAGGCAAATGAAGAAGAAAAGGTCAGCAAGGGCGGGTGGGGGTGTAGACAACTGGTCATATTACAAGGAAAACGGTGATTCCATTAAATCGTTAGGTCAACAAGTGGTTACGTTAGCCTGGTATTACCACACCAAAGTCACTGTGTGAATAGATGGTTTGATTCCAGTCGCTGCACGCTAGTGAGCGTAGATCTCGGGTTCATTTTGAAACTACAAGCTCAGCCTCGAACCCGTCTTCATTGAGCACTCGATGATTTTTGTTGTACAAAGAACAGAGATCCTCCCCCAATGTGATAAGAGCGTGACGCCATGCTGGTAAATGAACATTTCAGACATATTCTGTTATTTTTAAGCATTGTTCTTGGTCCAGATTCGATTCCTCGTTATTTTCTGGCGTTGCTACAACTGTTCATGCTGCTTCATATAGCTCTTCCACTACTGCCATTGTTGGAACTAAATAAAATAAAAACGAAAATAAAAAATAAAACGCAGCAAAAACGGATGCTGTGAGCGACAGGCATGCGGAGCCAGACTTTCTTTATGTACAAAAACTGGAGGGAAAAAAAACAAAACTTCAACAGATTCAATCAACTAAAGAGTTTTTTTTGTTGTTGTTTTTTTTAAACAGTGAATGCAACTACACCCTGAAAAATGGTCACAAGACCTCGACACAGAATGGAACATAACGGGGCCGACATGCTGTAACAATACTGAAAGACCAATTGTTAAACACTAAGACACTAATATTGCAAAAGAGGATTTTAGGCCCATGGCAGGAATCCAGTATTATGTATATTATTCAGAAATATAGCCTTGCTTTGTTAAAACCACTTTGAGAGGCACAGCCGTGGTACCCACCAAAATATGAGTTAAGCAAGTAAACAATTTGCCTTTTTTTTTTTTTTTTTTCTGACTCAATTTGCTGGAGGTGCAGGTCCCTAAAACATGGTTACATTTGTAAGATAGCAAGCCTGCCAGCTTGAGCTCAGGAGCAGCCAAACTACACCTTCATATACAACAGGAAAGATATCAAATACTTTTATTCCACTTACAAAAATATTTCAATAAACATTGCACCTTTAGTGCTGGCATGGCAATGGAATATAAAACTCCCAAAATAGAAAAATTGACAGAACTATATATTTTTGTAAGAATACACCAAATGTGCAGAATGTATTTTATACATCTTGAGTGAGACCCTCCCCCCCCTCCTTAAAAGTGACAGAGGTCTGACATTTTGTGGCAGAGGCAGCTTCGCCTGGCTGCTATTTTAGGTTGCAACATTAACTGACACACTGGACTGAACCTGGTGCCTTTAGTCGAACACTGTGGTTATTAAATCTAATCACAGATGCACTGCTGCAACAACGAGCTCTGAAAAACTGCTTTTAGTGTGTCAGTGTAAAACTCCTTTGAGTGGTGAAGTGTAGTGGTGTTGTTCTCAATAGCATGTTCCATCTGTCAGTGATGTGCAGTATTGTGCTGGGCATCGATGGCCAGGAGGTTGTTGGAGAAGAACAAGCGAACGAATAAAATAGAAGTACTCAGAAAAGCTCCACTTACTACCAACAAGTTCATTTCTCCTTGGTACCAACTACAAAAAAAATGGTTACGATTTCAAAATATATGATGGATTAGGAATAGAATAAATAAATAGGTTTTTTTTATAAAATGATAATTGTAGTTGTAAATCCTCTTTCCTCACACAAGCTGAAATTGCAAAAAGCTTTTTAATGAGACATATTTAAGCACAAGTGTCACAGTCTTGCACACTTGCACCAAAACACCATCTGAGCCAGGAAAACACAATCTGATATCAACTGAAGCGTACTGTTTGTGTCTGGTAAAATGGATGTCCAACAATGACCATGCTGCATGCTTTGTTTTTAAATTAGTTTTACAAGCAGCTGAAACTAGAACTGTTCTGAAGTCCTCTGCTGATTAACACGATGACTCAGAGCAGATGATCAGCTGAAAAAAGTCAGTGATGCTGTGAGGCACTATAATATCTTTGACAACTGAATCTTATAATTTGGAATTTCATAATTACTTACAAGATGAGCTAAAAGCTAAATATTTATTAGAGGTAGAGGTGGAAAACGTTTCCTTGAAGCAACCGTATTGAACTCAGCAGCATAGCTTTTACCATAAGCCACTGTAGGACACATTTTAATGTTTGGAGAATTACTCGTTATTAATAAATTACTTTTGTTTGTACCTTGAGCGCATCTGTCATGTACAGACACACCTAATATGGTCTGACACTTTACTGTGAATTAACACCGAGCAGTACACACTGATGGAAACACTATTTTTGTATAGTGGTAGCATCAAATCTGTGTACGCTGTATAGCTGTGAACTGCATTGTATGACTTTGGCGTTAGATAGAAGTGTGTGTGTGTGTGTGTGTGTGTGTGTGTGTGTGTGTGTGTGTGTGTGTGTGTGTGTGTGTGTGTGTGTGTGTGTGTGTGTGTCTGTCTGTCTGTCTGTCTCTAAAGCCGGCTGATACAGCGGAGCTTCAGCTCATTAAGCCCAGTGGGTGACGGCAGCAGGTTGGCAGCTGTGGTGATTTCGTTAACCTTTACCTCAGTGCACACAGTGAGGAGACACACACAGGCACACAGAGAGAGTGTGACACACACACACACACACACACACACACACACACACACACACACACACACACACACACACACACACACACACACACACACACACACACACACACACACACACACACACACACACACACACACACACACACACACACACAGAAAGACATTTCAACCTGAGCTAAACAATCAAATAACAGATCCATCCATGAAAGCAGCAATGCCAATTTCCTATTTGTGTTTTTGTTTTGGTCTTGTTTTCTTTTCTGGGACTGAAATGAGTAATTGTGAAATGATTTCCTGCAGCGAAAATTAAACTGAGTCATTTGAATTGATAGGCGCTTTGTGCTCGCATATGTAAGTTTTTTTTTTTTTTTTTAATCATTTTCTCTTTCGAAAAACAAGAGGCACTCCATTTCTGTCTGATAATTTTGTTTGTTTCTACAAACCAATAAGTGGTTACCTTATATATGACATTAAAATACTAAATCCTACAAGATTGAGCTTGACCATTTAAATTACCAGAGCCACCAAACATAAAATATAACATATTCTTACACCCACATTTCAGTTTAAAACATAAAATAAATCAACCTCGAGATAAATAATAAACTCATTGTTAGTCACCCAATAAAAGCCAGCAGGAACCTGCAGATTTACAGATAAATATTCAAGTGAAAACAAACAATGAATGTAATTAAACACGGCAATATGTAAAGTGTATTTCTTACATTTTCTTCCCTGCTTCTATTTTAGGTGAACAACGACAAATAGAACCAAAACAGGTTTGTGTTTTTTTTGCATGTTTATCAGGGATGAGAAACCCAGATTACACCTGTACGATGTTAGGTAAAGACAGAGCTAGATGTCAGTTTTCCACAAGCAGCCAAAACTCGTCTGTTGGTCTAGTCTAGTTTCGTTAGTCGGCTCGGATTCAGTCGTCTCAGACATGGTCCGTTTGCCCTGTCAAATCTTTTCTCTGCTTGCTCTGACGGTTATAATTTGTCCTACAGCTGAGCCCCTGAAACACCTTCCGTGTGCGTGTTGTGTTACCATGACAACCGACGACCGTATGTTGTCATGAGTGTTCCAGGTTTTGGTTCAAGTGATGTTTATTGATTGGAAAATGTAGCATAAAATGTAGTCAATACACATGTTACAGATTTGTTTAATGTGGTTAAATGTACAACAAATATACAAGACGCTGTTCTCAAGGCCCCGAATTTGGGAACCACTGCTTTATCTCACCTGTTTGTTTGTTTTGCATTTCTACTGATTTGATGACATCAACCTCGACTTGCACCTTTTTATTTGTACTGTTCTACTGTTTAGTGTCTGTATTGTTTAATACACGTGTTGAAAATGCGAATGAGAAAGAGGTAAATGGAAACGGTAAGGCCTTCCACTGCGCCCTCCCTACTGAGAAACACCTTACCTTAGGGGGTGACTGCTGCTGCTGCTGCTGCTGCTGCTGCTGTTGTTGTTGTTGTTGTTGCTGTGGACCCTGCTTGTTGGGGGCAGGCTGTGCATGCTGAGGATGTGGGTGATGGTGCGGATGGAGGGCCTGCGAAGACGAGTGGTGTCCTTGCATTGGCCTGAGGGCTCGTGGGATGAACTCCGGGGCCAGTGGGTTGAGGACGTAGGTTTTCTTCAGCTCTAGTGCCTCCAGCTGAGCCTTGATCTGCTCAAAGGTGATCCCATGTAGGCTCGAGTTTTCGTGGCAGATGGAAATAAAGTGCTCCCAGAATTTTCTGGAAAGGGGCAAAAACAGAAAATAACAGATTGAGAGAAGTTTTAATGGATTATCTTCTATGTTTTTCCCCACTGGCAGCATACATATGAATGCATCCTTAAACGCTGAATATAAGAGATCAACACAGTTCAAAACTAACTTGGAAAAAGCACATGTTAGGGGGGGAATAAGGAAAAAGGAAAATTAAAACCTGGACTATAAAGGTGCTAACATTTGTACCACAATACTTTTTATAGGCATGATAAATAACAATAGCATCCTAGTTTTAAGTCTTAAAATGTGTACTTAAAAGTATGTGGCGGTAAAGGCCTTTTGCATTACAACAGCAAACTGTCCCAAGCATTTACTGTTTCAAATCCATCTTGATTTTTAACAATCTTTGGCCCACTGAGCTGTAAATGAATCTTAACTGACAGTAAGGCCAACTGGTTTTGATGGCAATTCTTATTGATGGTAAAAATAATATTAACAAGAATAGTAATTAAGGTTATTTAAAAAAATCTGAGAATCAGAGAAAATAAGAACTACAATTCTCAT
Organism: Brachyistius frenatus; assembly: GCF_029030835.1. Taxonomy (NCBI): domain Eukaryota; kingdom Metazoa; phylum Chordata; class Actinopteri; family Embiotocidae; genus Brachyistius; species Brachyistius frenatus. The sequence continues at coordinate 313,967 of NW_027210724.1, forward strand.
TTGAGGCTAATTTGTTTTCACCCTGTCCGACTACCTGCAGCTCGTCAGGTATCCAGTTAACTTTGTAAAACTGATTCACAATGCAGAACCTGAATTTTTTTTTTTTGTGATTTTTCTATTTACCTTTTAGTGCATTTTAACTCCCCTGAGCTACTCCAGAGTGCTGCATCTAAACACTTTTTAAACACATCAATTTAACTAATCCGTGTCTGCAGGCTGACATTCGCAAACAACCAAACAGTAAAATCCCTGACATGTTGCAGCGACTACCATAGACAAAACACGGTTGCCATGGAGACAATTACAGAGGTGGGCCAGACAGAGTCAAATAGAGGAAGAGATTGGCAGCCTCATGGCTGTATGGAACTATATGGTAGCTCAGTGTGTGGATGAAAATAATTAGGTGACCACACCTAACCTGAACAAACTGGTCAGAATCACTAAATAACTTTGATACATCTAATCGATTTGACTTTCTGTGACTTGTGTAATTTCATGCACACATCTGTCAAAGGCGCACCGGACTGAGGAAATGATATCAAATGAGATGCAGTGTAATAACACAAGCTAAAAACAAAGACCATTTGTACACAAGAATCCCACAAATATTAATGAATTGTAAATTAGACTTTAATCATAAAGTCTTGCTACGTCACAGCATTGAAAACTATGGTTAAAAGGGTTTACCTGCACCGCCCTACAGAGCACAGTGCTATGGGGTCTCCCACAACTGCAACCAGGGACTGAGCTCTGGTGATGGCCGTGTTGAGCAGCTTGTAGTTGGATAGGAAGCCGTAGTCGAGGTCTTCCGTCGAGTCCTCAATCAGCTGCTCTTTACGCTTGATGGCCGTCTGCTTGTGCTTGCAGGTGTGTCGTGTGCGCACCGTGCTGAGGAACAGCACCCGGAACTGTTTACCTGCAAACAATTGGTTTCATTATTATTATGACGTTTCTAATCACACTGGCGAGCACGTAAACTGGATAACATTTTGAATGAAGAAGCAAAGATCATCTTAGAAACTTTCTATCTAACCTTTCTGCTGAACTAATTTAGGATAAAAGTTAGTTCACAGTTGACACACGCCTACTGAAAATAAATCAACAAAATGACAACACAACACTCGGACATATTCGATTTCTCCATTAGCTCTCGTTACATTTGATTTCAGTGGAAACTGTTTGACTGATGTTTTCTGACGCAGATGCCATCCTAAAATGTTGCTGCAAATAAAGCACGGAGAACATTTGCTAAAACTAACAAAAAAATGATTAAAAAAAAAATAGTGACAAATCAATCTTCTTATAATTTTTAGAGGCTGTTGACAGAATACACAAACAAGCACAGTCCATGCGTGTTAAATTCAAATTCGACGAACCAACTCGAGTTGCAGTTTTCAACATGTTTCATGAGGGAGTTAATGACCTGCAGAAAGCAGCTGGATGCAACACAAGTGGGAGCTGCATGGAACTGAAGCAGAGGGGAGACTGGGGGAAAAGAAACCCTTACTGTACGTCCTCACTCTACTCCGACTTGGTGATATGAAGTACAGCATGAACACTGATAAAGTGCAGTGGAGGACTGTAGGGATTCGTCTTTAGGGTCATGCATCTCTCATTTTAGCATCATTTTGATTGCAGTTAGACGCTATCATCTAACACACAGAAATGAAGGAGACAAGCTTCACGAAGAATTATTAATGAGGCACTTGGAGACTCAAGATTTTAGGTTTGTTTGTTTTATTTGTTTGTAACCTCTGCATTTTTTTTTTTTTTTTTTTACCGCCAGACCTTAGATGCCTTTTTCCAATTTTCTCATAATTTTGAAATGAACAGCTAATTACTACAGGCTTTGAATATGTGTAATACGTGTTCTGTCATTTGCATGTGCCGGATGCGTGATCTCAAAATGATAATATGGTGGTTCATTAATGTAACACTTTTTTTTTTTTTTTTTTTTTTTTACTGTAGTTTTAGTCACGTAGATGTAATCACAAAGCGTGGGCATGTTGGTTTCTCACCTTGGACATTGAGCACTCTCTCCACGCTGACCTCATGCATCCTCTTCTTTCGGAGCTCAGCACGAATGCGGAACACCTGGTCGGCGTACGGTGACACCACCCCGATGCTCCCGTCATCCAGTTTACCCCAGGCCACCGGCCACTTCTTGCGCAACTCCTCCACCCGTTCCACAATCTCAAACACCTGAGCAGATGGACAGGGTTTGGAAACGTTAAATTATGGCCTTTTAAAAGACCATTTCAATGAAACTGAAGACATTACCGTTACAAAGTAACAAACACTTTTCCTTTTTAGCTGCTTTAGTTTCAAGCAAGTTCAACATCTGGCTGAAAGGAAACAGAAGAACATTACAAAACAGAGATTTCTACAAATTGAATGGTAACATGAAGTATCTCATTCTTGCGGGATGCATTTGAATAATACCGCACACAGAAATAAACATGTAAAAAAAAAACATGTATAAAATACTTCCCGGTTAAAATTATATTTACAACAGTCTTTGCCTTTCATAATTATCCATTATGATTACAGTGATAAGGGAGTTTTTCCAGTTGAATTAAGCAACACTTGGCATATCACCTCTCTTTGCTCGGCATTTGAACATGTAGTGCATTTAGAAGTCTTCTGATTTATCTATTTTACGAGCACCAACCTTAGGATGTGTGAACTAACATTATCTTGCTAAAGTAATGACTGATCAGAAAAACATTTGCATAAAGAGATCCTCATAGTTGATCTCTGCCATCTTAACAGCAGTCAGGTTACCCTCCTTTACTGCAAGACGAAATAAAACATTTGGCTTGTCTGAAGTATCTTTAAACCTTTTTGGGAAAAACCCATGTGGCCTTCACACCAGGATCCCTGCACATATTCTGACCTGCAAAGAGCAGTGGGAAGTCATGGACTGAGGGATGCATTCAACCCAGGTTAAAAGGCAACAGTGGGGGATACAATATTTGAAGAACAAAGGAAGCTTTATGTTCTGTACAGCAGCGAGGCATCAAAGTCTATAAAAGGATACGGCTTAATGAAAGTGGACGTGCGGTAAAAGCAAGAGACAAAGGCTGACCAGCGCTAAATAACCATACACTGATGAATGACCTGGAACTTCAAAAGCTCCGAATAAGGACCTTTAGATTGATTGACCTAAAGGTCTAATATCACAGCTGCAGTTCAATTTGAGATTGACAAGTTCCCATGGGAGCAAATTTTGAGTTTCATGCTAGTTTTAAAATTTGCCTGAATGTTAGTTAATAGTGGGAGACTTGTTATTTTGAATCTCGATGGTTTTGTTGTTTGTTTGTTTTTGGTCATACAAGCAGTTTTTTCTTTTCAGAGCTGAGGCATACTGCAGGAGGCTTTGAACTGTCATGACAATATTGTCTCCTACTTGAAGCTAAGCCCATCAAAGACACTTGTACACTTGCTCTTCAAGCAGGGTGCCACTACAATATGTAAATCTAGATACAAGTTTAATGAAACCCTGTGTATTGAACCCTCTGAATATATTTTTTGATATGTTTGTTAGGCTGAATTTATGGTTGACACGATTGTTGTATGGTTGTTTTGATGCATTTTTTTTTTTTTTTTTTTACTTATTTATTTGTTTAATGTGTTTTTTTCTTCCTGGTCTTTCTTTGTCAATTGCATGGTTAATTATTTTTTATTTTATATTATTTTTAAGGGATTTGTTGGCTGTAAAAAAACAAAACACCTTAATAAAATATTAAAGTATTAAAAAACGAAAACAAAGACACTTGTACAAGACAAACAAATGGATATGTTTTTTTGTTTTGTTTTGTTTTTTCAATGCATTTGAATTCCCCAAGATTATGATGATGTTTTTAACGTGTTGACATGGCTGCTGTATCAAAGAGACAGGAAGTAATTCATTTGGCATTGCTGACAGTTTGGGAGCAAAATCCAGAGGCACCCATGTATTAATTGGTTGGAGCAAAGGGTCAGAGGCCACAGACAGTCAATAAACACGACCAAGTGAATCTACAGAGGAACCAATCCATCGCTAGAACTGTCAGTGACTCATGCATCACTAGTGTCAAATGAAAGATCTTAGTTGATCTAATAATTAGGTTTATGGATTTCATCTTTAATTACGATAAAATGACGGCGAGTGCTCCAAATGAATAATGATGAGGCCAGATCAAATCTGCTGATCACTTTTAATTAATCACTCTACTTGTGACTGCTTTAGACAGTCGACCAAACTTTGATCCAAATTATTAAAATGTTTTATGTAATGTAATATCTATATCAAAGTGGGGTTTAAAGCCCAACAATCATACATATGAAGTTAAAAAGCTCAAAGAAATGATTCCTTTCACACATATTAATAAACTGTGCTAAAATCAAACCAACTTGTTGAGGCCAAATATGAATTTATTTACTCAAATGTGGTTACTTGTTTTCACAATAGTTGACCAGTTTCCACTGACTAACATAGGATGACGTCGGTTCTGTCAGAAGCACGCGAGACACGTGACTGAAAAATAAGTGAAGCCATGAATGTAGATATGTTGTAGGCCATACCTCAGCATTGTTGTAGTAGGCAGTGCTATTCTTCTCCTGGACATCTTCTCCTCTGGCTGTGAAGAAGGTCAGAGGGTAGAAGTCCTTATGGGAGGGCTGCTTCCCACTTGCCATGAGCTTTCCATCATAAAACAATTCTGACGTGTAGCTTTAGGAAGACGTGAAGAAAAATAACAAACAAAAAGGGAAAAATTAATATGGAGTATCTTTGCGCAAGAGCGTGTGTTATTAAAATGCATTCCTGTAATACAACCTGTTGTGTTAGAGCATAGGAGAAAGTTTGATCTATTAACCAAACTATTGTGGGGACCAAATGACAGATCGGTCAACATATATTTGGCGTTTTAAGAAATAAAGTGTGGTGCCCAATACAACATTTTTATTTCAGAACTCATGGATACAATGTGTAAACTATCCAGTATTTGTGGTAACGTAACATAATTTTTTTTGGTGGTGATACTTTATTTACTTTAATGTATGTAGGTACTTTTATTGTAAATAAAATACAAGCAACTGCGTCTGAATAGGCAGCAGGATTTACACTCAGTCCGGATAGTGCCGGAAACACCCTCTACCCCAACCTTCCCCGTGTCAGATAGCGGATGTTTGTGTTTACTATTGCCTGTAATTGTCCGACACCCAACACCCAGCCAGGTATTGTAATTGTATTTGTACACTGCAACACTATCAATGTCTCCCTGGAGAGACTCTGCCTTCCACTGTCGCTATTAATGAATAACAACAACCCCCCACCACCTCCTTCTCCTCCACCTTTTTAGCATCTAATGCATATTGCTAAATTTGACATTTTCCACTTACATTCCTTCTTGTGCATTTTATCTGTTTTATCTAATTTCTTTTCTATATTTTTAATTGTTCCTTTATATCTGTTTTTATGTGAAACACTGCATGTAATTATTTTGTGGTGAAGCACTTTCAGCTGCATTTCTTGTATGAAAGGTGCTGTACAAATAAAGTTTATTATTACTATTATTATTATTATTATTATTATTATCTACCCCCAGAGCTTCCACACATGGCAGCGTTGAGGGCTCACACCTACTTGATGATAGCTTCGTGGGAGCGGTAGTTCTCGCACAGCAGGATGCGACAGGGGAACTCAGGGGGGTAATGCTCATACAGTCGGTCCAGAAGCGACACGTGCAGGTTACGCTCCCGTGCAAACTCGCTGTACACAAATGGACTGAGCTGCAGGGGGGCAGAGAATGGAGGAAGAGGAGACAAGCAAATTTAGTTCAAAGCGTGACACGGGTCAATTTGGTATACTGACTCTAGTCTAACAGCTGCGTCAAACCATATGATCCAATGTAAACCAAACAATGCTATGCAATGCTAATACGTGAAATCGCAGGTAGTGTTTGACTGTAATGAAAAAAAAAAAAAGAATCATTTGGCACTTCGTGCAGCTTCAGCTGAAATGATGTTAGCTGCCGATCCAAAACCTAGACCTGGCACCGGCTTTCCCCTCATCTCATAAAACATATGGAATGACTGACTGACTTTGACTTGATTGACAATTAGCAAAGTAGTAGATTTGAAGTGTTTGCCAATTTGGCGTGGTTGCAAATTTCCTTTAATTGCCTGGACGACTATTTGTGTTCCGTTTATCTCTTCTCTAAAGGTACTTTCAAGTTGTGTCTCATCCCAGTGCATCTTGCATTCTCTTCCATGTGGTGTCTGTTAAACAAACAGCCCTGGGCTCTACCTTGCTTCAAGCACAAAGCGGCGCCAAGTGCAACACGAGTGTCTTTGCTAGTTTCAGATCACACGGTTATCATTTTCTCATCATATCAGTTCTGAGACAATGATTTCCACTACAGGTTTGTGTCCGTTTTTAATTCGATGTCGCAGCCATCCGATATTGATTTTCTGCCTCGTCCTTCGTGCACAGAGATTTCTCCAGATTCTCTGAATCTTTTAATTATATTATGAACTGTATATGATGAAATCCCCAAATTCTTTGCAATTTTACGTTGGGGAACAATATTCTTACATTTCCCCACACGGTCTTTCACAGAGTAATGAACCTCTCCCCATCTTTGCTGCTGAGAGACTGCCTCTCTGAAAAGCTCTTTTTTATACCAGATAATATTACTGATCTGTTGCCAATTAACCTAATTAGTTGAGATGTTCCCTTTCATTGACAATTCAATTGCCCTTTACACCACTTAACGGAGACATGTTGTAGTGGGAGCAAAAGGCACAGAGTAAGGAGACAAAGATATATAAAGAGAGACATTCTTCCTTGTCCTGCAGAGTGAATAAGCTGCTACACATTATATAGGGGAGACAGAGGAAAGCGTGAGACAGTGATTGAGAAAGAAACAGATGAACACACAGGTGAACATTATGCTTTAAGCCCGTAGTTCTTTGCGCCAAGAAACAGGAGAAAGAGATCAAGTAATTAAAGCAATTATTGCATGGCAGACTCTTTCCTCATCTTCATCCACTTCTTCGTGGTAATCCTGTGCGCTGTCTAAAAACTAGGAGACGAGGAGATGAGGTTTTAATTCCTTGTGTTGGCTTAGAAAGCTTGACTGACGCGAGTTTGTATTTGTGTTATCTGCGGTTGAAGTGGGCTCTAAAACTGCAGCTCCACAGTGTCTGCTCTTTTTTAGTTTAGAAGGTAAGAAAAGAGTCTAATAAACAGTAAAGTGAAAATGGAGTTATTACTTCTCCGTGATGTCACAGCTGCTGCCTGCTGCTATGATACGTCCCCCTTCTAACTATGTATTTTGAAATCTTTTATAAAGAGAACTCTTGAAACATCTGAGAGAAAGATCCCAACACTTATAATGTGCACTTGCATTATGTGGTGATTCACAAATAAGCACAGAAATATTGTTGTTGTTTTTTTCAACCAGCAAAACTTGCAGCTTCGACAAAGTTAAAGTTGAATTCTGTTAGTATTTTTGGTCAATGCCCTTGTTGCCTCTTTACTGACCTGCATGTGGTCTCCAGCCAGCACGATGCGGGTGGTCTTGCTAGCTAGAGCAAAAGGCATGATGGTTTCACACTCCATGGCCTGGGCTGCTTCATCCAGCAGGATATGACTGAACAACCCTGTCGAAACGGACAAAACACCATCATTACTCACGTACCAACATACGTAACATTACTTTGCATCGTAAATATAAAAGGAAATACATTATATGGTCAATGTACACAGTTGTGCTGCTTCAAAATGGCACACTTTTATTTCACACTCAATTGTGACCAGGCTCCACTCGCATATTACTGAAAATGTCAGTCTTTGCCATGATTACAGTCTGGAAACCCTGTTTCTGTGAAGGTTTGCTCAGCCACGAGTGGGGGAGTCAATCGTTTACAGCTGGGTGGGGTCCGGCAAACAACATACATCATATGGAGTTCAAGGCCGACTGGTCACAGGCTGATACGATGTTGTAACATTTTAATCAGAGATCTTCCCCCTTTAGGATGCAATGAGTGGAAACAATCCCCAATGGAGCATGGCCGTACCCTGCCTACTCGCAAAGAAACGTTGGATCTGGTAATACAAGGCTAACTTAACTATCCTGTGGATAACAGGAAAATATACCATTTGAGCTTTTTTTGACTGAACAATATTGCACAAATATGTCAAAGTGTTGGCCCAATTTAACTGTCACCGCTGAAGCAAAAACAAGAGCTGTATAAATGGAACCTGGGGAGAGAGGGAAAAAAAAAATCAAACAGTAGCATTTGTTAAGTTAAAACACCCACGTTGAACATAAAACTTTCCATAGCCCATCTAAAGTTTTAAGATGGTAGAGGATGTAATACTTATGCTGAATAAAGGGTAAAATATTTGAAATGTGAGTTTATATGTAGTTCTTTAATCAATGATTCTACAAATTTAATATTGATTTTTAAACCAGTCGCTGCTTTTTTTTTTTTTTTTTTTCAAGTTTAACTATATGAGCTATTTATCATATTGATCCCACAATGCAACCATCTCATTATGTTGCTTCACATCTTTTCATTTATCTAAACAATGCATTCATAGCAGTAACAGTGCTTTCAACTTCTGTGAGGAGAAAGATGGGCGCATTTTATACTGAGGACTCAATAAAAGCCAAGTCACCTGCACCCCATACCATTCTTAAAAGACAGTATATTTTTGTGTTCGTTGAGGGCTTTAAAAATGCTTTCCTTTCCCTCTTCTAAACAGTCCTGCAAACCAAAGACAAGGTTTTGTGGACATTTTGAAAAGGATTGAACAGTAGCCGAGCCCTGATTTAAAAAGCTCAAACGGTGCTCGGCAGTATGAGGGGAAGGGGATAAAACAGCATGGCAAATGAGTGCTGGAGCAGGGAGAGAGGTGCTGAATACCAACCAGCAAACAGCCTGTAAAGCTACACCATTTCCACAGGAAAGTATATACAGACATGAAATGTGACAAGATGGAAATAACAAAATAAACTCAGGGATTGTCAAAGAGTAAACAAACAACAAAAACATGGATGGGTTGGCAAGAAAAGAGGTGGAGCAGTTTGATTTGAGGCAACGTTCACTCTTTGGTATCAGCCTTTGAACAAATGCCTGCAAAATGTATTTCTCAAGCTTTTTTTTTTTTTTTTTTTTCCCCCCCAACTCTAATGTCTCAAACCAATGTTCTCCGTGTGTGCACTTCACTAAAGCATAGGCTGGCACTGTCCCCCCGACAGCAGGCTTTATACAATTATATACACTTAGTTAACAATGACCCATGTTTCTACATACATATTGGCAGAATATACAAGTGGGCATATTGGTTACAGCTGGTGAGGAGAAACATATACCTTCCGAGTTGTAAAGTGATGTATCAAATAAAAGCTAATAAAAACGTCTAATAAACAGGCTATATATATAGAATACAACATTGTAAGAATCTTTGCCTTTTACATTATGTAATTACTTCTTATAATAGAATAATTGTCAGATAGTACACTAATATTGATAGATGTTGCAGAGGTCATACTTATTGTCACACTTGTTCTTCTGTAATGATTTAATGGCGCTTTAGTGGAGAATTAGTGCCACTATGGTGCATTGTTCTGATTAGTGGTACCTGTCATTGTTAGTAAATCCTTTGTACATTTCAGTAAAAGGTTTTGAATATTTAAGTTGTTGTATTTAATGCCATGTCCCCTGAATTACAAACAGAATATTTTAATGAACTCAATTTATATGTTTTCATGTTAATTGCCAGTAATGACTCCTCTTCATATGATATACAGGCATTATTTCAAATGTTTTAAGGCTTACACTATAACAGGGACATAAAATGAAGAGAAACAGACAATTATATCAAATCAAAGTTATTTGCCTGACAAATAATTGTCAACTAAAACGTTACGATTGTGACATGCCTACGTGTAATATGGATAAAAAAAAAAAAGAGTTATCAAGATTTCTGTCAGTTGACAGCCAAGCTGCACAGTGTTTCACTGTATTTGGAGAAGTGAAATTATGGATGAAAATGTAATTTCAACCAGTGCTGTTACATTTTGCTTTGAGATCTTTACTTTTACCCTGTTTTTCTTTATCACTGCATGGAATATCAATTGGTCAACAATGCAGCCAAAGACTTAATGTAGATGAGTTATCCCTTAATTAATGAAGCCAGGCTCTTTTGGTGACCTTTGCTATGCATTGTGGACAACAGGAGCCCTGCTGCATGCTCCCTTCTTGCTCTTTACTTCCATCCACACGAACAAATAACGGCCTAATAACGCTCACAAATGATGTACATGGGTCATTACTAATGAGAATGTTTCCCCGGGCAGCGAAGCGGTGATTAGTTGGGAGGCAAGAAGGGAGGAAAAAGATGGTCTTTATGAGCACCAAGTTGACAGAAAAGAACATAAACGAATATGGTGCTTAATGTTTCACCTGGGATACAGCTGCCTGCCTTGGGGAATCTCTCTCTAAACCAGAGGTCCAAATTTACATTTATGTAGTGGCTATTTGTCACTGGGCCAATTATGGTGTTTGAACATGGACAAAACAGTGGTAAGAGAAAAAGAGGTGGGAGGAGGGACAATAAGCAGAGGTGAAAGAGCTCTGAAGCACAATGCTACAGAAGAGATTTGTGGGAGAGATGACTCGTTAATAATGAATGGCAGCTCCTTCCACTCGCACACCCGGTCTCTCAAATGCTTCCTTTTAGTCTCTCTCTACCCTTTTCACGCTGTAAAAATGATTTGGAAAGTCTGTAAGTGTGACAGCGTCTATGCATGTACATTTACCCCAATAGAACAAGCTTGGTAAAACTGGGTTTGAAAGCTTTGTCAAAATATAATCATGTCATTACCCTGCTCTGAGCAGAAACACAATTTCTAACAATATAACGTTTGTAACAGGAATACGCGCCCAAATATAAATATTTAGGATTTAATCTTGCACAGTGTATGATCTATGAAATCTAATTTTGTAATGTTCAGCTGGCAGATCAAAGGGGTCTGCTGGGAACAAGTTACAAATATGTAGAGATCTTGAGTATTTTAGTTACTAATGACTTTACGATGCATGTGTTTCCCATGTAATAAATTCTACTTCCAGGTTATTGGGAAGTATAAAATATCACTTTATTGTGAATAGAGTTGCACTTTGTCTTTTAAAGCATTCATAAGTGTTTGGCCATTCAGGGTGATAAAGGCTAGATTCTTGGATCAATAATACAAAACGATAAGACTGTAGAATTGTTGGCTTAAAGCTGGTGTTGGCTTAAAGCTTTTTCTTTTTTTCTTTCTGCATCACTGCAAAAAGTCCCGAATAACCTTTGAGCTTATTGCAATTCAAGTTTTCTGGGGAAAAAAAAAACTAGCCTCATACTCCTCCTCTTGGCTCTGTATTCTGGTTTGGGAAAATCTGGAGATTTAAGGTCAATCACAGCTGTTCTACAAATGCAGATTAGCGTGCATATCCCTTCCGATATCAGATAAGTCTGATTCAATGGTGGAAAATCCTGGAGAAAAAGTTGCTTACTAACTTTGGCAACAAACTGCCTACAGCGCAAATCCTCCTCCCAAAAAAGGGGGAATGAACTTTATAAAAAGGGGGTGTTCTTATCAAGCCGGTGAGTGTTAATTATATATTGGTTGTAATAGGCCAGTGAGCTCAGTCCCAAAACACCCATTTCTCATGCTGTCATGAGTGCCCTGAAGGAGAGGCACACCGAGAGGGCCAATAAAGAAACAGACAGCAATGGTAAAAACTTAATGGATTTTTTTTTGGGGGGGATTTGTCCCAGTAAGCCTGATGGTATGTTCTATTATCTTTTATTTTTGGCCTATACCCCAGCTTTAATGTGTCAGAACAGGATGGTAAATAAGACGTTTTTTCTTCAGAGTAAACTACACAATTCTCCATCAGCTACAGAGTATTAAGCCATTTTTGGGAGGCTCAATAACAATGCATGCTTAGTAATAATTCATTGTGTGCCTTGAACACAATTTAAGGGACATTACTCGCTACATGTAAACAAAAATGGTTAAAAGACATCTCATTAAAAATAACATTTAAAACATATATCCGAATTAAGCACAATTATCACCTTGAATCTCATTTGCAAGCAAAATTCTAAGATTTTCAGTTGCACTGAGAACAGCAATGAATTCAGGCAGAATACAATCTGTGAGAGTTCTGCAAATTAGGAAAAGTTGAGTGTGAATCAGACTTTGTTCTGTATTATTCTTATCATGATGAATTTCAAATATATTTTCATGTATAATTAAATGGTAAATGGTCTGTACTTGTATAGCGCTTTATCACCTTTCGGTCTCAAAGCGCTTTAACATAGTTTTCCCATTCACACACTAATGAGACAGATAACCATGCAGGGTGCTGCCATCAGGAGCACATTCACACACCGATGGTACACCATTGGGAGCAACTTAGGGTTCAGCGTCTTGCTCAGGGACGCTTGGGCATGTGGACGGGGGGAGCTGGGGATCGAGCCACCAACCTTCCGATTGGTGTTCAACCCACTCTACCGTCTGAGCCACAGCCCCCCAGAAATGTCAGTTCTAAATGCAGAAATATTTTGCTACCGCAAAGATGACAGTATGAAATGGCTGTTTAATTTCAATGCTTAAAAAGGTCACCTTTGTCTCTAAAGTTTTGGGTAAAAAACATGAGGGTGGTTTCATTTTTTAGTATTACGTGTAATTTATGTTGCTACTCTGAATCTGAAAGTTTCTTGTTCTAAAAAAAAAATTTGATCATGTAAGCCTGTTTGGGCTGGGCAAATTATTCTTTAAACAATAATATAATTAATCAAAACATACACAGGGACACTCAACACATGAAACAGTTTCAACATGCCAAATCCTGTATTTAGGTCATTAAGAAAGAGGAAATTCAACAAACCAAATGTAAAATAGATAACAGCCTCACTATTCTGTTTTGGGGGAACCTGTGTTTTTGGGGTGGGAGATTTGTTATTGTTACTTAGTAGACTTTTTCACTACTAATTGCCTCGTTTCCGGGCAATTTTCATCACCATCAAACACCGAAAGAGCAGGATAGAAGGGACGTAGGGAGGAGGGCTAATGATGTAAAATACATTAGAAACAGGCAGATGGTGTTCCCAAGCAACAGACAAAGCCCCCTCCGCTGACACATTAGTGTCGGTTATTAGCCTGCACTGAAAAATTGGTTTGTTTTCCGTGTCTTTTACACAACTTAAATGAGTTCCATCCTTCTACATGGTGGGCCCCTGCCATCACCGGTTGTCCGTCAGTGGGGATGACCAAAGAACACCAGACTAAACACACCGAGCCGTGTTTGCATGTAGTTAAGAGCTTTGAAAAATGTGCATCAACATGTTTATATGTAGAAAAGAAGCACTTTTAGAAAACACAAACTTTTTTTCACTTTGATTAAGCTGTTCACATTTTTGTTTGTGTGTTGAGTCAATTCTGTTGATTAGAGACTATATTTTTGTGGTTTTTGTATTGGTGTTTTTCAACCTTATTTACATTGCTAGCGGTCCCAAAAATGTTTTTTTTAAAACTCTGGGTTGGAACAACCTATCTGACAGAAACTTAATTTTAGTGTGTATTAGGCGTGTACAGTATGTCTGACAAAGCAGTGCCTGTCAACAGGATCTTTCACACTAATTCTTCAAATGTTAATAAAAAAAACAACAACATAAAAATGGTGTTTTACAGTTAAAACCAAACCAAATGAAAGCTGCTGAGGGGAATGGCTGCCTGCATCAACCATCACACGGCAGCCTTACTACACTTGAGATGACTCGGTACTTTTTCATGACTTACCAGGCTCCAAGTCAAGCTGGCAGAGGTACTGGGAGGTGCTGAGGGTGACCACCACCACGCGGTGCCTGAGGATGTCCTCCCTTGTGGGCATCTGAAAAGTGATGTGTGTGCTGGAGATCAGACAGTACTGCTGGACCACTGGGTGGACCGTCTTCACCCAGCGGTTCCTGAAGTATACCCTGGAGGAAGCGGGGGAAAAAAGCAGAAAGATTAGGAGAAAGAGTTACAAATAGAGGAAGACAGGAGCAACTGGAGAAATTGTAAAGTCTAACAATTGTTTGCCTCTGAGGCATGTTGGCTCACAACCATAAAACACAGCAGTGTGTACAATTTGTTATTCACTTTTATATGTCTTTTGTCTCAGGTTAGAGAGGGCAACTTATGAATTAGTACTTTATAGTAAGAAAAAAAAAGGCAGTGAAAAGAGCTCAGAAATCATTAAGGAATTGTAGAATTTTTCCAGGATAACAACAACAAAAAAGCATGGTTGCACATGACATTACGTCAGTAAACTGATCAACACAGACAGCCTGCAGGCAAGACCTTACATATGTCCTCTGTCGGATGTTGTTCTTTGGCAATTTCTTCCCACTAAATATTCATACAAGGTCTTTTGTCTTGAATAAGTCCACCCAAAGGAGGCGAGCAGACCAGAGAGACGTTTGCTACAGTGATGATGGCGCAATTTACACTGAAGCCTTTGGAAATCAGACTAACCACTCATGTGAAACCAGCCATTTGATTGCCCATATGTTACCAAACACTTGTGTGTGAAAACACTCACACACATACAAACAGCTGTCACATTAGGGTGAGGCTGGTCAAGGCAGACATAGCTTCCCTGTCCTTGGTTGACCTCTGGGGCTGTTGAAATGTGATTAGAAGTCACTAATGCAGGGAAAAGAAGTACCCCTGTCTTTCTGTGTTTGTTTGTTGCCTCAAGGTGTAGTTCTAAAAGCAGGGGGAGTTCTTGAGTTCACATCCCCAAAGTCAGCTGTGGCAGGCTTTCCAATACTGGTAATCCAGTTGATGTATGTGTGAGAGTCACAGAGTTGCTCTCAATCGAAGACGGTGTATGCTGACAAGACAGGCCACACACACTGAACACAAAAGATCTAAATATAATAAACATTAATGTTAAATACCAGGAATTAAAAAAGCAAGATATCACTTTCCCATCTGAAGTATGCGCTAACTACTGATCTGAGATATGTTGCATTGGCTAATGAATACACTGGAGTAATGTTGGGTGTCTACAAAGGATCATAATTTATATTATGGAAACATGGTCCTTTGTGGGTGCCTCAGACCCAGTTCAGACCAAAGATTTGCGATAGGACGAACTGTTTTAGAATGTTGCAAGGAAAAGTCGCAGCAGTGTGAAATCCTTCAGCAGCCAATCATCTCAGAGAGGTCTGCTGGTCTCATCAGTTACAAACTGTCCGCTGATTGAAATGGCAGAAGTTTTAGACAGAAGAAAGAGAGGATTTCCCCCCACCCCTCCCAAATCAATGTATTTTAGGAATAACCGTGTATTGTATGACACAGGTTTACGGCATAGGTTTGCATAAACCTTCTGTTCTGTTGATGTGCCCATGGCCAGCTCCAAATTCTCAATAACATCACTAAGTACAGAGTTGTTGCCATGGAGCTGTTACACCTTGTTGTCTCGGTGCTTTAGTATAAACTGGCAGGTTTCAGAATGTTGCAGAAAGAGAATTGCAAGTAGGCGCTAACATCCAATCATCTCTCAATCAATCTTTGGTCGAAACTCGACTTAATGACAGAACTGTAGCTACTTCATGAACCTTCCTCTCAAAATATGTATTCAATTCAGCCTAAACGAATACATACAAATTTAAAGAGACTTTAACATCATGTATGTAATGTATCCCTTCAGGCCCCGCTACATATTTTAACTGTACAATATACGAAAATTCACCAGGCATATAGCATGTGCGCTGATGAATGTCGCTTGGTTTCATATACCTGAGAGGTCTGGCATGAGGATTGCCTGCTTCAACATACGGATGAAGGTAGTCCTTAATGTAAAGGTCAGCCGCACTGTTGGAGTGGGTGCAGATCAGGACCCTGTAGAGAAAAAAGACAAACAATGTCAGGCATGAATACTCAATACTGCCAATAGATCCCCCTAAATCCTGCAAAATGAACCTTTGAGAGACAAAGCATTAAAGATACGGACTAAAGCCCCATCAATGCATGTTCTTGTGCTAGAGGCTTTGATTTGAATTTCATTTAGTATGTGAAACATTTAGGATACCATGGGTTAGCGTTGACTTTGATATCAAAATGTAAATAGAACGTAATTCAATTTTTACACTCAACTAATTCTATAAAACCGAAAATCTGAGCAGTTAAAAAAGTAGGGTTCATTCACTGTCAATACCACGCTGATTTACAGTACAAGTTGGTATAAACCTGCCGTTGGTGTGTTCCCGTTTTATAAATCTCAGCCACAACAGGAAATGATGACAACTGCCGAACAAGCAACCTACAAAAATGGCATGTTTGGATCGCACGCAATAAGGAATGCCCGCTCGGTTATTTTTGGCCATTTGCTGGGAATTAAGTCACTTTAATCCTCGGGCTCACCTCCCTTCTTGCACATATTCCACCAAAACAAGTCCCACCTCCCAACACTACTTTGCAAGGGCAGCGTCACTGCATCCTGGGTTTAGTGCTGCACAAGACAATATACAAACAAGCCAGAGTGTCCCCCCCCCCCCATTTTTTTTAATGCAACGCAAAAGAGCGTACAGCATTGAACACAATAACATATATTGGGAACACTTGACTACGGTCTATATATTGTCTTGTTCACTGTTTTAACTGCATGACAAGCTGGTAGTAAAGGTCCAGAGGGGTCACCCTTCTCTTGTCTTTTAACACATCTATAATTCATATTGGACATAGAATATTAGATGTATTCAATGTGAAATGAATATTACATTGCTTCACATTTTTCAAAGGCTGATTTTTTTTTCCCCCTTTAACATTACATATACACACACCGCGCTCTCCCTTCCGTACGGGGGACACTGTCCGAGATATTCCATTCATTTTTCATAAAGACCAGGGAGCCTTGTGCTACATGGCTATGCTTTTAACTCAACAAACTGCAGAATTTCCTGTGGACATCTGTACAAAGGGAAGGAGCTCACTAATGATGAAAAATCTTGCCATGTTTTCAATGATGTAATATTGTACATATATATAACACTTTGTGGCCCACTGAAGTGACATAACTCGATTGATCACATCGACTTTCATTCCGGGTCAGGAAAAGCAATGTAAGCAATCTAACCATGTGCATCAACCACAAATGACACATATTCATCCAAACGACCGATCACACTTTTCCTGCGAGTTATGGCACACGCACACTACGAAGCACACCACAAACAGAGTCCTAATCTCACACACACACACACACACACACACACACACACACACACACACACACACACACACACACACACACACACACACACACACACACACACACACACACACACACACACACACACACACACACACACACACCACAGCTTGACAAACCCATGGCAGCCTCTACCCTGAAGCTAAAATTGAGACCACTGCACAACCCAGCACCTCTATCATGTCCTTTCATTGACCTCCCTTACCATTTCATGTGTTTATGACTGCTGCTAAAACACACTTGCTCATATCGATGTAATTTTTCACCCCTTAGCAACAACTATCATTACACAAGGAGTGCCAGTAGCCTAGTTCATCTATGTATGGGAAAAAAAAGGGTTTATTAAAAAGATTACAAAATGTAATTCAGCAGCACCATTTATCATAACCATTTTAAATAATCATTAAGCTGAATCAACATCTCCCTAAACAAGCTTTGACAAAAAAATGAATCGGTTGGACTGCACCATGTTTTTTTTAGCTTGGTGTACCTAATCAACTGGTATGTTGTATGAAATGACCACAGTCAGCGTGGGATTTGACAGGTCTGCTGATCAATACCAATCACTGAACATTTATTTCACAGGTATGAGGTGAGCCAGCACTTAATCTCACACCCATTGACATGTCAAGACAAATTGCTTTCCATCTGTAAACACCTTTCAAGGTTGCCAACAGAGGTAGAAGAAGAAGGAGAAGAGGAAGAAGAAGAAGAAGAAGAAGAAGAAGAAGAAGAAGAAGAAGAAGAAGAAGAAGAAGAAGAAGAAGAAGAAGAAGAAGAAGAAGAAGAAGGAGGAGGAGGAGGATGATGAGGAGGAGGAGGAGGAGAAGAAGAAGTCATTGAACAACGCCTACAGAATTTAAATAAAACACACACAGACCTGCTCTGTTCCTGGCGAAGGATGTGCTTGACAGCCTGGGCCAGGGTGAAGGTCTTGCCGGTACCATAGGGACCAATGATGAGGATTGGGGGTAAGGACATTGTGATGGGTGTGGTGATGGCCAGGATGGCCTCCTTCTGCTTGGCATTTAGACGGGGATCCAGCTGCTCGTCCCACTGCCTGAGGGCGGAGGGAGGAAGGAGAAATGATCAGAGGAAGAGTCCAACATTAATTGAACTTTTAGTCTTAAAAAAGCCATTTTCAAGCATTTCAACAAAATACTACACTTTAAACAATGAATAGCTTTAAATATGAGAGACTTGTCTGTTGATCTAATTAACTTCAGTGGGACAGTGATAGGAGTGACAAACACAAGGTGTTTCACAGAATGACAGGAATGGTATGCACGCACATACTCAAAATGATGAGTGATGAAAGCAAAGACGGTATAAAAGTTGTGGTCGAAGGAAGTGTGGGAAAGAAAGCGGCTGAAACAACAGAAGTTCTGAACAAGAAGTGAAGGAGAAATCAAACTAGTCAATCTTTGAACAAACAGAAATGTATAAGTCTAGACAACATACACATCTCAGATTACAGACAAGCTGTGGCTGCCCGAAGCACCTCCTACTTTTGCGTTATATAGTTTACTCAATTTTAGGTTTGGCATTTACAGTATTAAATAGGTGAGACATGTTTACGTGCCTGCTGGTCATGTAAAGAATCTAAATATTGTAAGTTTCACATTTTTGTCTTATACGCAAAAATATCCATAGCAGAGAAGGTGCAACAGACATGGGTACCATCCCACCATGAATATAAAACGTGGCAGAAATGCAAGAGGAAAGAAAATCGTTTTCAGATGAGCAGTAAATATCATATACACAGGAAAGTGTATGTGTTTGTTTAAATAATAAAGATGACTAGGAAGGAGGGATTTATGTAAGAGTGAGTTATTGTGCATGTATCATGTGTGCATATCTGTTTGTCTCTAAGCATCACTGTCCTCATTACGAAGCCTGCATCTTCTGAAGCTGTGAATCCACCAACACCAATTGACTGATCTCCAACTGAGACATAGTTGGGGGCATGAGAGATTTCTCAGCATTTATGTGTGTGTGTGTGTGTGTGTGTGTGTGTGTGTGTGTGTGTGTGTGTGTGTGTGTGTGTGTGTGTGTGTGTGTGTGTGTGTGTGTGTGTGTGTGTGTGTGTGTGTGTGTGTGTGAGACAGAGATGGATGGCTGAGATCAAGGGATTCTGCTACAAGTTTTCAAAAGCCTTAAGTCTTTCATGCCAACAATACTTTCTCCTTAAACATCTTGTTTGGGTCTAATTAGAACATGTCAATCACTGGCACAACTCATTTATTACAGCAATGCAGCCACATCTGGCTTGTTAAGGTAATTCGTTCAAAGTCAAACAATGCTGCTGGTTTGGGCTACCAAATATAATAGTTTGATTGGTCAAAACAAGGCACAAGCGTGTAATATTAATGGCCATCTAATGCTCATTTTGCCATCACTTCTTTTTGTGCAAATGTAAAAGTACGACTTTTTAATCACAGTACAAACGGCAATCAAACATTTGTATGGTTTGGAAGGGATTTTATTTACCTGTAATTCTTCCCTATTTGTATTGTGAGACTTTGAGGCTCGCTGAAATTCATAGACTGTCTGTACCAACATGATATTAGCAAACTGCACCGTTTCCCTCTAAACATCATCATCCCAACTAGTGGGGTGAAAGATGTGGAGAGGACTACATAATACTGGTATTTAACTGCTATCTTTCCTCACTTAAATTATTATAAAGATATTAATGTTGAATAACGTTAATGGTGCAACTATTTACCTCAAAACCGAGATGTGTTGCTTTAAACCAGAGGTCTTCAACAGGGGGTCCGTGACCCCTAGGGGGTCCGCGGAGGTACTGCAGGGGGTCCGTGAAATTTGTGGTTGATTAGAAAATTGTAAAAAAAAAATAATATATATTTTTTTTTTCACAAATTTAAATGTCTTTAAATACACATTAACATGAATCCGACATATTGTAGTGAATGGATAAATGGAGGCAGAAGATGTTATCTTTCAGTCAGAAATGCACACATTCAGCGACACACAGGAGCTCTCTAAAGCTGGGCACCGGTTCACTCACAGCGCGAGACTAGCCTGGGCCTGTCCCTCCAAGCCTCCTGCACTCCTCCAGTTTAATATAAAACACAATGTTATACAATATATATATATATAGTAGGGGGTCCCTGCTCCATCTCTCTATCAGTTTGGGGGTCCTTGGCCTGAAAAACATTGAAGACCCCTGATTTAAACCACAAAGTATACTTCTGACTAGTTTGCAGTTAAGGTGACAATTTAAGAGTTTAGATCAAAATCAAATCAGCTTTATGACATCACTACTACGGCTGTATCCACAGGTGAGCTTAAACTTCAGCTAAATTCCCCCCTTGGTCTCTTTAATCAAACACTCGGACTTATCCAAATTCCAATTAAAACAAAAGTCCACATGAATCCTATTCTGGAGCCCAGATAAAGCAGCAGCCAAGAAAACCACAGGGGGATTATATTTGACTTTGGCTCTTGTCAATAAAGATTACTGCCTCGTTTCCCTCACCTGTCCAACTTCAGAGAGAGAGCTCTAAAGCTGAAGGGAGCTGCAAGCATTTCCAAATAGCCAACGAGCCAGCAAGGCGAGGGTTATTCAGTCAACTATGGAACTGATGTGGTGTACCCTCCGTTCGGGTATTTGTCAAACTAATACGACGTGCAGGTAATAGAGGAGTGCCTGTATAATATACGTGTTGAGGATTACTTGCATGTATTATGCAAAAATGGGTGTATATGCTGTATGCAAACACAGGAGACTTCCTATCAATTCGATGTCGTAAGAGACCGTGTCCGAAGGAGGTGAAGATTTAATTTTGGTAACAATAAATATAATTTTTTTTTTTTCATCACAAACTGCTCATCGCAGTCAAGCGTGTGTGATGGTGTACATGGTGAAATACACACCTGTTGGGGCTCCAGGGGATGGTGGGGACCAGGCTAGCATCAGGGAAAAGGATGTTGTTTTCTCTGATGCGATCCAGGGCGTAGTGCATCTCGCAGAGTGGCAGTCTGTTCAACTGGAACTGGAGCTCCACCTGACACAGAGGCAACACAGAGAGCTTGTTTATCTCCATCCATCCGTAGGCTAGGGATACCAGGAAATAATCAACGCAATACATTTTAATCAATACATGGAGCAAACCTTTTGTTTGTTAGAACAATTCTGTTTAAAATGAGAATCAATTTCCGGTTTAGAACCGATGATTCTCTTTAATGATTTATGGTATTGAGAATCCACATCCATTAAAAATCATACATGTATAACATATGCAATGTGGTGCAACGAATTGCATCAATATTGCAAATTGGACATCTGTAAAAAGATGTTAAAAATGAATGACATGTATGAGCTCTAATTAAATTCCTCACATAAAGACGAGTCTTGCCAGTTGCTCTGGAGCCGCGTATTCATGTCTCTTTAAAACTAAGATGCAAAATCGAAATTTGATGTGTTGCATTCTCCCAATTCTCTTTTGGGAGCGCTCTAGGTCTGCCACAATACGTACACAATCACCTGGCCGCAATTATTTGAGCCTAGTCGTCACTATTTTGTATAGTCATCAGAACTGTTTCCATTCATGTCTATAAAAACCGCTGGATGAAACTATGTCATATTTCCATGTCATTTTCCACCATTTGAGGTTTGACTGATGCTCTTTTAATGACATCATCTCATCCAGCATCATCCTGCTATGGTTTAATGGCACATGAGTAGAGAACTAGTGCCACCAACTGTTTATCTCGAGGTGTTTAACTTCTGATATTCGACTGACTGCTTTTCAAATGAGCATTTACTGACATTAACCATCATGGATTGAGTTGAAACACCACAGGCAATAAATGTCTCTTCTTCATAAATTGTATGTTTATCATTAAACTGATCAGGCTTAGAATAGTGGTCCAAAATAAACAGGAAAAGACAACTAATTGGTTAATCGCAATTATTTGTTTGACGATTAATTGTAAAATAAAAATTTTATGAGTGGTGACAGACCTACAGATTTCTAGATCTTACAACTGACACACAAGACCTAGAACCTTGTGGCAGCATCATGGTGTGGAGATCCTTCCCACTGAAACGAGGTGGGAGACAGTAACACCTGCAACAGTGTTGTGCACTGGCTTTGCCACAGCTGAACAGTTGATGAACCATTTACTAATTCACCAAGTCCATTTACATTTCTATTTAATTCCCATATCTTACACCTGGTGTATGCGTTAAGATTTGTTTTGTTTTACTGCTGGAGGGCGTAGTCAGCTTGAGAGAGAAACAGGCTTCCAACAGGTACACTGTGAAGTAGGCAATGGCTTTGGGGGCTACAAGTGTGAAAAGCAGAGTGATAAAGAATGAATATATGTATGATTTAAAAAAAAGAAGAAAAGAGGAAACAAGAAGAAAATAGGGAAAAAAAGACAAAGAAATAGAGTGAAATAAACAACAAACACAAGGGAATTTAAAGTGAGATATGCAATAGCAAGTAGTGTGCGAAACGTCAAGGCTGTGTGGAATAAGAACACACAAAAGAGATAGGGAAATTTAATTGTAGCATATAAGCAAGCAGGAGAGGCATATGCAGAAGACAAAGGAGATTATGCTCCCGCGGAGATAGAATGAGGGTTGTTTTGATAACTGTTAACACAGCGCCCCTGCTGACGTTCAGGACAGAAGAGGAGAAAAAAAAAAAAAAAAAAAAAAAAAAAAAGAGTCTCCCGGAGGTAGTTATTCCAACAAAAAAAGGTGAAACTTTCAAGTTTTTAAAGAAAGAAAATTGTCTAATTATCATTTTCTAGTTTGTACAAAAAAAATTACTTGCACAAAAATCTTAATAAGACACCAGTCTTATTAAATATCTGTGGTGACAGTAGGACAGAGACACCACCTGCTTCAGCATGAGAAGTGCGGTAAAGCCTATACCTGTAATTCTCTGTCAGACTGTAGCCCCAACTCCTGACAGCAGTCCTTGCAGATCCTCAGGAAGATGTAGTCCTTGGTTTTCTCCTCAATCACAGCCTCATAAACACGCTCTTTGACCCCAGGAGGTGGCTGGCTGCTGACCCCCTCACGGCCCAGCGGCAGCAGCAGGACTGAATTTACTTTTGTCATCACAAGCCGCCCGGCCAGTGTGTCCTGACGCGAGAGGAAGGAAAGAAAAAAAAGAAAGAAGAATAACAGTTTAGCAGATACTTTTGGACTCTTAGTGCCACTAAGGAGTAGTTAGAACCTTAAAAGTGAAATGGCAGAAACCAACGTGGCAATGTGTGGTTGGCAGACGCCACTGCAGACAGTCCACTTACCTCAGAGAGTGTTTCAGTGAGTCTGAAGCGTGCAAAGAGCTGTCCATTCTGGGCATACTTGGCTCCGACAGAAATGCCAGTCAGCATAAAGCTATTGACCAGCTGCAGATTCACCTTGATGTTAAACCTGGGGTTGAACATGGACATTGGTTATGCATTTAAAGACCCCATTACTGCACTTGTAAGTCAACTTAAGAATGAAGGCATCACTGATGTCAATAAACAAGCAGCATCGCAACGGTACATTCACTTGACTCGGGTACAGGTGAGTCCCTCCTTTACTGCAGACATCTTAACCCTGTTCTGCTTTCTAGTAGTTTTAAGTAAAAGTGAAAGCCTAATAAGCTGTTCAAAATCTAAGGCCAACCAAATAAAACCCAGACAGCGAAGAACCTAAAAAACAGCTAAATCCATTTTATTAAGATGGTCCTTGAGAGAAAAACAACCAGTGGCACAAAGCTTATTCATGCACACATTTAGTGGAACATTGAAGCACTTTTGGGAGAGATATAAATTCAGTTCTGCAGTGTTGCCTTTCTGGTCTCTGCTGGATCTGAAATGATGAAATAGCCAGCAACATTGGCGATGAACTCTGATGGATGATTGGCACGTGCAGATCACTTAACACGTCCTGTATTTATTTACAAACCAGTGGTGTTAGATAGCCTGGGGAGCTCTTAAGGTTTCTTGTCATGGGTTTGCATCAGCTTTCTGGCAAAATTCTCAAAGAGGGAACATTTTTAGACAAAAGCAGACAGCAAAGAGGTCTTGGTTCTAAGTCACTCCATTCTCACTTTAGATAATCAGCGTTCCTCCTGATACAAAGCTGCCAAAAGGAAAAATGTCACACACAGAAAGGGTAAAGCAAAATATAGTTTGAAGTTATTCAGTTATTCTAAAAAGAAATCGTTTTTAGGTTGGACAGCATTTAAATGACTGAAATAAGCCATTAATGATCATTTGCAGATCCAAGAGTCCACATTTAAGTGGAAACCTCCTGCTGAAACTGGATCAGCCCTTAAAAGCATTAGAAAATGTCAAGCATAGATGAGAGATTGTTCATATGCATACTTGAAAAGATGAAGATTAAAAGAATATTTCATGCTACAGGTAAGAACAGAAAAAGGATCCATTCTTCGATTCCTTACCAAGTCAAATGAGACTGTGAGTAAAGAATCAAGATCATTTTAAGAGCCGGCAGGAAATAAAAGAGATTTAAAGTGGTGGGGGAGGGTCTGCCGTACTTATTTTACTGAATGGGGGATTAAGTGGTTACTGTGACATCATCAGCAGCATGTTCAGTTTGTTTTTTTTTTCAAGCAAAAAAACTAGAGAAAAAGCCGCATTCCTCATGGTCTTCAAAACAATCACCTTAGACTTGTGATTCAATGGCACTGCCACCGTTAGTGAAGCTGGGTGTGAGATTCACACCCGCCCTCTCACACACACACACACACACCACACACACACACACACACACACACACACACACACACACACACACACACACACACACACACACACACACACACACACACACACACACACACACACACACACACACACACACACACACACACACACACACACACACTACAATGATGGTCAAGTCTGACACCTTGTGGTGGGTTGAGATTTCATAACACAAAATATTTATACCACTCAACGACAGCCAAGGGCTGTATTGGTGAATGTATTGTAAATAAAATGTTTGGTTCAAAGCAGTCAAGAGAACATGTATTCAATAAAAACATATATATAAAATATAAAACTATATATGTCTTTTTGTGCAGCACAACTGTTTGTAGTATGGCCACTGAACAATTTGCAGTTTTATATTTTATATATATGTATATATATATATATATCTATATCTATAAAGGCTGCATTTGCACACATTATATTTAGTATTTAAATCATCATATTAATGCATTTTGTTATATTGGTGTTTTAATATACATGTATTACTCATTTCAGTTCATTTTCTATTCAAATTTCATTTACATTGCTTTTGTAGATGTTTTTAAACTCTCGGTTATCAGTGTCGTTTGTACTTTGTTATTCAACTCAAATTCAATAGGTAGTGTTGAAACAAGTCTATTCAAATGCCCTCATAAGAAGAAACCCTGAATCATTTGACTTACTTGCTAACTTCCTTATATTGTGCAATCTCCTCTATGTAGAGCAGGTCATGCAGTCGGGCCTGGTAGTTGTCTTTGGTCAGGGTCTTATCCAGGACTGACTGGGTGAAGAGCTGGTCGGCTGACAGAGGGATGTGATAGCGGGATAGGAGACCGCGCTCCATTTCGGCCATCGTCTCATTGGGACAGAATTCTACGATGGTCTTGCACGAAGAATCCCAGCGCTTCGCTGTCATCAAGAGCTGCTGCCTGGCTGCCAGCAGGTGTTCAAGGTCTGGAGAGCAAAGGACAGGAGAATAGGAGAAGGCACTAATGAAGCCTATACACTGATGTAAAACTGTTTGACCTGTCGGTTCTGAATATATTGTTTGGACTCAAATCATGAATGTAGTTTAGCTGTGTCATTTCATATGCTCTGACTTTTTAATGACCTCCAAATGATCTCTTTGCTTTTATCATACCTTCAATAGAGGCAGCGTCCACCATGATCCGCTGCATCAGCACAGGTTCTGAGCCGAAGTCAAAGACAATGGTCTGTCTGAAGGTACCAAAGATCTCTGTGCTGAAGCCCACTGCGACCTTGTAGACACAATGGTCCAGGCCATTGTCTACTGTCACTGTCACAAAAGCAAAGTTTATTGTGAGTTAACTTGCAATCCATTGTTACAAAAAGAAACGGCACTGTCACTTCAAAACTCATCAAGATAAAAAAAAATTAAAAAAGTAAACTACCGCAGGTTGTGAATTCCACTCCTCTATGAATGGAAGACATTTTTTAATTTAAAACTGTCGGCAAATACGGCCAATAAAAAGCAACTGCAGACACATACAAAAAAAACAAACAAACAAAAAAAAACATACGTGATGTCAAAATGTGCCATGACCACAATTTATGTAATTTAAGACATCGTGGTCAAAGTAAAACAATGTAGTAAAAGATTAGGACCTCGCAAAACCTATTCAGGTCATAAAATAGCACAACTTTCACTTATGTACAGACATCATATGATCTTTGTCAAATTGCCTACTGGTGCTCACTACAATAAGTAGTCTGAGCAGAGTCTGTGCCAAAATTGCTACTACAAGTGTATCATTGAATTTTTCTGCATAGCCGAAAACACACAATCTCCGTGTTTACGTTTCTTTATAAGTTTTGAAAAGTCAAAGGTCAAGTAATAATCGGGTTTAAAAAGAAAAGAAAAAAGTTTCATCCTTAAAAATTGTCACACAACTTGGCACCAAAGGACATTAAATGAAGAAAAAGTGAATTTGACCCCACAATCCCATGACTGGTCATGACATATGGATATGCACATAATTGTTTTCGCCCATCCAACTTCCTTTTGAACCCGCCCCTGCTCTGCCGCTGATTGACTGGTACTCGTTGCTTTCTTGGGTTAGGTTGGTTAGCTTTAGGAAGGACGAGTGAGATGGTTCAGGTAAACGTATCAGAGTTAGAGCCAATCAGAGGACAAGTAGAGGAGGGTCCTGAAGGTGGAGGAAAATATTACGCTGGGTATGTGCATGTCTCACCTGGAGTTTCCTCTCCTGGGGTCCACTCCTGGCAGCTCTTGGGGACTACTTGGAGGCGCTCCTCAGCTGACACGCCTGTGATGAAGAAGTGTGGTCTGTGGGCATCGTACAGCAGGGCGATGCGGTACAGCTTTCTGGCCGGCTGGTGTAAGAGCGCGATGGTGAGATAATCAGATAATTCACAAAATTTAAGGATGATTAATATACAGACCCAAGCGGCACTGGCAGGCCAACAGTAAAAACATTGCCTAATTGCCCCGTGGCACACTGATAAATGATCTGCTTAGACGAAGAAAAGACTTTATCCTACCTTGCACAACAAGGAGAAGATCCAGGAGTGGGAGGATCTTTTGGAGGTGACGGTAACAGAGAGGCTGGAGCTGGTCTCTACATTCACTCCTTCTAAACTGTCACTTAGCTAGAAGAAGAAGAAGAAAGACCCATGCTCAGTCAGAACTATCACTGCCAATCTATTCGGACATTTTTCACAAGAAAAACTGAATGAGCCTAAGTTCACCGCTGCATAAAACAAACATGAACGTAAACATTTTAAAAGTATCTATCACATACTATATATCACAACAACAGTTATGAGCTGGCTATGAAGGGTTTAATAATGTTATGACAGGTTTGTGAATGTGTGCCTTTCACCGTCAGCCCTGCAGAAAATCTTTATTATGAGTTTGTATGGTTAACACAGTTATGGCAGTATAAAAAGATTCAGTGTTATAAATCTTAAACCTCTTGGACGTCCGGAACAAAATACAGAATCTCCTTAAAATCAATTCACTTATTCCATTTACACATTTCCAAAGCTTGATTTTAAATCTCCAAACCTGTACTTGTAATTGTTTTATATAACTGTATTTTACTCCGTTTTATCTACTCAAACTACCTAACTTATATTTGAATGCTTCTTCTACAACCTTCTTATTTTATATTTTTGTTGATTTTAATTCATCTTTCAGGTTAGTCTTCCTTCATCTGACAGTAAATGGTTAACTATAAGTTCAACTGTGATACCATGGTATCTCTGTCAGCTAGTGTTATTGCTGTAATCACTGTTATTGTTTTTATTTGTTCTTTGCTCTGTAAATGACTCGATGTCATTGTAAATGAGGGTCACCCTCAATGATTTCTCCAGTATAAATACATGTTGAGCAAATGTTTGCTCCTGCTTTGTGTTTAAGGGATTTCACTTATACAATCACAATGCATAGACAAGGAGACGCGTGACAAGAAAAGCTAAATAATAGAGCGTTTATCTCTAATTATAGCAGTAGAATGAAAACCTTACTGAGTTCAAACATACTACTCATACAGAGCATTGAAAGTTTTTGTGGTTTTGTTTTTGTCATTTAAAAGCTACCGACTTGGTAGCACAATGTTGCTTGCAGCCCTGCTACAGTTACACGGCGGAGGGTTTACAGATGTTTGAAGAGGCTTTTAATAAAATCCTGGATGAGAGGGTGAACCCTAAATTTGTCACGCGATTTGGGATGTTTTCTAGTCACTGAGCCACTTTTGAGCTGGCAAGCACCACAAAGCCACTCACCACTTTCTCTGGGGAGAGGGAATTCATCCACTTCTCTATTAGGGTCTCCATGTAGTTCTCGGTGAAGTGCTTGCTCTCCTGCTGCTGTTTGAGGCGGATGAGGCGTGACGCGTAGCGCTTCTGCCACTCCATCAGCTCCTCCTGCGAGTGCGCCGACGTGCACTGGGCCCCGTACCGACACAGACCCTGCTCCAGGTACCTACAGGACGGACGGACGGACAGACGGACGGACGGACGGACAGACAGACAGGCAGGCAGGCAGGCGTGCTGAACACAGGTAGGTGTTTAATCAAATATACAGATATTGGTTTTACTTCAGAAATTTGTTCAGACTACCAGACAGATGTTGGTTACAAGAAAAAACTTTCTCGTATGTCAACAATAGACATAGCATAGAGGGTAACCTTCAGTTCTTGTCATTTTTGCTGATGATTAAAAATAAAAAGACTGTAACAAAAGTAAGTTTAAGATTTTAACAAATTCTTTTGGATTCATTGTCACAGATAACAGGACGTATAATACAAGAAAAATTAAATTCACAGCAGTTTACTGCCTTGAATAATGATTTCATAGCCCTCATTGTAATGAAACACCATCATTGCTACCTACTACAAGTTACTCCTTTGCAATCAAATGCCTGCATTTCACACAGACCAGAATAGTGGAAATGGCATATCAATTTAGCGCCGCATTATTTCATGCAAGACATAAATTCTTGCGTGCAAATTACCCGAAAGCTTTTATTACCTTTTACAGAGGGTGTACTCCTCACTGCTGGTGACTCCTCTGGGAGGAGGCCGGAACTGCCAGCCATCTTGGACCTCTGTCAATACACAAGCCAAGTGGTTAATAAGACCTCTGAGGGTTTTTCCACACGAGTATGATGACTCCCTGTTCCCCTGCTGCCCAGTGTTCACAACACATATATGTTAAAGACCAGAGTACGCTTAATGTCCTCATCCACACGGCATTTGTATTCACAGTAAAAATGTGTGTTAAATGTAATGGCCACAGGTCTTACAGTCTAGTAGCACTCGTGTTGCTGCTGCTTTTGTTTTGGACGCACAGACAAGAAGGCACTCAACACGCTCGCCTGTCTTCAAACATTCAAACCACTTTTTTAAGTTTGAAAACGTGACAGCAAGTCGATTCATGTTCACGTTACATCATCAACAGTGGTACGGCTGGTACCCAAGTTCGCCTCGTTTAAACTCACATTTACTGGTCTTTTGGTTAAAATGTACTCAAGTACAGTATAAAGTACCAAGTGGGAAAGCACCGTGAAAGCATCTAAAGATTGGCTTCAGCCAGCTGGTATCCTCTTTAGAAAGCGCTCAAATACATGTGAACATTTTTACACTAGGCACATTATCAATTCTTTTTTTTTTTCCCAAGTTGAATAAAGCATTTAAAATCAACACATTGTACGAAGTACATTTTCTCACCTTCATCCGGCTCATCTGTGTATTCTGGTGCCATCTCCCTATTAACAGCCTGAAAGAGATGGGAATGGGGCAGAGTGGGCGCAGAAGATTATTATTATTATTATTATTATTATTATTATATCAACTAGTAACAGCTGTGTGCAAGCAGCTGGGCCATTATTCTAATTGCAGCTAACTGACAAATACATGTATTACAAATACAAGGGAGCACAAAATAATTAAATTGGTGTTGGACTTTTTATGATTCTCAGCCATTAAAACATCTACGTGAACAAAAAGCACCAGAAAGGCAAGAACCAACCAAGGAGGATCGGAAACCAGAGGCACTTACCTCTATTTCTGAGAAGAGCATTTTTAATCTGGTGAGGTCTTTTGCAACAATTCCATTCTGCAACAACAACAAAAAGAAGAAGGAAAAAGCAGTTCTTAATTACAATCAACAGCAATTAGTTATTTCGGTACATGTTAAAAAATCATGTTATCATTTTTCTAGATATTTCCATTCAAGATTTAGCTGTGTCACCCACACTGTATGCATCGTCAAAGTTGAAACATTTACACTTCTAAATGGCAATTTTTGAGCTCCCCGTTGCCAAAATCTGCTACTTTAATGCATCAAAGGAGTACAAGTCACAAGCACTTCTACCCATTCCGGTCATTAATCATATTGATTATTTTTTACAGTTCATTTGTTGCTCTTTCAATATAGCACCTCGGTGGGTGGACTTTCTGTCATGAACTCTACCTGACCCCATATGCTACGCACGGTGAATGGTCGGGTCTCGGAAAATGCCGTCCTGATCAGTGATGATTATTGAGGCATTTTCTGTTGCAGACACATTTTATTACTCAAAACTGAGCTGTGTATTTTTTCCTTAAAAGACCCAAGGCTTTAATTCAAATAATGACCACCATATGATGTTAATTTGTTCTTAGAAACTGCATGTAATTTAATGTAATTTACTGTTGTCATGTTTCAACATCCTGCACTGTGTCTGCATTGTACATGGTCTATTTTTCTATGTGCTTTCCTCACTCTTTTATCCCGTTTGGTTTGATCCCGTTTTATTTTTTCTGTAGTGACAGCATTACATGTAATCTAACATCTGGCAAACAGACAACAGTTAAAATGTTGCCTTTTGGCTAACATCTGTACAACTACAGTGATGCTGAATAATGTGGATTGTCCCTGAAAAAAACAAATAAAATAAAAAATCTGATCTGAATATCCAGCCATAATATTCTAGCCCAACCATTTAATTATTGTCATTGTGCCTTTATGAATAGAGTATATTTATGCATTGTACATTCACCATACCATTGGCTCTCCATACAAGGCTTTAGATAGGATGTTGGCCACCTCCTGCAGGCTGCCATCCAACAACATGGAACGCAAGCTGGCCTGAAGTGATCCATCTCCCCTGGCAATTTCTTCTGCCAGGACTGGAACCGGATGAAGAACACAGAGGGAACAGGTAAGGAGAGAATGAATTCAATTCGTTAGGTTTCTCCTAATCTATGTAATAAGTCTCCAAGTCTATTTTTCAGGGGGAAAAAAAGGATAAAAGGGACCAGGTTGCAGTTTAGAAATTTATGAACAATTTAATGTAAATGTGAAATTGTATCTTCTTCTGGTTTTGTATATTTTTATACAGACTGACAATGGTCATAGTGTAGCACACCCCATTCTGCAAATCAGGCTACAGCAGTGCCCCGATACACCGGCTTTATTTCAGTTTGGCCAACCATGTCATGCGACTCACACTTGCACGCATTGAGGCACAATTCATTTACTTTTTTAGCCTCTGTCTTTGAGCTCTGAATTTCAGCAATGACCTTTACACAAAATACAATGCTCAAATTCACCAGAGGGAAATGAGACTAAATTCAAGATTTCTTCTTATTACACAAAGACCAATTGTGCGATCAGGCAGCTGGGAATTGGGAAAATTCCCATTTGGGAGTGTCCCACTTACGAGCTGAGATCGGTCGCAAACAGGCAACATGGCAGCCTCCAGAAAATGGGCTCCATTTCTGCTTGTCAGAGGACAGGAAAGTGATTAAGAACCTAATCATCATCCATATAAACCCTGGGACGAAATGGAGCTCAGGAGCGCAATATTATTTGTACAATACATTTATAAACGATATGATGAACTGCAATTTAACGCCGCAAGCAAACTAGGCAGGTCAGTTTAATCACGTCTGACCATTTAATCCTATTTTTGAGCAAGCAAATCTCTTCCTTTCAACACTAAGACTGCCATGTCAGGTGAGGACAAACCTGCTTCTAGAAGCTCTATAAAAAGCTCCCACTTCCTTAGTGCGATAGTTGCACTTTGACGGGTGTTCAGGTGCATTTTCCCAGTCAAGAGGTCAGAACTTTCCGACTTCCCAGTTGCTCATAAACGCAGCACATTGCATTTGAAAACTTTGTTGAATAGGTCAAATAACAGAAAACTGTATGTATCAGCAGATGGTTCCAATTTGAATTGCTACTCACCATGTTTGCAGTCTTCATCTGCTTCATCATAGTTTTTCTGTTGGAGAAAAGAGAAGAAAAGTAATAACCATAAGAAAGTGGAATATTTTGTGTTTGAGGGTCAGAGTTTCATGAGCTCCAAGGATGGCCGTCTTTGCCTGACAGCAGAGTCCCTCACACTATCATTATAGGACTTGAGAAGTTTCCATAATCTCAGGGTTCAAGTAACTGGTATAATTTTAGTACTCTGGGAAGATAACATAACGGTACCATGGAAAGAAAAAAAAAGTAGAGGTTCTTGTTCTCGTTTCTAACCCTCACTTCATGGTAATTTACTCGGTGATTCAGGAGTACCACAGTAAATTTAAAGCATAATGATCAGCCTATGTCATTTGAATGTAATGTATTAATTTAGGGATATGAGGAAATTATATGCTATTTGAGGATAACACTGCTGAGAGCCGTTTCAATATTATGATTTTCAGAAAAGTCAGAGACATATCCCTCCCCTCTCCCAAAGAAGTCAACCAACAATCCCTTTCAGTTATCAATTCCTTTACTCTGCACACTTGTCAAACGATGAGCGACAGGTATGATGAAAAATGGAAAGAATTTGTGGGACAGAAAGCCAGAGGGAAAAGAAGTATCATCTCGGATTATAGGTTGTATGCTTTCTGCAACATCAACAATAACACTGAAGACGGCCTCCGTCCTCACCAGCTGCAAGAAGGCAGCAATTCGGTAGAGCAGGGCACGGCTGCGGAGGGGTCCGGCGGCGGCCACGAGGGATGGGGGGCTCGGTGGGACAGGGGCACTGGATGATGGGGGTGCAAGGACCACCAGGGCGTCCGTGCTGTGGCTGACTGCCGCCTCGTACTCCCGCCTGGCTAACGATCTGCTGGCTTCTTCACATGACTTCTCCGCTCTCCTGTCCGCCATGACTCAGGGACAAAACGTCTAGAGGAAGAAGAAGAGGACGAAGAACGACACACAGAATGAACATCCTTTCAACAATAAGGGTTTTGGGGAAGAGGATGAAATGATCTTTTTTTTCTTTTTCTTAGTGGCGCACAACTAATAACCCGCCAACACTTGCTGCCGAACTGTCCGGTGTCACCGCAGATGACGAGACGTGGATGACGTGGTGGTACCCGGCCATGCGAGCGCTGCTATTTTTTTTCATTGCGCTCGTCTTTTGTCGTTCTTGCACAAATAGTCGTAGTTACTTGGGAATTGTTTACCGTTTTAACAGAGAAAACCCGTTGTTAACTCGTGTTTTCTCTCGAGTCAAAAGTCAAATCCTCATGTGAATGATCTGTCATAAATTAACAACAACAAAAAAAAAGGATGAGACTCTGAAGAGTGTTTCCTCGATACATTATATTCTGTACCTCTATGAGCTACAAAAGCAGTCATATGAGACGCCTAAAGCATAAGACATACTTTTCTATGATTTCAAGTCAGTAATGGTGGAGTCAGTGGTCGGGTGTCATGTGACTCCTTAGACTAGGGGCATAATTCATAATGCAAGGTATAAGGGTTTTATTGATACAATACAGTATGACATGCTGGACAGTACGCAGAAGGAAACCGGTGTGTCATAATAGAGAGTCAACAGTCAACACTAACCTTGTGTTAATGGGAATACATGACAATATGCTACATCTCCACTGGACTTTTACTTGAATATGTATTATTCTTTACATACAGCATCACCCACATATGTACTGATGAGACTGTATCGTTATGTACATCTTTTTTGTTTTATATATAAAAAGGGCCATCTTTTTGGACTGAGATCATTATTTAAATATGTGGATCAACACAGTGTACCATCGTCCATGTAATGTTGTCCTAATAGATAACCTTTTAAAAATGCCTACGAAGTAAGTATCTGACATAGTGCATGCAATCCAAGATGATAAAACTGTGAAGAATCAGTAGGTCGTGTGTTTAAATACTACATCTACTGCCTGTTTGGTCCAAGTCATGGAGCGTCCGTCCGAGTTTCAGAAGTGAATTATAATATGTTTAGAGAATCCAAGTTTACAGAACAACAGTTGGACGGCAGCTTTCTCTGCATGGGACCTGTTGCCCCCCCCCTTTTATTTTATTTTTTATTACAGCTGTGTGTGACCGCCATCCACCATCCTATCTGAACATCATAAAATGTACATCTAAACACACACAAACACAATATTTAAGAAGGAGCAATCATTGGTTCTGTGTGCTCGAAGAGGCTGTGTGTGGTTGTAGATGGGGGGTGGGAAGAAAAATCGTTCTATTTTTCTGCACATTAGGGTGGCATGAATAGAAGGTACGACATTCAATTCCAGGGCTGTAACCTGATTCAGAAATTTGTCGGCCAAATTTTGATATAGGGGTTCAACACAAAGATTTGACTATTTGTTCCTTTTTTTCCCCCCCAACATACAGTGGGTACGGAAAGTATTCAGACCCCTTTCAATTTTTCACTCTTTGTTTCATTGCAGCCATTTGCTAAAATCAAAAAAGTTCATTTTATTTCTCATTAATGTACACTCAGCACCCCATCTTGACAGAAAAAAACAGAAATGTAGAAATTTGTGCAAATTTATTAAAAAAGAAAAACTGAAATATCACATGGTCATAAGTATTCAGACCCTTTGCTCAGTATTGAGTAGAAGCACCCTTTTGAGCTTGTACAGCCATGAGTCTTCTTGGGAATGATGCAACAAGCTTTTCACACCTGGATTTGGGGATCCTCTGCCATTCTTCCTTGCAGATCCTCTCCAGTGGAGACAAACAAAGAGTGAACAATTTAAAGGGGTCTGAATACTTTCCGTACCCACTGTACATCGGGCAATCAGAAAATCTGCAGCATGCTCTCCTTTGGATTGCCATGGGTCTCGAGCCCGATCTGATTTCTATGGCAGAGGTGTCGCCTTACGTCGCTCTCCCCTCTCACCATGCAGGTGCCTCAGGTGACCTGCTTGAAAGCTTCTCAACTTCCCCATCCACGCCCTCAGACCTCCCCTGGTTGAACCTGCGACCGGTGGGGACCTGCATGCTCAAAAACAACCCCTTGTCTTGGCATCGCTCCCAACCAGAAAACCCTGAGTGTTTTTGAAGTATCTCAGTTAACTGTTGGGTCTCTGACGAATCATTTCACGTGTCAACTTTCAAGGAGCACATCAAATAAATTCATTAAAAAAAATAATCATGCGATTGTTTTTTTTTTGTTTTCTTCATTATTATAAATCCAGTCCGTGTTAAGTTTTCAGTTTAGCGCCACTGACTATAACCTTTGGGCAGCAAGTATAAGTTTACAAAGCTATTTCAAAATACCTTAGCAACTTTTCCACAACACCAGGCATGGCTCCATACAAAAATGACACTAAAGAGTCTCTCAGATGACACTTCTGTTTTGTTACGTAACAAAAAAACCAAAAAAAAGAGGGATTGTGTATCTTCCCAGAAATATTTAAAATACCTTTACCTTAAGATATCATCACACTTAGGATAAAATGAAGAGAGGCACTTGTGTGAGATAAAGTGCAACACTTTTTAATGTGGAGCAGAGTGCAAAACTCAGATTATAAACGGATGGTGAAAAACAGACGGGGAAACTTACCCATGGGCAAAATTACAATGAATAATAACACAAAATAATAATTTTCAGTGGCCCGTTTTGTCAACACAGCCTTACAAAGAGGACCAAATTTAATTTTAGGATTCTTACTAACCATATTACAACACTGGAGAAGGTCACAGTGGGTAAACAGGGTAATCTGGCCTGCTAAGCATTTCACTTTATTCTCTGTAGTTGCTGCAGAAACCAGTGTTCACCCTTTTTATACTGAAGCTAAGCAATATGATGAAACCTGGCCAGATGACATTTGTTGACCCAAAAGCAGGTTCATTGCCATTGCTGGATGTCTGAATGCTTTTCTCTTTATTAACTACAGAGCTTGAAAATGTGTCAGCCTAGAATTGATGCGAGACTAAATTTACTGTATAATGCCAAACCCTCGTCTCTGTCATCAAGAAATATTTAAATAATAGGTTGCCAAATGGCTAAAAAGCGGTCAGGCAAAAAGCATGTGAACGGGAACCTCAGTCTGAGATTACATGAAGCAGCGCAACCTCCTACACAACCAGCGCAGATGAGGATAGGGAGGGTACACCATGACCTGCTGGAGAACACCAAAGCCTCAAATGCTCAACCTTGGCCGATAGCCGAGTAACTTTTGGTGGCATTTCCACATCACCAGTTTTACCATTG
This sequence comes from Brachyistius frenatus, assembly GCF_029030835.1. Lineage (NCBI taxonomy): Eukaryota > Metazoa > Chordata > Actinopteri > Embiotocidae > Brachyistius > Brachyistius frenatus. The sequence continues at coordinate 350,988 of NW_027210724.1, forward strand.
GCATTGCAATTTATCTCAGAGTGGCAGATTAAGAGCTCTTTAGCCCCCTCCCCCACCCAAAAAAAAGAAGAAAAAAAAAAATGCTGCCCCAAAAGACCCATTATTGTTGTGTGCAAATATGGCTGGCAAAACAAACTTTCAGCTGCTAATTAAAATTCCACAACAATTAGCTGATGCTGAATTTCCATCCAAGCACTCACCACAGCCTGGAATTCAGCTTTTGATTAGGACTGGCTCAAAAAGAACAGTGAAACTGCAGCCTGTAGCCCAGGAATCTTGGGCATATTTGCAATATCTAGTCCTTGAAAAGGATACAACAAACAGCTTCTAAACTGCTAAAGCTGCACTGCACAGCATGACGAACACATCACACAAAAGATAATCTCACAATTTGAAAGAAAGCCGTTTTCCACAAAAAAAAAAAAAAAAACAACATTGATTGGGTATTTTTTTTGGTATCAAAAATAGATTATGCGAGAAGAGGGTTTAAATAAGAGCATGATAACCTTGTAATAAGTTTGTCAGACAGTTACTTCTCGAATACCAAGCAACAGGCAACTATGGTTGTAACAGCTGCTCTACCCCAACTGCTTCTCCCTGATTCAGACTGTTCTTATGCCTGTGGACCAGAATATACAAATTCTTCAGCTAATGTTCAGTACATGTTGGTCACACATGACATGGATTTAATCTGAATTCAGTGCTGATGTAGATATTAAGTGCTTTGATTCCACACTTAATTAACATAACATACTTGCACCACATACTCTTTTTTTCCCCTGACATTCCTGAAGACAGAAGAACCTTCTCCATCTTCCATCTCCTCAGACAATCACTACATGACTTGGAACAAAGTGAGCATGAAAAAAAATGTGCAGGGTGCATGCCCTTAGCCAGTGGTTTCTAACTGGGAAATGAGTGCAGGGGAGAAAAGAAAAGAAAAAAAAATGATATATATATATACACACACACAAGACTTCCATTTCCAAGTCTACTGTGCCTGTGCTGCTACGCTTTTATTTTGAAGGACATGCGTTTACCATGGCAAAGTGTGAATACAGTAGACATTTCCTGCCAGCATTGATATGACAGAAACACTCAAACTAACATCACATGAGTAGTAAACTCTCATCTGAGCATTTGTAAACAGGTTCAGAATTAGGTAAGTCTGCCTTTTAATTTCATATTTTATCAAATTCAACGTTTATTCCAGAAATCTGATGAGCATTGCCAGTTTAAACGTATTTGAAAAGCATATATTTCACTATTTATTTATTTTTTAGCCCTAGTTGTACTTTTGTTTAACTTTTTTTTTTTTTTAATGTTTATTTCAAATTTTCAATGGTAGATGAAGCAATTGTGTATTATTACACTACTTTTTTTGTGGAAAATAAATTTGAGTCAACTTAATGACAATAGTAAAATGTGGGTCCTGAGGATGGCTCAGTTGAGACGAACTGCACTAAGCAGCTGCATCTTTGCCGTTTCATGCAAGTGTCTGACAAACCAGTACAGGTTCTCCATAATGTTAGCGTTCCCAGAAGAAGAAAAAGTGAACTGCTGATGAGTTCACTTCCTCTAAAAAATTCAAAGATTCAGATGAGGAACAATACTCAAATTTATTTTAAAGCTGTATGACAAAACTATCCCTGCAAACTAAGCACATGTGAGAACTGGACAATGTTGCAGCACCCATCATAATAATGAATAACACACCTACCCTCACTGGAGGAAGTCAGGCTAAGGTAGGTGGAGGCTGCGAAGTGTTTGGTGTCCATGGCATACCTGGAAACATGTCCTCTACAAGTAGTGGCGGTTACAATAACATTGCCATCATGGCACACACACTGCAGCCCTAATGCATAATCATCAAACTCTAGTCTGTCAAATGTGTGGATTGTAAAGTGAAGGACAAAGATAATGATCCGAGATAAAAAATAATAATAATAAAAATAAAAAAAATTAATTAATTAAAAAAATAATAATAATAATAAAAAAAACACAGGACTGATATTACCACAGTACATCATCTAAATTCAGAGAGGTTATATGTAACCGCAACGATGCCCGTCACCTAATGTTTGTGCTTGCAAGCGACTTCCCAATGAAGAAGCTGGCTAGTAAATAGTTTGCCGGAATACAATGAGGGCACCTGCCTTCTTTCTTTTCTGGCGTTCAACGCACCAACAACAGCTTCGTGCGCTGCACAGCGGCTGACAAAATATATTTAGTATCCGAGGAGAGTTGTAGAGGAACATTGGCAGACAGCGATCGAAGATAACAAATTAATTTGGTTTCGCGAGCATCATCAGTAACAACGAGCACAAAACACGGCTGTAAAATATTCCCGGGAGCCCAATAAGTAGAAATTAAAAGATAAACAAGAGACGCGCGGAGAGAGTGACTTTGTTTCGTCTCAAAAGAGCAGGTAGTTGAAGCTGTTGTTTGTCTGGCCAAACTTGTCACGGACTGCTGTGAGTCGGAGCGATGACGCTGGCGTTACAAAAACGAGAAAAAAAAAAAAAAAAAAAAAAAATGTCTCCCACAGTGCCGCTTAACTTATCGTGGGTGTTTTGCACGGTGGGGTGTAAACAATGTCGTCGCTGAACACAGTATGCGTAGCTAGCGGCTAGCCTCGATAGCCCCAAAACAGGGCCTTTCTTGGAACCAAACTGGCACCACAAAAAAAAAAAAAAAAAAAAAAAAGCTCCCAGCGAGAATAGCGGGCTGTTCACGTTAGCAAGGCGGGCTAGCCAGCCGAGCTAGCCTGGGTTCGCCGAAACAAAACGGGGTCCGGGGCCTGTAACTCCGCCGCGGTGTTTGGGCTCGTATCGTCGCCGTGACATCGTGTTGTCGCCCGCGCGCGAACTCGAAGCGTTCGTCGGGACCCCAACGACCCGCGGCGGGGATTCGCGCCCGGCGGCTCCGCGGTTAAAAAGACGAGCGAAAGGGCTGAAAATGGGAAGTCAACACTTACCTAGCTTTACTTTCTACGCCATCTTGGATCCACTTGTCAGACCATCGCAAAGCATAGTGGGATGTACTGATCTGAAGGTTGAGAGGACTGCTGCGTGTGCGCGCGCGCGTGCGTGCGCGTGTGCGTGCGTGCGTGCGGTAGTCTGTGTGTATTGTAGCCCGCGATGACCGGGGTATTCCGTATCAAATAGCGTTTTCTCCTTCAAATGGGTTAATGGGTTATTAACAATGCAACATGATTCGTCCTGCTTTAAGTCCCGAGTACCAATACAGCAATGTTAAAAAAATTTTAAAAAAAAATAAAAATATATATATATATATATATACTCCATTAAAGGTAAATCTCCATTTTAAATCCTACTTTCGCAAAAGTACGAGCAGCGAAATGTAAAGCGTAAAAATAAATAATAATAATAATAATAATAAAAAAGTACTGGTTTTGTTCCCTCTGGCTGATAATGTTTGATGACATCACGAAACATCAGGCGTTTACGCAGCATGCTACTCTGCTAGCCCGCTTGCAGTTGGAGCTACTTTGAGAAGTACTGGAGACAAGTCGAGTCGTTTCGTCCACTGGTTCCCCATTCAAGGATCCGCGGTGGTGGAAAGTAACGAAGTACATTTACTCAAGTATTGTACTTTAAGTGCAATTTTGAAAGCGTTTGTTCTTGACGTGATTATTATTATTATTTTTTAATATGATGCTACTTTATACTTTAACTTCACATTTCAGAAGAAAAGACTACTTTCTACTCCCAATACATCTATTCAACAGCTTTTGTTCCTTTTTTTTTTTTTTTTGAAAATTTGCTTTTAAAATAATTCAACTCGTTAAAAGATTAAAACGGTGGTTTCCAACCTTTTTTTTTTTTTTTTTTAGCTTCGGACAGCGGAGTGTAGTCGGGGGCACATTTCAGATGTTTCAGTTGTTAACAGCTCAACCAAATAGTGATTTTTTGTTTGTTTCCCCCTCTAAGTGTCTAACATGGTTTAATTTTTATAAATGTTCAAATGATACAATATCTCACCAAAAGTCACAGATTGGAGACAAAAGTAAAATCCTGAAAACAAATTTGTATATGAAAAAAAAAGAAGCTCTTCCCTTCTCTCCCAACAATCATCTGATAGGATTACATGCATTGAGATCTAAAAAAAAACACAACACAAGGATATAACATGACTATCAAAATAATGTACTTCAAAGTTATTTAAGTGTTAAACATCAATATCCTGCTACATGTAGTTTATTTTAGAGTGGAAAACAACTTTCTTTTAAGTTTGTGTCCAGAAGATGTGTGAAGAATTTGTAGTTATGCAAACCAAAATTTTCATTTTACCTTAATTCAGTAAATCCCAGGAGCGTTCAGTTGACAGCCTCAACCTGGGTGACCATTCCAGTTAACATCATCATGTGAATTCAACACATCCATATTAAGTTGGGATTTTCTATGCAGCATGTCCTTGTGTGTTTCACATTGATCCTTGGATCAATGTTCATACATTCCCGTTTCCAGCCCTCATCATATTAGAATCTGTCAGTCTGGTTGAACATAACACCGGCATAAAACTGTTAACCAAATACGAGAAGTTTATTTTTTTCGTAAATACACAGTGAAAAGAGTTTTTAACCATTATTTTCATAAGGCAATAAATGCTAAACAACTGTTTATAGTTTATCAAATGGCAATGGGTAACGCACTTGGGAGATCCAGTCTTGCATGACACTGTGAAAAGAGACAGAGATGCCAAACAGGGAGGTGCTCGTGTGTTTATTGTTCGTGTTTTACTGAACAGTAGAAAAGGAACAATGTTGGGGTGCCATGTATGCGTTGCAAACTGTTTTTGCCAATTTTATGACATTGAATTTAGGCTGCATTCAAAGTCTGCCAATATACCATATTTTCAAAAACATTGCCACGGAAGGAAAACAAAACAAAAACAAACATGAACCAAAACATTAAAATAATGTACTCTGTTGTTTCACTGCAGGTTGTGGATCATCTCCTCCTTGGCAATGAGATGCGTGGTCTTGTTGACAAGAGACATGAGAGAGTTGAGTTTGTGCGACCAGTCGTTGAGCAGGTCGTTGGGGTCTTTGGGCCTCTGAAAGTTGATGATGCCAGCCATCCGGTCAACCTTGGCATAAATGGTCTTGTTTACAACTAGGCTGGAGAGGAACTCCTCGGATTCCTGGTGCGGTGTTGGAGAAGACAGAGATTTTGTTAGTGTCTTTCAAAAATATCCTCAGTGAGCGCAAATCCTGATGTTGAGTTTGCTTACAATTAAAAGGAACTCTGCAGGTCCAATTTGATGACCTCATAATTCTGAACTATAATACCTAAATTATTAATTTGACTCATTTGCATTGTATGCATCTAGTGCAATGGCTAACTTGACAATTTGTTTAAAAAAAAAATATATATATATATATATATATATATATATATATATATTCGGGAGGGCTATTTGGCCAACGATAACCATGTCATCAGTCAATGACCCATAATTCCCCACATCAGCACATTAAACCAGTTAGAAGTAAATATACGTATGTACAGTATATAAATCAAACATGTTTTGTATCTACTGTTAACTTGATCTTCAGTCTGCAAGAGTTTTTATTGTAAATCTGTCACTTACATCAATGGAGAGGTCAAGGAGTCCGGCCATCCTCGTCATTGTGATCCTGGTGTAATATTTGGCCATTATTCTGATGTTCTGTAGGACAGATGAGAACTTTATCAACACGCATATCTGCTGTACAATATTTTGCATGCTTTTTGCAGTTACAACATGGGAGCTTTTGGGTCCCATCAATTTCCAAACTACTTTGTTTATTTTAATACTGCACATCGGCCTGTCAAAATTACTACACAATGGCTTGATCGCTATTGTTTGATCAGACCGTAATAATTGTGCCTTTTTGTTGGAATTGTTTCCATTTATGTCTCTGAGGTTAGAGTGCCGCTTTTTTTTTATGACATCATCACCTCGAGCCACTTTCTTCTGATGTGGCTCAATGACCTTTGAGTGCCATAGTACAGTGTTTATTTTGATTACCGGGACTTGTAATGGTCAGTAATTCACTTGTATATTTCAGTAATAGTTTTAGAATTAAAGTTGCTATTTCTATCATATCCGCCCTGTGAAATGAAAGGCAAACACTAATATATGTTATTTATATGTTCCTATATTCAATGTCAACCTTCATAAGGTATATGTATAATATCAACCTATTAGGCTTAAAAATAATATAAAATGTGATAAAATAACCAGAAAAAGACAACTTTTTAATTTAGAGTTATTTCTATGATAATTGTCAGACTAAGTTTCCTGAGCTGCAAAGAGCAATCTGTCAAAGTGCTGCAATCACCATCATTTTTTCCGACTGCTTGTGTTGCTTTTCTGTTGTTCTCACGTTCTCAATTTTATTCAATTAGTCTAGTTAGATCAGATCCATTTCAACAGACCCCAAGCAGTCTTTTGTGTATTCAAAAAATACATTTTGATCTTTGGCCACTTCATGCCAGTGATTGAGACTCATATTCGCTGTATGGTCTGTACTACCATCACTAAGGTGTGTTAACTCCGAGTAATAAAATCAAACTTACAGAGCACCACTTTGACTATATAAAGGTAGTGATCCTCACCACTTCACTTTGCATGCTTTCTCTCAATGCTCATCACTCTTATTTACGATGTTCTTGCATTTGTCCGAATGTGCCCGCCTGGTTCTGGATGGTTACAACCCCCCCCCCCCCCCCCCCCAATGCAAAACATGACATCAAGGGAGCATGGACTCATTAAACCACTCTACACCCATGTTTCATCGCTCCAACTGTGGGACTTACATGCTCCACCACTCTGTTCTTCAGGTCTTTCCACCTTTTCTCCGCCTCCTCTGAATAACAGAAGACATCTGTTGCTGGGCTGTCGGGTGAGCCCTCTCTCAGCTCCTTCCCGTAATCCTCCACCAAGGAGGCCCAGCGCATCAGCTCCATAGTAGTGAACTGCTTCAGAAGGTCCCTGGGAATAGAGGAAGGATACATTGAAAATTCCCTTGTATGCACAGACGGTAGTCACCTGATGTCACCATAAGTTGCTATGGTCAGCTCCTCTGAGTAGCACACAACAACATTTGTCTTGAATTTACACGGAAACAAATGACGAACGGCTGTTGTGCACAAAACTCCACACACAGATTCACATAGTGTTTGGGAAAAGCTGTTTATCAACATACACAGTAAAAATTGTATGCGTGTTTGTGTTAGTAATGCGAATACATATTTTCTCTTAGAAAAAGTAGACTGCCATCACATCGTGTCTGTGGCTTATTCACCGAATTAATGGTGGAACCATCAAGGCATGAAAAACAAAACATATCTTACTTGTATTTCGGGATTTCCTCCAGTTTCTTGTCTGCACTGATTCTGTGCACGAGGTCGGACTGCTCGTTGTCATACGGAGACAGAATCACATACAACACCACGCTCTTCAGGGCCTGAAACACAAATGCATTCATTGCTTTTCAAGAAACACCAAAGAGGCAACAAGTAAAGCAGATATATAGTGTTGCTTTTATTGTTAAATGGTCTGTACTTGTATAGCGCTTTATCACCTTTTGGTCTCAAAGCGCTTTAACATGGTTTTCCCATTCACCCATTCACACACTAATGAGACAGATCACCATGCAGGGTGCTGCCATCAGGAGCACATTCACACACCGATGGTACACCATCGGGAGCAACTTAGGGTTCAGCGTCTTGGTCAAGGACATTTGGGCATGTGGACAGGGGGAGCTGGGGATCGAACCACCAACCTTCTGATTAGCGTGCAACCCACTCTACCGTCTGAGCCCCAGCCTCCCTGGTTAGCATTGGAAACTAGCTTGTTATTGTACATAGAAAAGAGCACTGAACACACAGATGGTCACAACCTGGGTATGTGTTCCTAGTGCAGGTTTGATGTAAAACCTTATCAAGAGCTGTTGTTCATAAGTCAATATTTCAGGGCCATTACTTAAGGAGAACTTCTCCCTCCAAAACACCAGTTTTAATGCAGGGTTGGTAGAGTATTACAATTTACTGAGCTACAGAAATTTCAAACATTGTGCTGTGTCTTCAGTCATGGTAAATAAATAAAAATATAGAACAGCATCGTTTCCATTGTTATCTGAATCAAGTTTAATCATATTTTTTTTTAATAATAAGTAATTTAAGCAGTAACCCTTAAATTCGAAATGCTTAACAAACCAGTGAGAAAGCAGTTGTTATGTCCAAACTTCAAAATCTGATCATCAAAACAACCTTCATACTCCAACTGTATTCTGCATAGTGTGCCTCGACAGAAAGCCAATGTACCTGTTGCCACTTGCTGCTGTCCTCCAAGATGCAGGGTGTGTCATAAATGGCCCGGTAGTGTTTGCAGATAGACAGGTAGGAGCCCTCATGCAGGTCCACCTGAATCATCAGGTTGTAGTACTTCAGCTTCAGCTCCTGAGTTGGTCATTAGACAAAAGGGAAAGTGTGTTAGTATTTAGCTACATCCACCTTTGCAGCTCAGATTTGCCCAAAAAAGCTTCCAAAAACGCTACTACAAAATAAACACACAGCCCTGCCACCGAATATTTTTTTAAATGGTCGTCAAGCCTATGTGAAAGTACATTACAGTATTTTAGAAACATTAAATTCAAGTCCTGGTCTCTCTCTTACCTCAGCCCCATCATCTTGGAAGAATTTGGTGTTTATCTTCTTGCTGATGATCTGGGTGCGAATGTAATCCTTGACAGCGATGCAAAGCCTCATCTGTTCCAAAATAAATTCCGCCTTCTCCTTTTTCTCCATGGAGCCATAAGTCTCCACCTGACCAGCGAAAAATAGGTATACATTGCGAGTGCTTCCAATCCAGTATGTCAAAAACTTCTACAGGGAACTCATTTATATATTCTTGCTCTACATTAATATGGGGGGGGGGGAATGCAAATACTGCTAAATCTTAACAGATTTTGTTTTCTTAATAACTGAGAAATGTTCTTTCTACATTAATTAAATAAAGTCTTTACTATCAGTCTCTTACCTGCAACTCCTGGAGAATAGAAGCTGCCTCTTTGACCTCTCCGTTCTGCTCCTTGATACCGGCCAGGGTTTTGGTTAGCCTCGCACGCTCGATCTCCACATAGATCTGCGATTTGGACAAAGTTGGTGTATTAGTGACAAACAGTAGGCTCTTGTGTTGAGAAGAATATTTACCTCCTCCTCATCACAACCTGCCCTTAATATACCTGACCACATCGGCAGGAGAAATTTTAAGTACACCAGAGTCTAATACATTTTGCAAAAGACTAGTAAATTCATTTGTTTTCTTTCAAGGAGCAGGCTGTACAATTTAGTGGCATCTAGCAGTGAGGCTGCAGATAGCAAAACCTCTGGATACCCTAACACTCCCTTTCATGGCATGGGATGAAAACCAAAGTGGCCACGAAACTCATGAAAGGCTCTCCCCAGAGCCCGTGTTTGGTTTGTCCATTCTGAGCTACAGCAGAAACATCACGGTGACACATGGTGCACTCTGTGAAAGAGGACCTTCTCTCTATGTAGATATGAAGGACTCAATGGAAGGTAAAGAAAAAAACAATTCTTAGTTTCAGGTGATCATACACTAATGAAAACATAATTATGAAAATCATATCCCATTACTGCCAATAGATCCCTATAAATGCTACACACTGGTCCCTTAATAGATTCTGTACAAAAGGGAAACATTTCAGTGATTATTAACAAAAACATGCTTCAGATAAACAAAACAAAGTGGTATGTCTGTTTGGCAAAATCAGTAGCAAATCTCTGGGTGAAGAACACATCAGACACAAGTTGCAAACTGATTTGACAGAAGTTCAAATCAACCCACATTTTCTGGTGTCCCTCTGAAAAAGCACAATTATAAAACACAAAAACATTCCAGACCTTGCCAGCAGTCACGGTGCGAAGTGTGTCGATGAGTCTCAGCTTGATGGTCAGATCGGTTATAGCATCCACATACTTATAACATTCTTGCACCATTTTGGCAACAGCCTGAGACAGAAAGCAAAAAGTAAGAAAATTGATTTAGGTCTCAATAACTACAACTGGACAAGGAATGCCTGCAGAGTATTAAGTTATGCATGTTAGTTTAAAGTCCTGTAAATTAATTTGCTTGCCATAACAATCATTTTGGATCACAGATACTTCCCAATAAAGCTCGTTTCCCAAGCAAATCCAAAACTTTAAAGACATTCCACAATGACATGTATTTTCAGATTGTGTGATTCAAAATATTACGTTTGCAAGTAACTTGTTGAAAATAACAATTAAAACAGAAGAAGAATCTGACCTGTTTGAGCTGACTCCTCCTTTTGGTGAGTAACATGATATTTTCGTTCAGGGAATCCCAGTCCTTGGCTTCATAACACAGTTGGACCACAGCCACAAGGATTCTGGATGTGGACAGCATGTCCGATGCCTAAGCGCGAGTTAAAAAAAAACAGATTAGTAAACTCACAGACTAAAATATACACAAACAGACACACAAATTGCATAAAATAATTAATTAATCCAATACTCGACTCCGTAAAATGTCACTTTGTTGTACAATATTTGATGTCGAGGAGTCCCCCCCTTTCCTGGATAATTTTACCGCTATAGGTTGTTAGTCAATGCCTTGAGTCGGGATTCCAGGTCAGCTGGACTTTTCAGGACATTTTAGTATAACACTGACAGGAAAAGGGAAGCAGTAGTACAGAATCACACGTTTTCCAGGATTACTGAGGCTTCCCAGCCAACTCTTCTCTCGGTGACTACATGCCATCATTTGCACTCGAGGCCGTTTTTCCAATGTCGTGTGGTTCAAGATGAGCCGAGAGATGTTGTGAATTGAGGATGCGTTCTCACATCAGGTTTCCAGACGAAGGGAACTTCCGCAGCTAAATAAAAAAGGTATCGTAAAGCAAGTTACGGTAATACTGTATAAAGCCAAAATAGGTACGTTAACTTACCGTTCTGGTTTGCTTCTCCAACGACAACAAGCTCTCGACGGCCTCCTGCAACTTGCCCTCCTGCAGCAGAGCAATACACAAACTTAACGTGTATAATGTTAACTTCAAGTCCACTTCGCCTTGCCGTAAAGCGAGTTAGCGGAAGATATTGTCAACGCGTAGCCTACTAAAAACCACCGGTGGAAGCGAGTTAAATAGCAAAGAAAAAACGCGTATGGGTGAATAAAAGGCAGTTAAAAAAAAAAAATGTTGGAAAGTTACAAAAAATAAATATATATACATCGAGATTTATAAGTGATCTGCGCTCAAAGTGAATTGTTCCGAGGAGGTTTCTGGTTGGTGCTAAAGCTGGTAACGGTAGATGCTAACCATGACTCAGCCGGCGCCGGCCTCTTTCACGTCCCGCTTACCTTCGCCAATTTTTCACATTCCGGGATACGCTGTTCCACGGTTGCGCTGTAGTCGACCTCCATCTTCACGATCTTTCCATCGGATCTTTCGGCTCGCTCGTCGGACATGTTTGCGGCGAACAAGACAGGATAATGTACGGAACTGTTCTTTTTTTTTTTCCTGATGGCCTCGCACTGTTTTGCTCGTCAGATGAAGGAAACTGGAAAGATGACCAATCAAAAGAGGACGTGAACCAGCTGCCCCGGAGGCGCCTGAAGGACCCGCTACGGACCTCTAAGGTAAATGCGAAAAAAGCCAGAATTTTTTTTTTTTTCTGTGACCTTTTTTTTTTTTTTCCGCCCTTGCTGTTGTTCTAATTATCAGTCAATTTATACACACTTTAAAAAAAAATTTAAAAAAAAAATTAAAAAAAAAAATCATAAAATGCCTCCCTGTGTAAGTTCGTATTGGCACACAAACAAAACATTTATTGTTGTATAATTAGTCTCCAACCAAACCATTCAGGAAGCCTACTTTACTTAAGTAAAAGTAGCCGATACTGTGAATATATCCACTACAAGGTGAAGCCCTGAATTCAAAACCTTACTTTGGTAAAAGTCTAAAGTCTTTTCAACAAAATGTAGCCTACATAAAGTAGCTTATGAAAAGTAATAAAAAAAAAAAAAGTAGTGTAAATGCTCATGTCACTTTTTTGCTATTAGATATTCTTGAATTTTATTTTACTGTTGACTTAATGTGCATTTTACTGTTGTTGCTATTTAGCGATGTGCTTCTAATTAACTATTAAAAACTCAATGTACTGTTGGATGGTTTTATCTGTAGTAATGACTCATATTCTATAAGATTATAATATATTTGTTATGCTTTGGTTCTGTAAAAAAAAAAAAAAAAAATCTCTATATGAAGTCAACAAGCTCATAAAAACAATGTATTTTCCAGTAAATCCAAGTGGTTTAAAAAAAAAAAAAGAAAAAAAAAAGAATTAGCTTTAAAAGATTTTTCTATACCTAAAAACAAACATATAATCCCTCAATTGATCCTAAAAATAAAAATTCAAAATAAAACATTTGAAGACACTTATTTTTCCCTAAAGATAAACAAATAAATATATATTAATCTTAAAAGTAACTGAAGCTGTCACAAATTAGTGGAGTAAAAGCACAATATTTGATGTGGTGGATTTTATATAAAGTTGCATGAAATAGAAATACTCAAGCAAAGTAAAAAAAAAAAAAAAAAACTATTCTAGATAGGCCTACAGTACTAGAGTAAATATATGCGGTTATACCCCACTACTTCAATTTATCAATCAATCAATAGAATGACAAATTTAAATACTCTGAAGTAAATGCCTGGTATAATAATAATAAAGATCAATCAGATCTTTTTAGTACTGACTGGAATCAAATGACGAGGCTGAGGGTGATGTTCATGTGTCATATGGTGGATGCTTTTTGTCAAAATGCATTTGGGGTACTGGGTTGTATTTGGCTCAAGGGAACTCAAACCCAGACAAATAATGGCGATACTGGTGATTACAAGGATGAGGATAAGGGACATCAATGAGATGAAAGAACACGGAGATAATAATTTCACATACACACAGATACAATAAAAGTGTAGCACGTGTCCTGCACTCATTAATCAATCGGTCAGTGTGAATGAAGAACCTTGTGAATGGACATGAGCGTCTGAATGAACACGTGGTGTAATGACCACAGTCCGCCAGTAGGTGTCCCTTTAACGTTTGTATCCGTCTTCACAGTCTAATGCTTTGACAGGCTCCCCGTAAATAAAGCTAATGTGGGTCAGTGATTTTCCTGCTCCTGGCAGAGAAAGCCCCCAAGTCCTGAGCTAAAGTCAGTTTGATCCCAATGCAGGCTCAGCACAGACCTTGGAGGCCTGATAAATGGAACATGACTCGGGTCTACTGAGAGGAAGATCAAATATGGAGCAAAAACTCTGACTGCACAGGCATAAAAAAATATTCTCAGTGCTTTGAGCATAGCTTTTCACACTTTGAAACCATCCGGAGGAGCTCAGCTAAAGAGAAGCTCTAAATGGCCATCATCGCCTCTGCCATCATCAATACAACTGATTAAAATAACAGTCTGCAGTGCCAAAACCCAACAAATCTGAATGTTTCCCCTGGAAATGTTGAATCTATTTCAGCAGTGCTTCTCTGTTTTAAAAAAAAAAAAAAAAAAAAAAAAGTTGTACAGAGGTAGATCTGTTTCAGAGCTTAAAGATTTGCTTAGTATTACTGGCGTGATGCAGCAGTTCAGACGACATTAGGCCCTAATCTCTTTTCTAATCAACACAGACCTTATTGAAATTGTTAGGTCGTCATTAGGTCATTGCTGGTTAAGAGATAGGGCTCACGTGATAACCTGTCGGTCCCGTGGCCCTTTAAGCTTCAGGGTTTTAGGTTTAAAGATAAACAGAGACTGGCACAAATGAAATACAGGCTTGCTGTTATAGAAAGCTCCTCCTTCTATTGTACGTCAGAGACAAAATAATGAAAACTTTGTGACCGCACACCAAACGATCATTATGTTTGTGATATCTTAGGACCTCTCTGAAAACATCTATTATCATGAGGTCTTAAGGCAACTTAAAGGAATGTCTTATTTATCTAGGCAATGACTATAAAGCTGTAAGATAGTTGTATGATGTCTTTATAATAATGGCTGAAGATGTGCCAAGACCTCACTGCTGTTTAGATTTTCCCCTTCTTGTCTCGGTTTCGACAATATTTACTTGCTGTTACTATCATGGCTTTTCCTATTAAAAAAAACCCTGGTATTTACGGTAATTCAGATTTTCAGAAATCACCAGTTTTCCATTTCTTGAAATACATGAAAAATGCCACACAGGTATCACCGAAGTATGCACAATGTATGATACTGAACCCCTTTCATGAAAGCAGTAGTATGGTGTTTGATACATGTAAGAGGGATCATAGAATGGGTTCTGTTGGATGAATACGACCTATTTGTACTTTTATTTGTGGCTCTATCTTCCATTAGGTTTAGTGTTTGCCTCTGTATAAAAATATAACTTATTGTTTTGAATCCAAATATGTGAACACAGTTCGAATGAATGTTTTTTTTGTTTTTTTTGTGGGCTCCAGTAAACCTTGCTCTTAAACTGCAATATTATTTTTCGCTTCTGGAGGTTTACAATAATCTTGAACTGCTTTATCACTTTAGCAAATGGATCACTTTTCATGAGTGCTATTATATAAATTATTTAATTGAAAGCATGACTCATCTCATTCTCAAGGGCTGATATACTGCTATTCAACATTAGACCATTTACACGAACACACATTGGAAAACGTCAGGAAGTTCCATTCCACTCAAAAATATGTTTCGATCAATGTTATGTTGAGTGCTTATTGTTTATTGTATGCACTGTGTTGAGAGATTAACATTTCTTCTGCTGAAAGTGTTTGTCTCAGTTCATGTAAAATCTGATTTATGACAGTATCTGGCCGCCAAGGAAGCCAGGAAGCCAAATGCTTGTCCAATAGACAATTTATACTATAAGGAGATGTGAACCCTGCATTGCACACTGAGAATGGGCTTTTGGTGACGTATCAGTAAACTTTTGAAAGCAAAAAGGCACTTGACATAGTAAAGTCCTGACAACATAATAGCGAGGAACCCAACAATTCTCCCTCATGGCCAATAGCTGGAGAGAAAACCTTCCTTTTAACTGGATGGAACCTCAGACAGTACCAGGCTTAGAGCTGGGCGGCCATCTACCGCCACTGTTTGGGGTGAGGGGAGCGCATACAGAAAAAAAAGAACAGCATAGAGATACATGAAACAATAAACTAATGGTAGGGCCAGTAACCACAGCCTAGAAACTCATATAGAAGTTTTCACTTTGGGAGCAGGCGTTGATGTAGTGTTATGAATTTTAAAACAAGTTATGGAGTATTAAAAAAAACAACATGTCAAACACAAACCATTATTCAAAGCCGTGTAATTGAAGATATGTTAAAACATGTCTGGCGGAATCTTTGATATAAGACTTTAATGTGAAACTAAGTGCCAAAGGTTGTATAAAGACACACAGAGCAACAACTGCTTTCAATAACTGATAAATTAATTATGTATTTCTTTAAGCTACACAACACTTATGCATAAGAGAAGTTATGTGTTTAATTAAATATTAGGGATTCAAGTCTTGTGATATGCCTTTATTAATAATGAAGTTAGCCCTACACAAACTATCTGGATTTACAAAGACGTGTCATTTGTATTGTTTATTAAATGTCCTGTAAATAACATTTTAAGTTAATGGCCTTGCTTTAAGGATTGGCTCACACATTAGTTTGGGTATTAAGGGAATTTAAATTCCATTTCAGAGGGTTTGGCAGCCTGGTATGAATGTATTTTTTTAGAGAAAACGCTTGCTGACAGGGCAAAATACTGTTTGTCAGCATATTCAGAGCAGAAATATGAGCATGAATTTTGCTGAGTAGACTCAAATACATCAAATATGTCAATGAAGCCAGCAGTGCAACTCTGATTAATTAAGAGAGACTATTTAATCATGTGTTTACATTGTTCTCTCTGCTCTGTGAAGACAAACAGGGCTCACAGTGAGTAAGTGTGCCTAATCTTTTAATTATTATTAATAATAAGAACACTGTCATCTCAGATGTCAAGCTGTCATGCATTCAGTGATGCTCAATGCTGCTGTCCACTGTGGCCCAGTAGGCAAGTATCTTTTCATGTACATCAGCATTAGTGTCGCCTCCTGAATGTGTTCACAAGTTGCAATTACAAACTCTACAAAAATTGTGTTATAAATGTGAGTATGTAAGTGTGTCATTTTAGATCAGAATGAGATAAACAAGTAGGCATAAGATAAGGACCTTTGCACTTACATTAGATTTAATATGACCTGAACGACAGTGGTTGTTTGTCTGTGACCTCTGAATACAACCCTTAAGAGGATTTCCTAAATTTGATCATCGCCAGGAATTGTAGTTCCCAATACTTTGCACGTCTGTCTAGGTCCAGGCTTAAAAAGAACTTGGTTGGGTCTCAAAAAAAAAGATCCTCATTTGTTTTAAAGCAGAGGGCCTTTCATGTCATGGTTACAAGAATAGACAGGGTTAAAGTTAAGGAACCGTAATTTTGACTATCAAAAGAGCCATAATAAAGTCAAATGTTTTGTCAACCACTCTGATCTCCTCCTTATACAGATGTTATGCAACATATGGAGTTGTTGTTTTTATAGGGACTCACTCTCAGTAAATTATGTAATTTGTTTACTTTGCAGTGGATGACTAACATCAGTACAGTCAGTGATTTGTATTTGATGGAACATACGTTTGTCAGAATTTGTGAAGGGCTGATAATGCAGCCAAACTAAAAAAAAAACAACTAAACTAAACAAAAACAATAATACTAAATCATTCAATTTGATGGCACTTGCAAATTGTAACTACACATATCCACAGACACAATCAATCTCCACAAGTCATATTCACCCTTTGCTTGATTTGGGTGTTGTTGTTTTTTTTATTGCCTCCTGTCTCCATGTTGCCCAGCTATATGTCTGGGGTCTCAAATCCATCTGCGTTTGACAAAAACTGAAGGGGACTACGGGCACTGTTGACCCAACAGTAATACACCCTCAATCACCTTTTAATGTCGTGTTACTGTCCAAAAGCTCCCGTACTGCCTGCTGAATATGGTTGTCGAGAAAGCATGACGCAAATCTCGCTCTGCTATGAACTGTGTGCGCTAGATGTGTGAGAGAAGAAAAGCGCCTATGTGGTTTAGACAGAAGCAAGGTGTGTGTGTGTGTGTGTGGGAGGGGGCGGGGGGTTGCAGTGCAGCAATGAGCTGATGTTTCCTGTGCTGTGGTTGAGTGGACCGATGTTTCCACCGAGTACCGAGTCGTATTTCAGCCGGCCAAGCGGAGGGAAGAGACGTAGGGGTAGGGGGGGGGGGGGGGGGCCGAGGCTCCTGTGAACCGCATATATTTTCCGATTACTCTGCGTGCTGCTTTTACAAGAGCCACAGAGAGCACAGAGCCTCCTTCTCATCCGACTCTAAGACTTGTCTGTTACTTTGAAGACAACCTATAAAAGCTGAGTATTTGCCTCGGCAGGAGGGGAGGGGGGAGGGGGGGGGTTTGACAAAAAACACACTATTTCCTTATCAGCAATTTGGGCAGTTACTTCTGGCGGTATCCCGAACAGTCCAGTGTTAGGCCAGCCGACGTGAGGCAATGTTACATCCGGCAAAACACTTTTCAAAATAAATGCCTAAAATAAATGGAAAAGCAAAGAGTTAATGAAGATTGACTGAAAATGTTAGTCAGTAATCATACTAAGACTGGAATACGGAAAATGCACTTCCATTAATAGCAAAAGTAAAGCAAGAAGATAAGTAAATTGTTAACCTTCATGTTATATGTTCCATATTTCCATATGTAGTCCTACAACACGTCAATTTTGACCTTGGGAAACATCTCCGCTAGGCATTAATAAATTAAATATGCCTATTCAATTTGATATTTTTGCAGTGTGTTCCAGATCTTAATAAAATGCAATGTACTTTGCTCATTCTGCAATTTGGTTATTTTATCGCGCCTGAAAATATACCTGTTAGAAATCGATGTGATTTTAACTTTCTTACAGAAAAGACAATAAATTGCCAGCTACTCTGCATAAACTCTTCATGAAATTAGTTTATCTATATTGATTCCTTTTGTCCTTTGAATCATAGATTATTTGGTGTCACTATCTTGAGGCAAGGCAAGGGCAGCAATTTGCTTTTTGGTCCATATTGATCCCAACATCCACTGCTCTCTGTACTTTGTCACCTCCACATTCTAGGAAAGTCCATGACAGCCATTACTGCAATAAAACAGTCTGTAAGTCTCGTTTTTTTTTTCTTCTTTTCAACACAGCTTCATTGAGGAACATGTACAGAGTACGCCCTTTACAAGCTGGAATACAGGATCCTTTAAAACTGGAGTTTTTCACAAGGTTGCCAAGCTTGACATACGATTTATTTTTTTAAACGCATTTAAAAAAAATTTTTTTTTAGAAAAACTAGAGACTGATTTGTGGTATCTGACATGGGCCAATTTTATGCTTTTATTTTGAAGGGTTAAATTCTTAGTCTTCCGGTCTTGTTCCGCGTTGTATACTCGCAGCTTGACTCGTCGTTGTGATAGGAGGGGATAAATTGGAACCGACCGAGCTCCCCAATTCCTCCTCTCGGTCAGTGTCGGAGAGGTTCTGATGAAAACACTCAGCTGCGAGTCCGGGCGCATTTTCTAACTCGGGCTAACCATCCTCTCACATGCGCCGCTGACACGTCTCCAGATACTACACACATCCCGGCGGGCGGCGGAGGGAACATTTACTGGTTTGACACGTTTGTGAATACATAGAGGAGACGTGTAAAGGGGGAAGATGTTGCTGAAGGAGTACAGGATATGCATGCCACTCACAGTGGAGGAGGTGAGTTTTTCTACCAATTTCTACTCCTCTTTGTCTCAACTTGGGTTCAGTCCTGCTCAGACGACCTCTGCAGCTCTTGGGTTTTTCTGTTCCAGACATGTGCCAGGGGAAGTGTGAGAACTGCTTTTAGATGAACCTGAAGCACTTCATCAATCCATCCTCTTTTCTTTTTTACTTGTCTTCCTACTTATCTGCAAACCATTGCAAGCCATTCTGTTTAGCCTAAGTGAACACTTAGACAATTTAATCAATCGTTTTTGTTGGCTCACACAAAGCCCATATAAAGAACTCTCACAATCCTGATTCTGTCTTTCTTAAATAGCCCAGATTAGAAATATATAAAACAAACGGCACACTTTTCCTCCATCAAATTAACATATATTACAGATCTAATAGTTTGCTTGATCACTTGGTTGTAATGTTAAAGAGGTAGGGGTCATTATAATCCAATCGGCACGCTTAAAGAGGCATCATGAGCTTCTTTCTTTGCTCACACACACACACACACACACACACACACACACACACACACACACACACACACACACACACACACACACACACACACAGAGTTAAATGTAAATTGAATTGCGTTAAATTCCTCGCCCTATTCCTTTGCACATGATGACACTAATGCAGAGTAGGGTTCTCCACATTTAGAAGTGTTTCAATGATTGACATCAGAAATACATTGTTCTTATTCATCTTGTTTCTCTGTTTTTTTTTTTTTTTTTTTAACAAGGCAAGGTCTAAAATTAGGAGGTGAAGACTCCCTTGTCCTGGCATGCATGCTGTAAAGCACAGCAGAGCCTTTTTTTTTTTTTTTTTTTTTTTCCAAAATTATCGCCCATGCTGTCATTTTCTTTTTCATCTATGTCCCTTTTGTTGCTGTGAATGTGTGGTCTTTTTTTGTTTTTGTTTTTCCTTATGGCAGTCAGGTGGAATAATGGTCCTACTGCAGTGCCGTGTCTCCATTACATCTTGTTAAATCACATCTTGAGATGAAAATAAACGTGAGATTGGGGCTTTTATCAAAAGAAATACAAATATTGTGATACTTGAAAATAATCAGACTATTTTTTTGAAATTTCAGCAAAGTTATTTTTAGGAAAGAAAATGAGAAATTAAGGCAGAAAATGTTTCAGATGATTTAGTGGGCACTCACAAACTCATATTTCCCTTGTTTTACTCTCTTGACTTCACCTACACGTGTCACCTACATATAACTGAATCAAGTTTCTGCTTTTTTAATGGTGGCTTTTAGGAGGCATTATAGGATATTAAGAAATGACTGAGTAGAGCAACTCTCACTGAAGTGGTGCAATATGGGCTGATGAGATGGCTTTACATCTGCCAGGGATGTCACCATTGTCACCACTGAGCTTCCAGAACCATTTTCTCTGCGCAATCATTGAAAAAGGCGTTACACCACTGACTCATGTAAAAACCTGCGGAAATGTCATCTTCTAATGCAAGTGGATAGATGTGTTCTCACAGGCCTTCTTGAATACCTTTGCGGTGTGTAAGTGTCTGTGCTTGAAGGACAGAGACATCGCGTGTGTGTGTCATGTGGGCTTTTGCATTTGTGCATGCATTTTCCATTCGATAAACCAGCATTAGACTTTACCGTGCATAGTCACGCCTTGCAGAGAAATGAGAGCTCTTTTGTCACGTTGAACTTGTTAACAGTTGCCTGTCATGAGAACCAAGAACAGTTCAATTAAAGGATCAGTCTGATGTCAAATTTAAACAAAAGGGTTATCCTACCACAAAAGTTCCAAATTCAGCATTGGATGGCGTCATCATTCCAAAATGGACAACTCTGCCAACGGATGGTTAAACAACTAAATATATTATGTTTATACTATAACTAAATGATTTTTTACATTGGTAATGATTGGAAATTGTTTTTTAATAAACTTTTGATAATCGATAACAATCTGCTGACACAATACAGTTTTGTCTCTTCAGTTATACTTGTGGATCTATTTAAAATCTCATGTCCAGAAATGATTGAATGTTCTTTTAGCATTAAAGCTTGAATATCGGCGCCTGCTGTTGTAACTTCCTGTCAGTGCGAATTGCTACAGAGAAAAATTTACTTTCTTTATAATGCAGGCAGAAACATAAACTGTGAAGTGCACATGCAAACTTACAATTAACGACTCAACCACTTTAATCAGCTGATAATTCTCCATTCAGAAGCTGGTGCAGCTGTTAGACCATAATGGATACCTACAATTAAGACTTGATTAATTAAAGTCAGAGAAATATAATATAATTGGAAGTATTTGTATAAGTCCAGAGATATTGTGTGTATCAGATCACTGAAAACCTCTGAAGCCCTTCAACTGTATTCAGAATGTAACATTGAAGTCATTGCACATTTTAGCAAACAAGAAGTAGAGTAGCTGTCTGTCACTGCTCAGATCAGCCCTGCACTTTGCCTCTTCTTTTTCTGCAAAGATAAAGCTGTGTTTGGATGCATCCCAGGAAGCAGAGCTTCATTGTTTGTTGGCAACTTGGAGAGAAACCTCCTCAATGGTCCGGGGGAAACACAGAGGAGGCGGTGGCTTGTTTCTGTTTCTTCTTATCGTGGCTGCGCACATTGAGCTGAGTGTCATCCCTCTTCTCCGTATAGTTCGGCCCGAGTTTCCTTCCTGTCCGAAGGGAAGGGAAAGGAAGAGAAGGGAAGGGAAGGGAAAGGAAGGGGGGATTGATGGAATGACAGATGGAAGGATAGAGTGGACAGCTGATGCGTGAGGACAAACTGCTCTGCCCCGCTGAGGGGTTGAGGGGAAGAGGGAGGAAAAGGATGGCAGAGAGGGAGAGAGAGAGAGAGAGGGAAAGATGAGGCGGGAGTGGAGGTCATGCGGGAAGTTGTGGGAGATTTTTTTTTTTTTTTTCCGTTAAAGATCCCTCGGGTCATACACTAATGCAGTGTGTGCGTGCTCTTAGATTTGGAGTCCCGGCGACATGCAAGGTCACGTCTTTCTGTGTATTGTCTCTGGGAAGAGATTACTGTCTGCTCCCTGGCTGAGTTGCGTCATCACGGCCGTACTACCACAGATGTTGGACCGGGTAGCCGCGCTGTGTTTATACAAGTTTAACAAACACCATGCGCACGGAAGAAATGACTTAGCAATACCAGAGAGTATGAACTGTTCTGTGATTCCCAGCTCTCTGTCTCCTTCATCATCTCTGGCCTGTCTGGATGTTTGCGTGCCTGACGTTCCTTTTCCCCTCCATACTCCTAAAGAAATAGTTCAATGTTTTTTTTAGTTTTTTTTTATAGTGAAGACGAGGGGGAAACTGAGAGCTCCAGCACCCACGGGGACCTTTTAAAGCGCACACATAAACACGTTTACATCTTGTTTGTTTAATTCTTTCAAAAAAAAAAAAAAATCAAAGTGTAAAAATAACTAATTGTGGTTCTACGGTAGGCTATAGTCATCATCGGGAGTGTTGTTACTGTGAGGTTGCCAGGCAACAGAGGAACTCACAGCACCCTGACAATAAATAATCCTTTACATTACCAGGCTAACGGGTTCCCCCTGTTTTCAGTCTTAATGATGAGCTAAACTGATCTGCTGCTGCTTCTCAAAGACCTCATGACAGGAAAGTGGGTATGTGCATTTCCCAACGTGTGGAACTTGTCCTTTTAAAATGGGCTGGGCCTCATTCTGACATTTTCAATATCAGTTCTGCTGCCTTGACTTCTATACCATAAAATCCATTTTGAATTTTTTTTTTATTTACACCGTACAAGTCTTTATTAAATGTCCCCTAAACGCCTCATGTACTATCAGTAGACGCTAGCAAGAGAAGCATTCAGTTTGTGCAGCAAGTACTGTATGTGACCCAAACTGGTTTGAAAAGAGTGAAATAGGTTTTCTTAGCCGTCCAATAGAGACATCGTCAATGCATTTTTAAAAATGAAAACGTCTGGATGAAGCCAAGGTGTTGAAATTTGGTACTGATGACACATCATTTAATATCACTGCCATAAAATTATCAAAGTTCAGTACCCAGCCCTATTGTCGTCTCAGTCTTGCCAAGAAAGTGAGTAAGTGTATTAATCTATTAAATTTAAATTCAATCCCAGGATTCCTTTTTAATTAGTTATCTCTGCAAAAATCAAAAAGGGTCAAAGATAGAAAAGGACAGCTGAAAAGCTTCCAGGCCTTTTTGTAGATTCCATTTTCCTCGCATATAAAAACATTTGCTAATCTGTGGCCAAGATGACTCGGTGTAACTCAAGTCTGCAACTTTGAAAGAGTATAGTCACAGCAAAGTTTCTTTACTGGAGTATTGGTTTAAAGTTCCATCTCAGACGATTTAGATATAACACCGGAACCACTTAGCCAAGAAATAATCATTTACCCCTTTGCGTGCCTTGGGAATAACTGTTCTCTTCTCCAACTAGCTGAGCTACTCATCAGCCACCATTTTTTCCTGGAAAGGATTGAAAGGTGATGCATCACAGCAGATACAAATTGATGTGTTTCTGCTGCTGTTCTGTGGGTTTTTACTACCATTATATCGTTCTCCGCTGCAGGAGCTCTAACTTCCTCCTCCCTGTCTTTGTCTGACATGTACTTTTCAAGCTCACGAAAAAAATCGCCGTCATTTGCTGACCTTTTGACTGACCTGAGTCACTGTATCCCTCCAGCAGCATGATTCCTTTCAGATCATAGCCTTTTGTTGATGAATCTGAAATTTTCCTCACAACTACAATTTCACACTCTGATAGATTTATATGCATGGTCAAAAGAGCACCAGAGGTTTGCATCTTTGTGTCCAGATTTACAAAGAGCCAGACTGTATCAGCTGAATAAGGTTTTACAAGAGCAAAAGGATGCATTCGGGGTTACAAAACTGAAGTAGGTCTCCATTGCAGAAGGACAACTCCTATTTTTTTTTCCTTCCCATTTACCGCAGTGACTAAGAACATGATGACATTCAGAGAAGGACAGTAAAAAAAAAGACACCCATTCAAAGTTGAATTAACTGAATATCTATGTGTTTTAAGTCTATTTTATGTAGCTGATAGGCGCTCATATCCTTTGGCTGAACGGCTGTTTGCTGGGGTGTTAGCTCTAGCAATAACTGAAGGGTCATGACACCATCTGATTGTACAAAAACTGTAATCTGACATCTTTTCTGGGCTCATGCTGCCATATGCACAGGAAGCCCAAAGGTGTATCCATTCAGAGGTCAATCAATTCTGCCTCAGAATTAAAGATAATGCCACTGTTTCCACTTGGCATAGTTATGAGTGGGTAGTTTCTGAATGGATGTAAAATGTGGTTGTCCTGTATCTAGTCCCCTTTGAGATTCTGAAATGACTTTTGCAAAGGGAAGTTGCTTGTCCTGTTGGCACGCTGAGAGAATAGATGGGTGGATTTGTGGAAGGATGACTGTATAAATGGGAGGATGCGGGGCAGGCTGCTTGAATGAGTTGCCAGATGGATGGATGACTGGAAGGACACCTGGGTTGTTGGCTCATTTTTCAAGCCATTAGCGTCTCATCTATTTTCTTGCCAGAATTCATTAGAGAAAATTAATATAATTTAATCTAGCAAACCCGACACCCGCTAAGAAAACAACACAACTTACTATATGCGAGTTCACACTGTGGTGTAAGCTGCTCAGCTTTATGTGCACAGCGGATATTGCTTAAGTAAAAAAAGAGAAAAGCATTTATGTAAAAGCAGGTGGCACACAAAGTTTCAGTCAACATGTGATATTCGTGTTGTAGTTGATCTACAAAGTCCTACAACAGGTTTAGAATGGCTTTGTTTCTCCCACGAGGGATTATCAGTTATAGATGTGCAGAGAAGTTTTTGTGTTGTACAGACATGGTCTCAGCCCTCAAGCAGGACTTTGACAATTGACCCATTCAACTCAACACTACGTTTAATGGCTCAAGGCATTAAGATGTGAAAAAGGTTTTTATTTGAAGTGTCACTGAAGACACTAGAAGGTTGCATATTTGTCAGCTTTAATGTCTCTTTCTGTGGGTTGTTTCATTCATGTTGGTGAAAAAACTCAGGACTGTTTAACTTGATTGGTTGCCATTGTTAAATCACAAAACATATTTCCATTAGAGCTCAACCAATACTGGATTTTTGGGGCCGAAATGGATTATCCTGCCCCTGCCAGCTATTGCTTGACAGGGTCAGTCTTTGCAGTTATTATAGTCTGGAAACCCTGTTGGCCTAAAGATTCTCTCACCTACTCTAATTGTCGGATCGGTAAGCGACAAGTGGGAGTGGCTAAGTGCAATGATGTTGAAGAAGTTACAACAATGGTGGCCATAGTAGAGTTTCTTCACAAAACATACTGTACATGTTGGTAAATGCCAATCAGTTTAAGGCTGCTCCAGTAGTTTAAAAATTAACAGTCCCTAAAGGAGTCTGGCGAGACCTGGTGAAGAAATTTCCCCTCGGGGATTAATAAATTGTATAAAATAAAAAAATAAAAAATAAAATGATGAAGGCAGGATATTTTACAGTTCAACCCTTTTTTCAAAATGACATTGATGCATTAAAACAGTGAAAATCACTGCGAATTTAGTATTGTAAATAAGTAGATTTTTATTTTTAAAAGTACAAATAGAACAATTTCTAAATTACCCCAAGCATTTCTACTGGTATACGCAAATACTGATATATTTGTGATTAGCCAATATCAGCTGATAAGATCTGCCAACTGATATATTTGTAGGCCTCTAATTTCCATGATATCATCATTAATTTCATCTATCCACAGAGCTGAAAAGCAGTGAGAACAAATGTTCTAAAGGTCAACCAGGACTGCAAGACTGTTTTCTGGAGGAATCAATGAATGAATGAATGAATGAAATGACTAAAGAAGACATTGTCCTCGGAAGACTGGTTGTTCCTGAATTTTGAACGGGTGATGTAATAAAATGTAGTATAAAGTTGGGTAAGTGAGACATTAACGATTGCTGTAGGGACATGCTCTATTGTCCCTGTTTACAGAGGGAGGTCAGGTGTTATGGTTAAGTGGAAGTTTGCTGTAGTACATCAACCAGGGCTAAAGATGACATTAAAGCTCCACGTTATTCATGATAGTACCACCAGGTCCCTATTCATTTTCACAATCACTGCTCCTCATTCATTCAGAATATTGTTTTCTTTGTTGATGGTTAGACCCCTCGCATCCACTCCAGAATTTGTTTAGGAAATCAGGCCTGTTAGACGCTGTTTGTTTCCATAGTTTCATGGTAAGGTGTGAGCCCTTTTTACCATCTGGTATACCTGACAATGCTATGATTCAATCAACATCCCATTTACTGACAATTACTCTTCTAGAGGAAACCATCATGGGTTGTGATGGACCATTATCCCCGGAGAGGACTATTCTCATTTCCTCTGTGTGTGTGTGTGTGTGTGTGTGTGTGTGTGTGTGTGTGTGTGTGTGTGTGTGTGTGTGTGTGTGTGTGTGTGTGTGTGTGTGTGTGTGTGTGTGTGTGTGTGTGTGTGTGAGAGAGATATTAGCAGGAAAGGCAGTTTCATAACACAATGAAATTGTCGCGCCATGCTGACCTGAAAGTCACACTCCACTCTGGAGAGAGGCTGTTTCACTTACCTATGGAACAGATTCTCTTCCTCTATCTTGTGCACACTCGCCATTATCGCTGTTATCTAATAGTAACACACTGCACTGTGACACATAATCAGTGTCTCTATTTTGTAAGCTGTTCAGCGACCTGTGCTTGATAGCAGCAGGTAGCACTTCAGTTCATAGATGGTCAGATGAGACGGCTGATGAGCTCTGTGGGCTCATGAAGAGTAAAGTGAGTTCTCTAACATTTTGAAAGTTAGCCACTTTAACTTTACAGATATTACATTCAACTGTTATAGGGAGGATTGCTTGATCATACTATTATCAGAATTAGGTTTTTCATCAGTTTTTACATAAAAATAATTTGTCCTGGTGCCACAGACTGTCTATAGAAATGGACATAGTTTCAGGGTCTGAAAAGTGATGCAGATGCAGAAGTGCCTTAAAGTGCAATGCCACTGAGGGCCAGTGGTATTATATATCTCATTTAATACAAAGTCATTTTTTGGTCACTTCTGGCTCTAAAATAACAACATGGTGACGGCTGAAATGCCAAGCTTGAGGCTCGACAAACCATTGGGTTACAATGCATAACTAAGTCTATCTAAAGTAATAAAAATACATCTAACAAAAAAGAAAGGGTTGTATACAAATTAAATTTCCTGATAAAGCATAAGTACAAAAATATGTACAAGTGCAAATGTACAGAGTGTATTTTCTGTGTGTTTCTTTCTAAAAACAAACGCCGCAATTACATTTATTTGAATTGTATGTGGTGCAGCCTCTTTTTGTTCAAGTTTTGGTATAAAACAGCCTTTTGTCACCATGGAAAAAAAAAATCCGAAAGTTTCTTCCATTAACTCTCTGCTGCACTAACAAATCAAGGGAGGGATAAGAGATGTTTTTCTACTGGCAGCCACAGTCTGTAGGTGGCTGCTAAATCTGTCAAAGTGTTGCTGAAAATAGAGACCAAGCAGCTGATTCTTTAGACCAAAGCAACTTTTCTCGCTGTGTTCAATTTGGACATCTTCGCTGACAATACTTCCTGTTTGTGGGCTCACATGCCAATGTGGTAACCTGACCCACGAATTTGAAGGATTGATGTTGTATACTATTATGCAGTGTAATTGTGAAAGATCTCTGAATAAAATCACTCTATTATGAACAAATACAGTAAATGGCTGAGAGGCTGGATAAGAGGGGGAGTTAATAGAATTATGTGAGAGATGAAGCTTCACAGCCTCTTTATAGTACTTGACATTACAGGCATACATTTGCTGCACTGGGCCAAGTACTTCCAAGTGGATCTGCACACATTTCTTTGTTGTGTACCAGAACAGATGTCACAGGCTGTGGCAGAGCAGCTCTGACAGGAAAGGTGACAGGAGTAACATGGAATAGTTTAGGTGTTTTTTTTGTGTTTTTTTTTTCTTCCCTAATGCAGTGATGTGTGGAATAATTAGTTGGTGCCAATGACAGCTATGATGTATTCACAATATCAATATGTCTCAAATTTATGATGATAGGGGAGTTGATGATAATGTGATATGCATGTTTTTTTCTATTCACAATAACTGTTTTGAGACATGGAAAAAACAGATATGGTCATGTGGTATATGTACATTGATCAATGGGAGGTTTCCCTTGCCATCGCCACAGTTGTACACGCATACAGTAACAGTATACATGCACAGATAAGAGCTGACTTATGTGGCCATATTTTTTTGTTTTGTTATTGTGACTAATAATAGCTCTAGTGTGACAGAGAAGTCTGTTGAGCTTCAAAAATCCATAACACTTTTGGAGATGTGTGCTGTGTTGGTCGGTCTGAGTCAGTTTTATCATATTATTGCATTTAAGGGCTGAAACTGGAGCCTGACTGATGCTGTGTTTTTTTTTTTTTTACGATGGCATTAAGATGGAGCAAAACAATTCCAACATTTCTATATTGTCCGAAAAGAGGTTTCAAAACTCTTGTGACAAAAATGGAGGCAGGATACAGTTTAAGTTTAAACCCCTTTTAGTTTAAACTGAAACAGGGAAATTTACTGGAAATGTCGTAATAATACATAACTATAGATGAAAAAAAGCACAAGTAGGACAATCTTAAAATCGCCACAAGCACCTTCTTCTGCATTATGTTCTATAAAATGTTTTCATATTGGACAACAAATACACTGATATATCGATACAAGAACCGGCTAAATCGGTCATGCTTTAGCTGCAACGAATAATTATTTTCATTATCAAATAGTCTGTTGATTATTTTCCCAATTCATGTCAGAAAATAGTGGAACATTCCCTTTACGTTTTTCCTACCCCCACCCCCCACCATGTCTTGTTTTGTCTGTCAGTCCAATACATCCGGCAACATCCACATTAATCTTGATGTCAGCAATTGACTATGCTGCTAACAGTGGGATGTTAAGAGTGAAATGAACGGATAAATGATTGGAATTGACTGACAGTACTATTGGTTTCATAATACTCACAACTGACTTATTTCCCCAGCCATCCGTGGGGCTCTATCTCCCACAACAACACAGGATTTCTCAATGATGGCTTTAACTAGCTTATTCACACTAATTTACCTTGCCACAACCAAATTTTCACAACCCCGTTTTTGTTTTATGAATTATTGAGTAGATTCCTGCCAAAAGCAGAGGTGGTGTTTAATAAACAGACTAAAAACATGACTTTGTTGTTACAGTAAAATGTTGGCGATTACAATAACACAAAGTGCTGAATGAAAATTCTGGCTTTGATTCAGAAAATTCTTCAAAGGGTAATTATCAGTATTATTATGATTTCAAGGATGATTTGTGTCCTCTTGTAGATAGTTCTTCAGTATAGTTTGCAGTGCTGCATCGTACTAAACACTGTTGCTATGGTGCCATAAAGCCCTGTACAGTTTGCTGATCAAGCAATCCATTAACGAAAGCGAACTTATTGTCTCTGGCTGTACATACATATTGGTCTATTAATTGACTGTCAGCCCTTTCCTGCTATTGACTACCGTTATGATACCGGCCTTTAAAAATCCAGTATAGGTCGACATCTAGTCTGTTTACATTAAGCTGTTTGCTGCCCTGCTATGTGGGTCATCCCACAAAGTGACCTTCTTTTGAAGAGGGCTGAAGAGAAACATTATCACAAGGTCCACATAAGCCCGTTGTGGTACTCGAAGCATGATTTAGGCTTGTAATGTCTCCAGTGCATCAACAAATGCCGCCTTGATAATGCTCTCAGTTAAGCGTGAAAATGGCTTTTAAGCAGCCTCGTGTTTATTTGGCGACAAAACCTATCTTCAGTGTCCCGTGTGGTTTGCCCCGATGAAGGCTTTGGCTGTATTATTAACTGTTTGCTGTTATTTCTGACCAGCTTTTACCACTAGAGGTATGAACTGCGAGTTGTCATCTGATCTGATTTAATGTTCTGCTGGTCTTTTCTCACTGTTTTGTAGTTTCACATTAGTGCATGTGTATTTGTGTGTATGTACATGTTCAAAGGCACAGAGTCATTTTTACGACCTGTTCTTATTCAGTAGCTGCTTGTCCGTGCTTTAACTCCACTGAGAGACTCTTGAGAGAGTAGAAGTGCAACATAAGAGGAGGCGTAGCAGAGAATCGGAAAATAAAATAATCAGCAACTCTCTCCTTTTTTTTTTTTTTTCTTCAATTAATCCATGAAGAGATGAGAAGTAAAGATTTACCAAATCAAGATGAGGATGAGGTAGACGGATGAAGATAGTGGTGGTTCAGCAGATACTATCATACTGTAAAATACATGCAAATGGAAAAGGAGAGGAAGAAAAGTGAGAGTGTGTTGAAGAGGGCTAAGTAGTTGTAAAGTATGAAGAATATGGGATAAGTTTACCAGGAAGTAATTTCTGATTTAATGCAGCCAGTGGTTTTCTAAGATGCTCTTTAACACTCAGGCAGAGAAACAGTGCCTCATTAACATGATAATACCCCTGTAATGATAGCTTTAAAAGTAATGAGTATAAATGTATACGCGCATATTTCTCTCGACTACTTTGCTGCCTCCTAAATATAAGTGCCATGTGCGTCACTGCCCATGTGTGCACAAAAGGCATTTGTTTTAAAAGGATTCATAAGTGGCTCTATTTTGCACTTGCTGGGAAAAAAGTTTTGAAAGATTTGCTTCCATCGTGTTGCCACTGAGGATGCTTTTACACTCCAGATAAGAATACTTTGGCGCACACTGGTCATCATGCTGTTCTGCTATGCCTGCAGCCCACACACAGGTGCAATGTGTCTTTGGAAGAACTATCGGCTCAGCTCAGCACACACACACACACACACACACACACACACACACACACACACACACACACACACACACACACACACACACACACACACACACACACACACACACACACACACACACACACACACACACACACACACACACACACACACACACACACACACACACAGACAAATTAGACAGGCTATAGATAGCTATATGCTGACACGCTTCATTATCATCTTTTGTTACTATAGTAACCACTGCCATCCGTCCCTACCATTACCCCAATAGCGGAGTGGATTATAGTGATTACAGTGTAAGACCATCCCTAAGATAACTGTCAAATAATGAAACAGTTGATAGTCCTACCCTCCCTGAAGCCTGGGCTTTAGTACCAATCACTTCCTTGCAGTATGTTGTCTGTGTTTGAGCTTGGACACATTAATGTCGGGGTAAATAGGCTGTGCAGCATTTGTTTACAAGAGTCGGTGGGGGGGGGGGTCGTATATTCGTATTGCGGAAATGCAGCATACTGAGAGTAGCAAATTTAAATGGCCCATGCGGATGAAATGTCACTGACGATCTTTCTCTCTTCCTTCACCACTCAAAAGGACAGTGTGGAACTGTGGTGCCCCCCCATTTCAACCAGCAATGAGTGTTTCCTTTGTGTTTTATCAATAGAAGGATCATGTTTTGTGCAGTTTTAACAGGACTAACAGTCTGCAGCCATGCTGGTGGTTCTTTCTGGCCAGCAGTGCGTTGTGCTTAAAGCTAACATTAGCATGCTTACATCCTCACAATATTAAATTTAGCAGCTGTGATGTTTAGTTAATAGTGTTTTAGCATGCTAGCACTTGTTTATTAGTACTGAACAACTAAGCCAGATGCGAATTTAGGAGACGCGGCTGTCTGTAACAAATTTCAGAGGAATCCATTCGAAAGTTGTTTAGACTAGAATCTACAAAAGTCAACTTCCTGGTGGCACTGAACAAAAGGAGATTAATCATCTGAAAGCTCTGAGTGTCTGTACTAATTTTTGTGCCCATTTTATGATATTTTCATATTCAGAATGAATTTACCCACCTGGATGGGCCGCCCGAGTGTAGTCGATTTATGATCGTCTTTCTTCGGACAGCTATTGTTCCTCATTGCCATGACCTCTTGTTGAAAGTTTACATTTTTATGTCATGACATGGGACTTTTTGAAAGGCATACCTGTCAGAAAGACATGCCAGCATCGATAAAAGGAATCGAAAACCTCTGAAGGGGACAATTCTAGTGGATTGGACAATTTGACAATCGATCCCCCCCCGTAGTGATTATGATGACAAGATGGATATTCAGTGTGCCATCATCTGTGCATCCTGCATTTTCTGCAGTTTTTTTTCAGGTATAACTATCTAATTTATAAATACTAAATCGCACCCATGACGGCCATTTAGGGGCAGATTCACAGCTTCACTAGTGTCACCTGGAAACTGAGCCAGTTTGTCTCACTTAGAGGTTTTTCACAGGTACAAGGTTTGCCAGAGACAAGTGTTCTAAAAACCTGAGAAATATGTGAAGTCAATATTTCACGTGAGGGAATTCTGATGAAGAAGCTCAGAGATCATCAACTCACTGAATGAAGCTAATAAACCTCATGTCTTATCTTAATAACTTTACAGTGACGGTTGATGCTCAGTCAGTCTCTGCCCCTGGAGGGAGAGCGATAGGATGGGAGAGACAGACTGTGTGTGTGTGTGTGTGTGTGTGTGTGTGTGTGTGTGTGTGTGTGTGTGTGTGTGTGTGTGTGTGTGTGTGTGTGTGTGTGTGTGTGTGTGTGAGAGAGGGAGTGAAGGAATAGAATTACTGTTCCCTCACATGATTGTAAAGTAAGGGTAGGTCACATGCTCAACCCTTCTTTTAAAAAATTAATAGTGTGTGTGTGTGTGTGTGTGTGTGTGTGTGTGTGTGTGTGTGTGTGTGTGTGTGTGTGTGTGTGTGTGTGTGTGTGTGTGTGTGTGTGTGTGTGTGTGTGTATTTTCCCCTATTTTAGCATCTGCCTCAACTGAGTCAGCCCTGACCACGGCTGATTTGTAGTGTGATTTGGAGGATTAGGGAGCGAAAATGCCAGCTAAGATGTATTGACCAGAGAAAGTGTGTGTGAGTGCACATGGAGGCTACATGGCGCACAAGGAAACAGAGGAGACAAGAGGAATAATGTTTGGAGGGCCAAATGAGAGATGTGTGCTTATCCATTCATTTCGATAACAGAATTGTTGATCATATTGATGGTCGGCAGTCAGTTCACAGGACAGAACAAAAGGAAATCAATGTTTTTTTTAATTAGACAGTAAGCGCTTTGCTTTTCTGTGCAGTTTTATAAAAAGAAGTGGATAAAGAACTGAGGCCCCTCAGAGCAGCTGCACCTGCAAGTGTGGTTCTGTGCATTATTTGTTAAATGGATCTGTATATTTCTTTAGATCAACTAAAGCGCTACTGCTGGACTCCTCAGTGAAAAATTGTCATCATGGTATTTATTACAACAAATTAGCAGGTAAGATTTAGCTGTTTGTTTGAGTATAAAGGGTCTTTTTTTGGGGGGAAAAGTCCCTTTTGGTGTTCTTTCATATAAAGCATCTAATGCCAGTTTTGTTGTGAAGGATGTGCTGTGTGCAGTTAATTTGTGTTGTAGATTTCTCGGTATCAACGTCCTCAAATTTCAAACTAATACTGTTTGGGGGGAAATGCATTATAAAGGTTTAAGGTGCTTACTATGAGGCTTCATTTTCATAGTACTTTAAGTTACCACAACAACAGTGTAATGTTTCTCCACAGCGATTTTAAATGTACCAGCTAGTGGAAAGAAGAAGAAGAAGAAAAAAAAAAGACACTTGAGAAGGTTGAGAAGTCCGTTTCTGTTCACTTGATGCCATCGGTGCAAACAATCTAAGTGTGCGTCGCATAAAAACTATCTCTCCTCTCTTCTGTCACGGTTCACCCTCCTTTCACTCTTCAGGTTTTACAGCCTTGGAAAGGCAAACAGGGGGCAGATGTGCCAGCTCTTTAAATAGACCTTAAGAGGTCTTAACAAGAAAACTACTCAGGTCTGGCTCTGGTTAAAGTCCGGTTTCCCCTCACAGCTCGTCGCAAATTCCAGAAATCCTTTACAACTACTGCTATTTATCTTCTAGTTAGGTTGTTTGTTTTTTTAGATTATTTTTGGTTAGCTTGTTATTTGTCTACTGTAGAACTGCTGCTGAAAGATTTATAATGAAGAAAACTTTTTTTCACGGTAGGAGTGGGGCAAAATCTGATACTTTACTTTAATTTAGAGTTTAGTTTAGATGCATAAACAAGGGGTGGGTATTTTAAATAAAAAATACAATTTAATATTTACTGAGAGCCATTCGACTATTATTCAAAGAGCCAAGCTTCTGCCACACACGCACAAACAGAACGAGAGCCGTTCATGCTGTAAACTCGGGCTCAACAAATGTCATCAAACTTTGAAAGCTCTTAGCTTTGACAAAGCTAATGAGAAACGGGTCTTTAGAGGTCATCTTTGATGTCAGGGGTGTTGCCTTTGATTGTTGATCTGTGGTTGGACTTCCCTCTCAAATGACTGTAGATATTAGACCATACTTATAATAAGCTAGCTTTAGCTGGCAAAGTTTGTACTGCAACTCATTTTCATTTTTTAAAGTTCCAAACATAACTTTTGATTGCTCTTGTAGGTTTTGCATGTATCTGCTTTTGGTGCTATAGTATTTAATCTCGCTGTTCACACACCACCGTTCATTAATAATGGGTTCTTTTTCTGCTTCTTTTGTGGCTTAATGCCAGTTGGCAAACAGCTTTTAGGGGCATTACTGCCACCTTCTGGCAGTATTAATGCGTTACTGCCAAGCACCAGTAAAAAATATGGAAAATATATTTTAAGACAAGACAATAGTTGCATACACTTCATTATTTAACGAGCTAATGACTATTTGAAAAATAGGAACCTACCCCCTCCTACTCTCTTGCTTGTTGCTTTCTAACCCAAAAATGTAGTTCTTGTTTGGTGCTAGCACAGTGCTGATCACTTCCCACACAATTCTTTTCGTATATATTTGTGTGTGTATGACTCATTGTCATCCCACATCCTTCTCTTCTGAGGACAACCCTTTTCAAAGTCCTGTGCTATGATCCTGGAATTCACCGGGGGAAGGAAAGGAAGGGAGCGTTGAATCTTTTTCCGGTGTGTATAGTGTCTGCTAGGACAAGTGCTGCATAGAAAGTATACCGTCCATTAAAGAGAGCCACACACTATAATAGAAATACTGGACATGTAAATCTACATGTGTACACATGTACACTTTCCTGGACATTGAGAAAATGTACAGACAAGATAAAGCACATCTTCTTCCTGCCAAACAAATAGCATTTCCTCTCATCTTGACCATTGCATAGGCCTCTTTCTGTGTAGGCATGTGTATGCACTTTCTTTCCAATAATAAGAAAAAAGAACTTTGTCTGTTATAGATACAGATTTGACAGAAGAAAAGATGTATCTGGCTCACTGATCATCACTAGCATCTGTTCAGTTTCTCTTCATCTAAAACTATAAAAAGACCAGCAAACGGCTCCTTCTGGTTGGGTTTATATTTTACTGTTAAAGTGCCTAAACGGAGACACACGACTACAAAAGTGTCTCTATTTGGCTTACTGTCACTACAAGAAAATGGTGCTGCAGCAGCTGGGTTATAAGTTCAGCTCAGAGACGCTTTTATCTTTAATACAGGCGGGGTTTAATGGCAACAACTCTGTAAATGAAGATGTAAGTGAGGAGGGCAGTATGATGAGGAATTAATTTATGTGCTACTTACGAATCAGATAATTTAAAAACATTAACAAAACAGGAAAATGCTCAATATTGCTACTTTCACTTAAGCAAAAGATATATATATTTTTTTACCACTGGTATAATTTGGCAGTCATTAGTGTATCTGGACCTTTACTGATGCAGAAGAGGATGATAATACACAGCCTCTCTCTGACTGTTGTTTTTCTGACGAAGATGAACGAGTTGGAAGTAATTTTTGATCAGGATTGCCTTTGTTCTGTCGTCTCTAATTGGGAGAAACTTGTTTTGGCTGTATTTCTACTAGAGGAACAGCTGCTTTTTCCAGTTTTTTTATACATAAAATAAATAAATAAATAATGAACAATCAGAATTGTTTTACAATACATAGGCTGCCTTTCATTTAAGCGAAGGCCTCTTTTTGTTTACGTCGATGATACAGATGTTCTGGAAAAACTGCCGTTATGTTGATGTTATACATTTTACAGTAGCAGCAGTTGGACGCAGAAGGACGTAAAGAAAGAATGAGAGTAGTAAAACTAAGCCAAGCCAGCATTTAACCTCTCTGTGAGGCAGCCATGTTTTGTAGGGTACTTAATAGGTTATGCCTCTGCCTTGTCTCCGTCTCACTCCAAACATTTCCTCCTTCCAACTTCCTGCCCCTCTGCACCCCCAATGATATCATCGCACACAGCTACACACTACTAAACACACACATCGAAACTCACATGCTGGCCTTGATTAGCTGTGCAGATATTTTGGAAAAAGCAGTGATTCCCTCGAAAAAGAAAAAAAAAAGGGGGGGGGGAATTGCTGCCGGGCTCACTTGCCCTTAATAGGGCTTTGACGTCAGTGGGATGTGAAACTGGACCGAGGTGCATATTTGTGAGGGCTGCAGCCAGAGGCCTTAATGGAGGACCCTCTACATTCTCTTATTATGCGGTTACTGTGAACCTGATCAGACTTGGTGCTCCATCTGAAGCCCATATGTTTGTGCTTAACAAATATTGTTATCAGTCTACCCAAAATGTAACACATTGGAAAGTTGAACAAGCTTTTTGTTATCAGATTCATGTAATGGAGTTTCATTTATAAACAATAAATCTGCCATCGTAATCTTTAGTAATCAAATTTATCGTTGGTTTTCCTCCTTGAGATTCTTTTCTGACCAACTTGCATGCCTAAGTGATACGCGGACCGAGCTAGATGGATAAATAATAAACTTGTGGCTTTAATTATATACAAATTTACTTTCTCTGTTGAAGGGATTGACTCTAGTCATGGGTGTGTGTGAAAAGCAAATTGGCTGCGTGTTTGCAGATGGATGACGCAAGCAGCTGGTCAGGGAAGTGGGAGCTGATCCAGAGGGCTGAACCCTACGCTGAGCCTCTCTATTTGTTTTCTCACTGCGTGGCTTCTCTGCTCCAGTGTGGAAACATGTGCAGAAGGAAAGAAAGAAGAGAAGAGAACATGAGGAGGAAGAAAGAAGGGGAAAAGGCTGAAAGAAATGAGTTACAGATTAAGTTTAAAAAGTTGGGAAAAATAAAAAGCGGGAATGTTCTTTTTAGCTGGAACACTTTGTGAGTGCTCTAGTTGAAAGATATAGTACGTTTGTTCATAATTTTTTACAAATTTGCCTGATCTTGATATTTCCTTTTTTTTTTTTTTTCCTTCACTTTTGGAGGTTTGACTGAGGCTCGTTTAAGGAAGTCGCCCCGTCGTCTGCTATAGTTTATGGAATGTGTGGAGAATTAAACTGTTTATCTCGAATCTGTTGGGTTCTCACAGTTATTGATAAGATATCATGCTCGTTTCTAAATATAACATCATTCTCGCATATTCTGCAGCAAACGTCTTTCCTCAAACTGCAAGAAATCTCCCTGTGAGACATGCAGCCTCACTGACTGCACCCTCTGTGTCCTTTTATGTTGTTTACCGTCCTGAAAAGTTAAGGGGAAAAGGTAGCAAATTACTCTTAGTGTTTGTGGTAAAAATTCTTTCCTTTCATCTTGGTGACTTTTGTTTTGGATGAAACAAAGGTGACAGGCCCGAGCCCATATTTTTCAGGGCGTTTGCGCGTGTGTGTATGCTTATGAGTGTTCTTATTTCAAGTGCCGGTCTGTTCTTTCTCCTTTTAATGCTGTTTGACTACTTACCTATCTGTTTCTTCTGTTTGACCTTGGATCAGTGGCCCCTGTTAGCAACACTGTTATGGAAACATGGTTAGTTTTCCTTTAGCTACAGAAACACAAACTGAAGGTCAAGGACAGTCTGATAGAAGCCTCTTTAGTCAGTCACCATGCTGTACCAGCAGCTGCTTGTTTGACATTTTGGCTGCTGAAGAAGAAAGTGGCTTGATGTGTCAGCCCTCTTTCTGCTTGTTGACCAAATAAACGAGCGAGAGGTGAAAAAGTCAAGATACTGACGGATGCAGGCACAGGCCAGGAGTTTTTTTTTACCAGTTCCTAAAATAATAGACTGGAAAGTTTCCCTTCAACGTCCTTACCTTTTAAGGAAACAAACCGTTTCTTCATTGTGAGATCTGCTCATCAGTGTTAGAAATGAAAAGTGTGAGAAAAGACAGTTAATCTGGGAAAGACGCTTGCATTGTAATCTGAATACCATTTTGACACCCTTGGGTTTATATCATTGGGTTTTGGAAAAAAAATTAAATAAATGTACCAGTACACATTAGTGTATGTGGCCTTTGAATAATATTATGATATTTCAGGATATTCCTTGGTCAATATTCATGACGATACAACAGTATACTAAAAAAATATTCCAGTGTACATTTCAAGGACGTACAGTCACAACAAAGTAAGTTTAAAAATAACACATTTCCTTCATACAAGGCCACTCGGCATGCCATCCAAAATAGTTCGTTTCAACAATACCCTGACTTTAACCGCCCTTCCTGTTCATTTCCTTTGCTCACCTCTCACGTGGCTTTGGTATTCCAAGCTATCGACCTGCGGCGCTATCGTTCGGCTTTTTCGAGATGTTGTTTGTTAATTGCTACTGAAAAAAGAACAGCTGAATTACAAATAATTCTATGTTGCTTTGTTAATGTCCAAAAATTTTGTTTTGCAAATATTTCTTGGCTTTCGTTTCACCTGAGATTACCGAAGCCGACATTACCTTTTGTAGAAATGTCCCAGGCTGCTGCTGCTGGCTTTGAATGCAGAGCCAACCATTAAGTAATAAATGTCTGCTGATTTACAAGGCCTGAAATGTCTTGTCTTGGCTGCCTTTCTGGCCCACACCACCTCCTGCCTCTAATGTCTCTCTCTCTTCCAACACACACACACACACACACACACACACACACACACACACACACACACACACACACACACACACACACACACACACACACACACACACACACACACACACACACACACACACACACACACACACGGTTTGCACTAACTTACACTCCTACAGAAAAAAAATACAGTGTATGAAATGTCACTCTTTGTGGAGGGTCACACTACAGAAGACCTTTTGGAACAGAGAGCAATGCTCTCTGCATTAATTGATATTTGGTTGATGGGTGATAACAAAATGGCAACATATGTTGACAGATGCACTTGTTAATGCTAATAGCATGGAACAGATACAGAATAACATTAGCATAATATAAGTGAAGCATTAATTGTCCCTTTTAACTTCTCTGAATGGTGTTGTTTGCCATTAGTTTATTTTTGTCTCCGTGTTATTTGGTGCTGGAAGGTAATAGGGATGGGCACTTCAAGCAAAAAATACCATTCGAAATTCAAAATGAACTATACTAATATTAATCGACTGTTGGCCCCCACCATCCGGCGGAACATAATCACACATACAGGCACATAAAGAGAAGGAAAGACTCACTGGGGCTTAACAAATGCCATCCAACTTCTAAAACCCCTCGTCTTGGACAGAGCTGTTGAAATGCATGTCTTTAGTTTCATATATGCTAGCTCCACCGGCAGAGTTTTCACTGAACTTCATCTTCACAGAACCTTTGTGAAAACATTAAATACATAAATAGTGACAATTTGAATTTTTTTTTAATAATAGTTTTTGTTTTGCTGGAAATTGCCAGTCATGAAAAAAGTTAACTAAT
Organism: Brachyistius frenatus; assembly: GCF_029030835.1. Taxonomy (NCBI): domain Eukaryota; kingdom Metazoa; phylum Chordata; class Actinopteri; family Embiotocidae; genus Brachyistius; species Brachyistius frenatus. The sequence goes on from NW_027210724.1 coordinate 390,715, forward strand.
TAATTATTTTGCTATAAAGGGCTTAAAAGTTCATTCAAGGTTAATAGTTAGGGAGTAATTCTCCATGTGTTGGTAATTTCCTTTTTTTGTAAACCAAAAATGGATGCAATACCAAAAATTGTTTTCAATTAGCCAATATGTAGACGCATATAATTCTTGCTGTAGATTGTGAATGGCCAGATTTAATTCATTGACACTGCAGTGTCAGTGGCTTGTGGTCCTGTGAGTCACTGCAGAAACGCCGGCCAGTTTGGAATAGAGACAAGCTCGTACATTTAATTATTTTCTGTTACTCAGCAGCAGGTCAGAGGGGCTCTGTACTCAGCGATGTCTCGCTCTGCTGTCGCGGAAATGTCTGAGATTCTTGTTGCATCGGTTTTCAGTCTTAAGACAGCTGGGAGAAATTTGTACCAAACATCCCAGTCGCACACGCACACATTCTCGTTGTTCACACACGGTCCTCTGCTGAGGGAGCCGCTGCAATGGGCACTAAATACAGAGAGCTTTATTGATTTGCCTGCAGGTGGGGAGGTAAAGGAGACACCATTACTGCTTCAATAACACACTCTCGCCTGTGTCAGCCTGCCATGCAGACTCTGCAGCACTCAGCCTGTCCTGTCACTCGGCCTGCGTGGCACACAGCTTTGCCTGTGACTGACACCGAGACTGTTGTTACGGTGCATTGGCTGACTGACTCAACTCGTCTGCTGGTAATGTTACTATGTTCCAGGAAAGCCAGCTGTAGTCAGGCTTTTCATTCAAGTGTAATTTCAGAGAAATGGTAGTTAGACTAACCTGAAAGAAGGAACGATTCCTGACAGAAGTGAGAAATCTGAAAAACAGGGAAGGAAGATCGAGTGCGTAATGATTATCTTGTGGCTCAACATTTCTGACCTACTTTAACCTCCCTGGCTGTCATTCATTTGGATTCTGAAAGGTCTTTGTGTGTACGTGCACATGTAGTAGCGTGACATACTTTTGTTTTACACCGTTAATAAAAGAATTCTGTGGCTACCGTCGTCGCATTTCTCTGCATCCCCACTTCCAGATGAGCTTTGTGGCACCTTTCCCTTGACCTCTGACCTTTACTCAACACCATTACCATGGCAACTGACATAAAGCTCCAATTAGCAGTTCTGGGAAAATCAAGTCATTCTTTGCTTCCCGGAAAGTTCTGTGGTGTTTCAAAAGAAAGAAAGAGAGGCGATTTGGAAACGCTTTGGTTCCCACATTGACGCTCTGCCAACTGAGCTCATTTCTGTGCCTTCAGTGTTCCTGGGTTTTGAGGCATTGTTGTTCGTTATTATTAGATTGATTTGTTTCGGCTGTCTGTTTATGGCTATGTTACCAAAGCGGAGGATTTGGGGGGGGGGGGGGTTGCTGCTTGGTTGTTGCTTGGTTGCTGCTTGGTTGTTGCTTGGTTGTCTGTGGAAGTTTAGGAAAATATTTCTAAAAGGCCAGTTGAGTTGGCTCAGTATCTGCTTCTTTTGTCCGCTTCTCTCTGTGGGGTCTGCCTCTCTCATTTCACCATGCTAAGAAGAAAACGGGGAATCATTCACATTAAGAAATACAAGACAGCTGGCATAAAATATCATTAACCATCTGGATCTTGAGGATTCACTGGTTCTTTTGAGACATTTGGACTCTTCCAGAAGGAGGTTTCTACATTGTGATAACGAATATCCCTTCAGCACTACACATCAGTAACTGAGGTGGGCAATGTAGATAACATCCTTTATGACTATATGTGCATTTAACTTAATAGATATATTTTGATATACATGTAAAGGACAGAAAATAAGTCAAGAAAATTCAAATTGATAAAATGATCAAACAGGAGTCCCTCTCTTGTGATTTTTGCTTATGATTTGTCCTAACGGACCTCAGAGGCTCAGAGATGAAACTCAGCAGTTAATAATAAATGTAAATGAAAAGAGAAGTAACAGTTGTATATTAAGAGGATGAGCTTTTCACGAGTAAAGTGGGAGCAGCATTGGTGCTAAGGTTACATTACATTCCGGTCCTTTGCCGATAATGAAAATCAATAAATTGAATGAGGAATATAAGATATTCATTCTCATTTTCAACTTGGCAGTCCTATTACTCTTTTAACCTGTTATTCAAACTGCATGTCTGCAGTTTACCCGGTAGCTGTTTATCCGCACTCCTGTGAGGACACACTAAGGCTCGCATCTTATTTAAACAGGATTAGATTCACAGTGGTGGGCTCTGTAATTTTAATTATCAGTCCATCCGCAATTGTAATCCCCCATAATTTGCACCGTTAAATCTCGAGTGAATCACCTGCTGGTTTTCACTGAACTCAGGAGTCATCTGATAATAGCAGTGCAATTAAAGTGACATCTCTGCAATGCAGGAATGTGTTGGTTTAAGGGTGAGCAATGTCTAGTGTGCCCAGCATGTGTGTGCACATGTGAAAAGGCAGGCTGTTCTGTTTTGAGTTTAAAGCCTGGGGTACTGAACATACTTAATGATAAAGTGCAGTTTAGTTAATGTAATAGATACTGTACATCTTTACTTGCAGTGCATTTAAACGTTAAAAATGTGGTTTTGATACAGCTGCTTGGAGAGTGATTTATAGACAGGAAAGAGGAAGTTGATGCAGAACCAGTGCAGGTTATAATTGACTGCATCCACTTTGTGAGGAAATAGTAGCTGTCCATGGTACTGAAGTGTGTTTTCAACCCACGTGGATGGCTACACACACACACACACACACACACACACACACACACACACACACACACACACACACACACACACACACACACACACACACACACACACACACACACACACACACACACACACACACACACACAGAGTTAGTTCCTCGGAGGAACTGCTGACACCTGCATTTCATCGAACTTCCAGCTAACCAACTGAGTTATGTGAAGTATTTTATCACTGGTTCCAGATGATTTTGTTTCTTACTGCAGCCAGAGGTTAATGCTGCGTGTGAATAAGTTGTAGAGCCTTTCATATTCGTTGCCCTACTTAATATGACCTCCGCCAAGGACGTTATGTTTTTGATACAGTTTGTTTGTGGGTTATTTTGTTTGTTTGTCTGTTTGTCAGCAAAATTACTGAAAATCTACCCGTGTGATTTCATCAAAGTTGGTGGAAGGGTGCAGCATGGGCCGAGGAAGAACCTATCAAATTTTGGAGTAGATCTGAATCGGGGGGTAGAGCCATAAATTATTATTCCCTGATATTGACTTTAATAGATGGGGCATTTGGCCTCTGAGATGCCATGCATCTAATCATGGATCCTGTGTGTCATGTCTGATGGTGCAGCAAGCACATCGTATCACTTCCTGATGCTAACTCACTTTGCAATGCTGCCGTTTATGGTTTTATCTCTCAAAACAACATTAGTCTCTCAGCACAGCGGCACATTTTTTATGTGGCATACACACACTTGGTCTGCTCAAGCACCTGTGTTGCATGGGCTAGTCTAGAAATACGATGACTCCGCATTACAGTCCACATTCATAGGCTGGGATAAACCTGTACGTGCTCAAACTTAACACACCAAGCAGTCTTAAAGGAGCACTCGGGAACAGTGTTTTAATCAGCGTGAACCTGAGCCTGCTTTAAGGTCAGAAAGTTGCTTGTTGTGTCTGTGATGTGAGAGGAAAAGGGGCTGTATAAATTGCTAGTGAGATTTTAAGGAGTGAAAAAGGAAATTCTCAAAATGAAGGGATGTAAATGGATAAAAGAAAAAAAAAGTATTTTGAAAAGGTTAATCTGTGCATTTAGACTTTAGAGATATGAGATAATGAAAGGTAGGGAGAAAGACTTTGAGTTAAAACAACAACAACAACTAAAGACATGTTATGTATATGTGCACAAATGTTCATCTTAAAAGGCCAAGTAACTGTCCTGACGCAGAACATAGGACTTGGCAGCTGAGAACACATGCATGAATTTTGTTGTTGTTGTAGTTGCAACAGAATATCTAATTTTGTATACAATTTTTGCCTTCACTTTCTATTTTTATCCACTCTTGTCTGTGGCAAACTTCACACCACAAACCACATTGCTGAGTTGTATGACTGGTGGTGCAGCACCCAAAGGAATATCTTTGTGATTTCAGCAGCTGAGGGCGGATCACTGAAATATATTCAGGGTTGTTGTGCAATACTAATGTTTGTTGTACGTCCTCCAGCATATTTTAACATTAGCTTCCGCATACACTGAAATTGGTGGACAGCCTTGACGTATGTTTAAATAATTCAGCCGCAGTCACAGTCTTAATCATATTTTGACAAGTAGGTATCATTGATAAAGTGTCTTCCACGCTCTTGATTCCACAACAGTAAAATACACTGTTAAGTGAAATTATTAGATTATAATGACATTGACATTTCTACCACAACATGCTCGCCTTGAAAAAGAGTATATAGACAGTCTACAACCACGAAAATATACATTTTCTGTTGCATAATAAACAGAGTTCAGTGTATTGTATCATGTTACATATAATTATTGAGACCCACCGTAAGCATTTAGATATGTGGGGAATGGGTTTTGTTTCACCCAGAATTCCACCTGAACTATGTCTAGCTCATTTTCACACCTGAACGTCAGGACCAAGGTTTGCTATTTTACGAGCACACTAAAGAACTTTACATGACTTGCACATGTGCTGTCGTCATTACTCATTGGCCTTTGGGCTGCGTCTCCAACACTTGATATTGATAGGTTTTGTAGACAGGTGTGCATATCATGTCGGCGTTTTGTCAATCTAGCTGGTAACCTTTTCAGTTTTAATTGAGAAAAATGTCTGAACAGATTCCTTTCATTATCACTGTACTGTTATTATTTTGGTATTACCACCAGCACTTAGTTTCCTCTTGGAAAATAAGTTGTAAATGTACTTTAAGAAAATGAATCCAGTTTAATCTGGACCTAGACTGTCTGGGTCCTTTGTTTCGGGCTGTGGTCTGGGGCAACTTTTACACCTGCTATTTTGATTCGAACTGAAAGGTCAGAAGGTCCGGACTAAACAAGGTAGGTTTGAAACCTCCTCATTCAAGTCTCCTCCTATTCGGAAAGCATTTATTTATTGAGAAATATTCAGGTTAGTACTGATACAAGATTGAGTGTCACTGACTTGTTTCTTGAATTGTAGTAAAAATGTAAGTCAAATACAGACAGTCTCATAATAACCTAGTCTAGTCTTGAACTAGCATTTTGATCAACAATCACCACAGCTAGTTGTCACCTCGCTCTTTTCATAGCTGAGCTGAGCTGAGCTGATAGTTCTTCCAAACATTTTCCCCTTATCGTCCAACATCTCTGCAGATGTGGCATCGAAAACACACCGAAACAAAGCTCCACGAGCTGCTCTTAGATCGGCACACAAGGCTCATTTGAACAAAGTAGACGCACAAAATAAGCTTGGATAGACCTGAAGAGAATAGTTTCTAGCAGTTGTTTCCAAGAGCTGAATCATGGTTGTAAAAGTGACAGAATTCACATCAGCAATCTTCTTTGAAGTTTATTTATACCCTGTGCTTCAGTTTAGTGGAAACTCTGGTCTTGTTTCATGGCAACAAACAGTACAATGTAAAAAACGGGGCATTCATTAAAAATTCATCCTAACCCAAGGTACACCACAGGGCTTTATAAATGTTACAATAGAGAAGCATGAGCAGCAGCCAGCAGTTCCTCAGGCTTGGAAGCTTAGAACAACACAAATAAAGGCAAACTGCTGTTGGACTGGACCGATGCTAAGCTATTTATTGGTGGTCCTTCCTGGAATTAGAACAGTTAGGTAATATAAATAACAGAGTAAAGGCAAAACAGGTCAGTATGTTTAGTTTACATTACAGCAACTGGACTGCGATTCTAGAGTCACTAACCGGGGCGGTCGACAGGTTGCCAGAATTTTGTCTGTTTAATTTGTTGCTACTGAGTGTGACATTTATTTTTATAAATGTTGGTTTACATGACATAGACAGTGTGAGTTTAGGATAAACTAAGTAGAAAAACAGTGTATTAAAGGTTTGGTAAAGTGGAATTTAAATTGTAAAGTCCAGACTGGCTTTTCACAGCAATAAAATAAAGGTGTTGTGGCGACACACCGTTACTAGATATTGTGAACTTGTTGCTTTTCCATTAACGATTAATTAATGCTTGTGGGTGGTGAGAATGAAAGGCAATTTGCGTGTTCCATTATCACTGAAAGGAAATGTGACAGACTGGAAATTAATAAGGTTGGACCCAGTTGGCAGCAAGTATGACTACTGAGGGTGTATTGGCACAGAAAAGCTACGATTCACTACTAAGTTTTGGAGTCAGGGTTTGGTGCCTTTTGGGTTCAGCAAACAAAACATAAGGCATGCAGGAAGAAATCATTTTTATTTGTCTTTCTTATTTTGAAAAATGCAAATATCCATCGACCATAATTTTTTACCATAATAGCTAAGGCACTTGCTGGCATACGATAAATAAGAATAATAAAATAAGGTAACAAATGTCAGCACTGCTCATTTATATATGTTACAGTATAGAATACATAAGATAAAACATGTCCATTTAGTGTTCTAGTTTAGATGAGAATTGTTGGTGTTCTTTGTGACTGAACAAAATCAAAGCGATTCGTGTTTATGTTCAGCTTTAACTTCACACAGAGGCCGGTTGGTCTTCTCACACAGTGTAAGCAGAGAAGTCTCACGGACCAGCCGTGCATGATTTGTGAAATGTGAATTGCGATTTAACACCGTGTGAGATTAAGCATGCGGTTGCTGACACACACCGAACTGGTGCACCTGCGGGGTCAAACTCAAGCTCTAGACTGACGGTAATATTTGAACCCGTGTGGTCTCATGCCAAACTAAATATCCTGTACCCAAAGGTTTTGGATGAATGCACATACTGTCACAACCCTAAAGGTTACAATCAATTACATTTATCTTGCATTATTATTGTGCAGCAGGACGCCAACTGCTGCCTAAACCCTGCGTTTCATCTGTCAATTGCTTTGGACCCAAAACAAATTACTAACACACCTGGCCCTCAGTTCCTGGCATGTCTGGTCAACAGGGGATGTCAAAATGCCACTTTTCATTAAAGCACAAGCAGTGTTTTCCCCAGTGGTCTGTCATCCAAAATATCAAACGGACAAGAGAAGTCCGGAAAATACCAGCGATACTGGTGCTTTTTGCACTAATCTGTATAACAATACAAAAACAGAGCCCATTGTTTTACTCGTCGCTCACAGACTCACTGGAGCATTGGGGGTTTAGGTTTCTACCTAAAGATAACTCTGACATTATTCACTGAAGATGCATTTCAATCTTTCCCACTGCCAGCATTGTCTATTGGTTATCTTTGTGGTTCGTATAAGGATGTGAAAATAGCGTGTTACGTCATATGTTGCCTAAGCAACTGCTGTACCAATAATGCACTATTGATTTCTTTCAGCTTGTCAATGTGACAAACCTTGCGATGTAAACAAGCCTTTTTCACACCAGGGTTCATAAAGTTCACTACCAACATCAAATCACTTCAGCATTATTGGATATAAACGTAGCACGGTGTCAGTGTGAGTCTCAGTTCAACCACCCAGTGTTTGAGTCTTTAAATGTTTTTGTTTAAAATCACTTTGCCAATCCATTCTCATGTAAATAGACTCTGTCTTTGATGAAACAATGTGCTTGATGGCGGAGGAGTGATTGTGTGCACGGCTGGTGAGAAATCAACCTCAGCTTCTGGCCAGCGCTGTCATGCTACATTGAGAATCATTAGAGCGTGTAGAATTACACCGCAGTGGACAGTAACACTATCTGAGCAGTCATTATGCAATAGCCCAGCATGCCACTCACACTTACATTGCATCAGTCATGAGGAGAGGGTGACGTAGATGTTAATGGATGATAAAAGTGAAGGACAGAGATGGGCCGGGCCAAGGGGAGGGAGAAGGGGAAATGGCTGACATAAAGGGAAAATAAGTGTATGCACAGGCCATTACACCTGAGGGTTTTATTATTATAACAGCACAAGGGTTAGAGGAGAGGTGGAGTGAGGCTCAGGAGAGATGGGGGCAAAGGGTTTTTTCCATAACTTTCCATAACAAATGCTCCCATCTGATGTATATGGAAGCCTTTTTATTAGTTCTTCGGACCTCATTAATAAAACTTTGCTCTGTCAAAAAGTGCACATGTGCTTCAAATGGCTTACGCAAAACATATTCTGATTTTTTTTATTTTTTTTTTTTTAAATAATGCACCCGCACGCAATGTTCCCTTTTATAAATTACAATCCACACGGAAATGTTTGTACGTCGATCAGCCTCATATCGTGCCAGAATTCAACCAGAAATGATTAATTCAAAGCAACTTAGAAGATTTAATCATATAAAATTAGCTTTGTTGCTCCGCCAACAACAACACAAGAGACGAAAAACGGGAAAAGGATTTTTTTTTTCTGACACAGACGTAAAGCTGCTTGTGGACGAGATGGATATAAAGCACACATTGTTTGGTGGCAATTGATTGTCCTGAGTCCCCAATGATGAAGTTAAACTTCAACCAGCCAGGCTAAAAATAGACTGTGTACACACACACACACACACACACACGCGCACACACACGCACACACATACACGCACACACACACACACACACACACACACACACACACACACACACAGGTCTGTGGGGATTCCCATCAAAGCAGCATTCACCCATCCTGACCTTTTCATTTAAGTTATGTTCACTCACTCACTCTCACACTCCACCATTCACAACCTCCCTGTGCAATACAAACCTTTCACCTGCACTCCTACACTGACCACACTATTCACAAACACTAACAGGCGTGCACACACAAATACACAGACAGACCTTTTGTGACTCTTTTATCCGCATCCTTTCCAACACGCATTCAGTACAGATCACACAAAACCTGTCTTTTATATCAGTACCCTCTGATTTTCCATGTGTTGCACAGCAGACATGTTCTTTGAAAATTCATTTGAATGACTTTCACATTAATTTTCTCATCATGCATCGTACTCAAACAACTGAACTGCTAAGTGAAGAAAAAAAACACTGCAGCAAAGGACACATGAATGGCCTTATATGAGTACACTGCACACTGTGTGATGTGCAGCCAAGGACATCCGAGACATGAAGGCATAAAGGGGTTCTGTTGTTGTCATTTTAATGTGTTTTTGGCTGTTATTCTTAAATCTAGTGCTTTAAGAGTATGAAGGTAAAAAAAAAAAAAAAAAAAAAATCTTTGTAGTGAGAGCAATTTATTTATTTTTTTGGCAGCAATTTCCCATTTTCTGTATGACAAAGCATCTGAGCTTGAGATCTGTTTAGTTGCATTTCTGGGGCTAACGTGATCTTCAGTAGAAGATGGCATTTGCCCAGTTGGCCTGGAACTTTAGATGTTCTTTCCAGCACTTACAATAACTAAAAATATTTTTTTGTACAGTACATTGGCCTGATAAGGAAGACCTTACAGACATGCAGTCTATAATTGAAAAGCTCTTGTGTTTTCAGTCTCATACAGAACCGATGTGAGTATTTGTGTATCTGCTTGCAGGTGCTTTTCATCGAATCATGCGTTTGAATTTGAACTGCTCTGACTGGTGGTCACATTAAATTACAGAACATGACGTCAGAGGGTGTCGTGACTTAGTTTTATACACGTACACCCTTTTTTCTTCTCCTGCAAACTGTAGAACGTCTCAATAGTCTTTCTTTTGAGGAGATGGGTGGCATTTGGGGAAATATTTGCTTTTTGCAAGGAGTGAATTAATGACATTAATACCATTCTCAATGATGAATGATTTTCATTGCTGTGAGCTTGGCAGCTTTAGCGGTGCATAGAGGCAGGATTTGTTCTGTTTGGAGATAGCCAGGTGAGCTGTCTCCCCCTGCTTAACATGCTGCTGGTAGTAGCTTCAAATTTACCTAACAGATGTGCACGTGGTATGAATCTCCTCGTGCAGATCTCGGCAAGTAGTCCTGTTTCTCAAATTTTGCCCAAATTGTGTTGGAATGAGTCATTGCTTTCGTATAAGTGCTCACAGGCCACAGATCTCAGTTCAGACACAAGGAAAAAAACAAACACATGACACTACACCGATTTAGTGTAATTCTGTGTTCACACTAATTAGAAAACACCAGATCTCTATCACTCAAAAGCGAGTAGTAAAAAACTGAAGATGTGACACCGTCTTGCTGTTCACAAATAGCTCTCTTTGGTAGTTAAAAGTGTGGCATTTTAAAAGGATGGCACTATATATAAAGCTGAAGCACTGGGTGTAGGCAGCCCTGAACAGAGTGTAGAAGCAAGTTACATGAAGATGAATATGTGTTTTAAGTAAAGGAAAGAAGGTGGGACAATGTATTAATAGCAAATACACGTGCATATCACTGTGCAGCTGACTCTGGTCTCTGTCTCCGAGCTGTCACTTTGGAGCATTGTCTTTGTTTCCTGCTTGCTGTGGTCACTCTGCACCAACACTGCCTGTCTGGGTCTCATATGCATGTAAGAGGAAGTTCTTTTCATTATCACTCATACACATTCACACCATAAATTTCGGCTACCTCAAGAGCTGCATGAAATCAATAAAACCCTCCAAACTGAAGTCTGAACAGTAAAAATTCAACATACCGAATTGAGTTTGACATATTTTTCTTATTCATGACATTATCACAAGTCTAGGAAATCTGACCATCTGCGGTCACGGTGACAGTGGGAAGAGAGAATTCACGAATGTGAAAATGAAAGGCAGATTGAAAGTTTCAAGGGTTTCGGAAAATGACATGGAGGCGAAAAGAAAATGATATGAACAGAGAGGGAGGAAATGAAAGGACATATTAGAGGAGTGAATGAAGGGACAGGAGACAGACAATGAGACTGAGATAGTTAGAGGTAACCAGAGTGGGGTGAGAGTTATTTGGTTGCGTGAAGGTGTGCGAGAGGCTTTAGTTCGTGAAAAGCGGTCTGCCTGAGGGCTCAGATGATACGAAGGGCACTCCGGTCAGTCGCCTCTGCTGCTTCTCATTCTTGTTACCAGACTTTATGGCTCTAAACTGGGTTTCAGTAGGATGGAGCATGAGATTGAAAGGCGGATCGCTGTGGCATCGGCAGTGAAGAAGGCCTTGGACAGGGCCTGCGTTCCGACCCTTCCCTGCGGTCATGAGCTTTGGGAAGTGACCAAAAACATGAGATTGAGAATACAAGCGGCTAAAAACAGTTTCTTTCGCAGGGTGGTTGGGCTCAGCCTTAGAGATAAGATAAGGAGCTCTGATATCCAGAGGGATCTCGAAGTAGAGCGGCTGCTCCTTTGTATTTAAAGAAGCCAGGAAAACGGAATCGGGATAGCTCCTGGGCACCTTCCATTGGAGGTTTTCCGGGCACGTCCAGTTAGTAGGAGACCCTGGGGTAGACCCAGAACACACTGGAAAAGTGATAAATCGTATTTGGCTTTGGAAAGCCTTAGCATCTGCTAGTATGAGCGAGTAAATGTTGCTGGGCAGAGGGAAATCTGGGTTAATTTTCTCAACCTGCTTCCATTGTGACCCAACCCTGGATAAGGGGCAGAAAATGGATCTGTGGTGGATGGATGGTATAGATTTTTGGTTCCCAGAGGTTTTAAAAGAAATGTATTAACTGCTATTGGATGGTTTGCGGTGAAATTTAGAACAAAGATTTATGTCTCCTTCAGGATGAATTGTAAAAAGTTTGGTGATCCCCTGAATTTTGATGTACCACCCCATCTGGTCAAAATTTGAAATTGTCAAACACTTTGTGACCAAATACCTGGTTACCTATTTATATTTATTTATTTATATCTATTTAGCTGTACTTTGTATTCAGTGCTAATTTGGTTGGCATGCTAAGGTGCTGACAAACACAGTATCAAGGTCTTTTAAAAATCAGCATGTTCTCAGGGAGACTATAGACTGTTAAACATCAAGCAGATGCTTAGTCTTTTATGTCTTGAGGTTGAAAATAGAGAAAAACACAGGTGTAAAATGACTCAGATGGGACACATTTTAAAGGAGCCAAGCATTGAATGAAGATTTCAGTGTGCGTGTTGTTGATTGATGGATATACTCTGTGTTCGGAGCTGGTAGCCCACCGTGTTCCAGGACAAACTGAGTCATTTAATCCAGAAGTGGCCAGACATAAGAAGGTTTCATAATATGGGTCCACCCAAAGAAGATGGCCTCTGTCCGATGGACGAAAATTGTTCGAGCAAAGTAGCAGTGAACAGGAGCTCTGCAGAGATGAATGTTTTCAGAGGGCTTACATCAACTCTGCCCTTGGCTACCCTGTAGCTCGTGTGTACGTTTGCTCTTGCACGTATGCACAGTCGTTGGTATGCGTGCCACCAAGGTGAGCAAGTCTGCACATTTACACCTATTTGAGCTGTGTGTGTGTGTGTGTGTGTGTGTGTGAAGGATGGTTTTCCCTCCAGTGGAACAGGGCTAATGGTTTGTTTACATCCTCTCAAGTTTCGGGGGATTTACAGTCCCTGTGTTGGCCAGGGAGCAGAGAGGATCCACTGCGTCAGGAACAGTCGTCCTCTTCATCCGCATTCTCTTCCTCCTCTACCTCCTTTCTCTCTCTCTCTCTCTCTCTCTCTCTCTCTCTCTCTCTCTCTCTCTCTCTCTCTCTCTCTCTCTCTCTCTCAAGGTAAGTCTTTACACCTTTCCCACTCCTCTTTTCTCTCTACCTTTTGCTGTCTACTCATTTTCATTGTCTCATCCTCCCCCTAAAATCCTTACTCTCTCAGTACCTCTCTTTATTTTTCCCTCCACACTCATATGCCACTCAAATTCCTTTTTGCTCCATCACATGTCTTATTCTCGGCTTTCTTTCACTTAGTTTCTCTGCTATTATCTTCCTTACTCTGTCTTTTCTGTGGGTGCTGGGTGCTGCTTTCTTCTTTTATTTTAACTCCTGTATTCCTCTGTCCTGGTATCCATTTTTCTTTTTAGTGTGCTCAGGGCACTGCTTTCCCCCCTAAATTTTATATTTGTTTTGTTTCTACCCAACATATTAAAAATCAAACCCCATCACAAATTAGTTGTGCGAGAACCTCGCCTAAACATTTGTAACGTTCTCGATTTTTACTCTGGTTCTTCAATCGTAGGTCAGGCACACACAAGCTTGGATCATAATCAAGCATCATCATTTTCATCCCCTTAAGAAAAATTTAAATTAAAGAGGTTTTTAATAACATGAAGATGAGACCATTTGAGAGTGCTGAACAGATGATTTCCAGTAACAAGCTTTGAGGCTGTGCTATCCCACCGCAATGGTCGCTCATAGCTTCTGTTTGGAATATTAAAAGATGAAGGAAATAATATTGTTGTCCAACATTGTCTTTGTCAAATCATGTGTTCAGTATAAAATTGTTTTGGTTTGTAATGTTTTGCCATGTATAACATGCTTTTTAGCTTGTGCCTTCTTTTAAGAGCGAACACACTTTGCATTTCAGATCTGTTCTGACCTTCCCTCTGAGTACATTTGTCTCTCTCAGGTAGAGCTTATCGCACTAATTTGTTTGACACGTGATTCTCGATAAAACGTGTAAAAATTGTTGATTAGGGATGAAAAAGGTTTATCTTGTAAATTATCATCTAGAGGCCGTGAAGCAGCAAATCATGTCAGCAGGATGTCATTTTTCAAAGTCAGAGTCAGACTACAGTTTGTGAATTCCAAACATCAAAGCTGTCAAGAAATGTAATTTACCTGCGAGTAAATAATATTAATGGTATTTCAGCAATTAAATTTGAAACTCACAAACGACAAGATAGCAGGAGGTTACCAATTAGGCTCCACTTACCTCCAGTCTACTCCAGGTTTCTCCCAAAAGCCTTTCGCATCCATTGTTGTAGCAAATGTCATGAAGTAATTGTTCTGAATGCCGACTCGGTGATCAGTCAAGGAGCGCAGTCTATTAAATAATCTCTCAAACTGTGAAAGCAATGGAAAATGAGCCCGATTGCAGTGAATAATGATTATGTTTTTGCTGCTGCTATTATATTTAAAAGGTGTTAAGTGTTTTGCGTTGGTGTGTGTGTGTGAGAGAGAGTGTGTGTGTGTGTGTGTGTGTGTGTGTGTGTGTGTGTGTGTGTGTGTGTGTGTGTGTGTGTGTGTGTGTGTGTGTGTGTGTGTGTGTGTGTGTGTGAGGGCATGCAACGGAATACAGAAATCACTCAAAGTAACTTCACTCCTTCTCATCCATGTTGATGTAGTGTGTGTGTGTGTATGTGTATATATATATATATATATATTTGTGTATGTATATCTATCTATCGATCGATCGATCATACAGAGCATTGAGCATATGTCCCACCCACGCACACGCTTCACCTTATTCCAAATACCACACACACACCATCACATGCACAAAGACACACACCGCGGTGGCATGTAAGAGGCTGATCTTTGCACCGTTCTCTTGTGACACACACAGGTGGCGGCAGCAGCAGCTGTAGGCGCCGATTTGCAATTCATAGCACACTGCCGTGACCTTCACCTCAATGCCAACACCTTGCTGGGTCCGAGCCCAGCTCTGTACAGGGCCAGGGATTTGACTCTGTGACGAGCATTTTTCAATCCAGACAGGTGTAACATTATTGTGACAAGCCAGCATTTGAATCAGGTGCTATGTAAATGTTTTTTTTTGTGGAGAGAATAGCCAAATGGTCTGGCATGTCTTTAAGGCTTCAGCCCCTGCTTCTGGGGAGGCATGTTTCCAGTAATAGATTACCTTTTGAACTAACCTGTATGCACATGCCTGTGCATCATAATTTAGAGTGAGAGTTGTGTATGGGATGCTAAGTTGGAGCAGTTCACACTACTGGCCAGTCAGAATCAGTTATTTTTTGTTATTGATCATTGTATAAAGATGTGAATATATTTCCAATCTTTTTTTATTCCCACACAGTTTACCAACTGACTGGTACTTTGATAAATGTAAATATCTCACTTTATTTTACTTTTTATTTATTGCATTTTTATTTTTAGGCTTCTAGTTAAAATAACATTTATCTAAAACTATTAAAGTCAAAGATTACACTTTTCATGGTTCTATTTCTCATGTCATGACTGTCATCTCAGTCACGGAAAATAGCCATCTAACTGTCTTTAGCATTGGATTTGTGTGTATAAATCTGCATCTTCATGGGCCTGTGTGTGTGTGTGTGATAATATGGTGAATAATGATAACAATTATTTGGGTGATTCATGATTTTGTCGGAGGCGAGACATGCGTTCTGGTTGTATGCCTCAGCTGGCCAGCACTTTATCTCGTATTAGCAGGAACTCGGAACAGACAGGTACCAGGTTAAGTCACAGCTGGACACCTCGTTTGTTTCCCTTAAAGGTCAAGGCAGCAGCCATCAAACTCAATTCTTACAATACAATTACCATTTCAGTGGTTGTTAAGCCTTAAACTCTGGCTATGCATATTTGCATTGAGGTTAGAAAGTTAAAATCAGTGTCTATAATCTTTGGGATCAAACTTTGTTCCTTTTTTTATTTTATTTTTTGCTTTAATATTCTATCAATCTGTACAATTTAGATACGCAATTTCTAGCCGGTACTTCAGACTAAGCAAAACAAAAAGAAAATATTAGGTTTTACACACATGGATGTTATGCCTCACTAATGGCTATGGCGGGGTATCGTTTATATATGTCTGATGTACCGATACCTTGACTCAAATACTGGTTCCTGAACAACATTTATTTCGATACCAATCTTATAAAATCCATTAAAAAAAAAAAAAAAAAAAAAACTCCAGTTACTGCAGCGTCCAAGCTCAGACAGGTGTTTGGTCAAAAATGTCTTTGAAAATAATGAAATAAGGTGTCCTCATAACAGATTTACCCAGTTAAGTTGAAACCGAGTAAGTTATCCAAGTCGAGCCTAGTCTTGGGAAATTTGTGAGTTTTTACAATGGCAATGATTTAGTGAGGAAGTAGTGTATAATGTATATATATAAAAATGTCATACCGAATGACGAGGCTTTTTTTTTTTAATGATAAATAGCCCCGGCCCAATTTGTTCTGTGCCATAAAAGTAGCAAAGTTTGGTAGCCAGCCCTACTGATGGCATTAAATGAATTTCTCCATCTGTTTTGGCTCATGACTGCAGCTGTCTTACATCTGACGAGCAGTGCTGACAGAGTATAACGCTGGCTTAATACTGTAGGTCTCTTTGTTTTATGTTATCAACTTGTATAGAAGGTTTAGTACCTTAGGCAGTAAAAGCTCCAGTTTCCACTTCTACACCCATAAAACACATTGTGTGATTGCTATAGGAAGAAAGCTATAGCTCCAAATGTTAGTCCAGTCAGAATTCTGTCTTCCAGTCTTCACTGTTGTCACCTTCTCAGTCAGACCCTGATGAAAGCGTGAGGATGGGAGAGAGATGTACTGCGGACGTTTTTTTTCTACCTGCACATTGATTTCTTGTGTTTATGGTGCTCAGATTGGGCAACACTGATAAGTTCTCTTCGTCTTTTTCTCTCTCTCTCTCACTCACTCACTATCTTTACTATCTTGGTCTGTCTTGTTCATTTGCCCTGTCTCTCTCTTTTGCCTTCATACACACACACACGCGTATGCACTAATTATAACTCTGGTCCACGTATTGACTGTCAGGCTTACAGCTAAAGGATAATCTTATCTAAGGAGAGCAGCACCGCTCACTGCCACCCAGTTGATTAAATGTGTACTGAAAAGGGCAAGAAGATTGCATGTGTCTGTGGCTCAGTGTGTATGTGTGCGTTTGTGTGTGTTTACCATGATGGGTAATGAAATTGTAAAGGAATGGGCTCATAACTTTGCCAGCAGTATGGGATTGTGTGTGTGTGTGTGTGTGTGTGTGTGTGTGTGTGTGTGTGTGTGTGTGTGTGTGTGTGTGTGTGCGCGCGCGCGCACACGTGATAGATGGATGTAAGAAAGGTTGTAAACCTGTGTAATCTTTTCTACATAGAAAGGTAAGATTTACATTTTTCTGCACCTTTTTAGGTTGTCTACAAGATCAAAATATTTTGAGACTTCCCATAGCTTTTTAACGGAGCTCAACCAAGCATGGAGCATGACTAACATCAGGACCTATATCAAACATGTTTTATTTATTTTTTATTTTTATTTTTTTACAACTGTTGCGTGCACCTAAGCCGGACGATGTGTTTTGAGTGGCATTTGTGTTTCAAAAGATGGAGAATACCATTGTCCAAGACTGAAGAAGGTGCATGAAGTGGGAAGCCACAGTTACCACAATTTTTACAAGCACTGTTAATCAGCACTTGCATCTGTCGCTGATCATAGCCATACTCCCTTATCAGTTTTTAAATAAAATGGGGTTATATTCTGATATTTTTTGACAAAAAAAATAAAACAAACCATTCGGTGCCCGGGCCCTAATAAACGATGTTCAAATACCGATATCGGCGCCATCCTTGGTATTTCTTTTTAATTTAACACGGGTGTATGACTCCCTCTGAAAAACAATTTTTAACACCGTGTGGGTGACTGTTAGGTGTGCTTTTTTCTAGTAAAAATGTCCTCAGACGATAATTTAAAAAAAAACCTCTCCACGTCTCTGCTTACGTCATCACAGATCCTCAACGTGCGATCATAATAGCTCAATTCACACTCATGCTTCCCACATAGACTCATTCACAGAGTGGGTAAGAAAATCACACTGAGCTCATTTATACGGGCTGCGAGTCCCAGGATTATTTTTACATTGGTCTTCTCAGAAACGATTTCACTATTTCAGGTGGAAATTAAGCGATTAAAATCGCACAAGCCCTGACATTTTCTTTCCAATTCGTCTCTTACCGAGCACCAAATGGTCCTGGAGGGCATTAACGTGGGCCTCTACAAGTGGAACACAGTGATTATCAGAGCTATTAGTGTAGCAGTTACCTCACATTGACATTTAAATAGAGAGGTGTGCTGACCTGGCTGCTGAGGAGCAGCGCTGTTGGACTGATGGTTAATTATGTCCTCACTGATACTTTAGTTTTTCATAGGAGTCTTTGGCTGATGTCAAGGACTTCTGTATCCTGAAGGTCATTTATTTTTCTTCTTCTGAAAAGCATACATTTAAAAGTTAATCCATAATCTATTCCTCAATGTTACAACACATGAGGGATAGAAATTCAAAATCACATTTGTAATACGTTGGACTGGTCAATTTTATTTGTGTGATTATACACGGTCAGCAAATCAGGGACTTCATCACAAAAAGATACTCCAAACAATAAACCTATAAACTTAAGCCAGGCTTAGAAATGGCACTTATACAGGAAACATGTAGGTGAGACTTCAGCTTTGTTTTTCGGCTATTCCCATTGTATTTCAACTTCCCACACGAGACGGCCCATGCTGCTTACGCTGAAGAAATTGTTTTGAGTTGTTCAGCATTTTATTTACCAGGTTCAAAGTTGACATTATTAACACGTCCTCAACAACAATACACTTAAAACAGGCTTGCTTGCTAATCTGACTCTTGTTCCCTAACTAAGAGCCACAGCCTTTCTCCCATATATAATTAAGAGCCAAGCTGAAAAGCTTTCATCATTATGTTTGCTGTTGCGTGCCCTTGAAGTCAAAGTACTCAGGGCCTCTGTATCTTTGCCGAGGGATATTGTCACCCAGAATAACGAGGGAGATCATCTCTCAATGGAAGGCAAATTATTCCACTCTGTCCTCCACCCATTCTTGCCTGTCTTGCTTTATTGCGCTCATTCATTTGAGTTCCCTGTTCTCTGTATGCAGAAGCCTTGAAGCACAGTGACACAATTATATGCAGCTTGTTAATCACAACTCCTCCTCTGTTACTGTCTCTTTCTTCCCTCCCGTTTTCCTCTCATCCTCTGTTCTATCGGTTTCCCCCCTTTATCCTCACTCTCTTTTTTTTTTCTTTTTTTCCATCCCTTATTTGACCTCCCTTCCCATCCCCCTCGACGACAGCACTGTGGCTTTTCAGACCATACAAGGATGCTAGTCCCTCTCTTTCTTCTCCTCTTTCACCCTCCTCCTCCACTTTCTTGATGACTGCGCTGTATCATTATTGACTGCACAGGAATGCAGAAGGAGTCCAGATAGACCACATCTTGATCGATACAGCTTAACGCAGCTAGTTGTTTATTCATATCGCCAGCACAGCCATGCGTCTGGTTGCCTGACGGCTTGTCTAGACTTTTTTAAGCCCTTCTTAATGTGAGCAGTAAATTGTTACTTGTTTTTGGTGAATGAATGGAAATATTTGTGTTGATTGGTCCTTTAGATTGTAGTTAATAAACAGAGGACTGAAAGTGGATAAAAGATAGATGGATAAATAAATAAAAGTGAACTGGACTGAAAAATTTAAAATGACTGAAATATGAATAATCTAAATTATTTGAGATGCAAGTGAGTATAGTGTGTTGTTTTTTTTCTGAGGGAGAACCCAGAGGCACTGAATGCAAATTTGTTAGACGATTTTGCATTGAGCATGGAGTGATTTTAAAAGAATCCACATAGTTTACCAATTTACTGAGATCTCCCTAACCCTTGTGTTGTCCTTGGGTCAAAATGACCCGCAGCTGTATTCAACCAAGTTCTATTTTATTTTCATATTTTTTGGGATCATTGGTGACACGGAGGCTGTGAGGGTTTCTTTAAAGAATGTTGACCAATGATCCCAAAAAAATATAAAAATATAGAAATAAAATAGAACTTGGTTAAACACAGCTGCGGGTCATTTTGACCCGAGGACAACACGAGGGTGAATTCAGGTGTCTCTGTTGGACAGCTGACTCAGGTTCTTCATGCAGGTCACTACTTAGTTAGTATCTAACTTCATGTCAGACCATTCCCTCTTTAATCCTGTCAGAGTATGGCACTGCCATGTGACAGAGTGCAGCTGCTGACCAAGATTTTAATGTGCATGACGTGAAATTCTTGTTATTTAAAAAATTCAACTTGAAATGGAGTAAAGTGCTTTGAAAACTTAGGGGTGTTGATGGTCTTGGTGCTAATTTCGTGGTGGGTTATGGGATTAGAGAATTTTTTTTGATGGAAATATGGAAGATTGACTGTTCATTTTATGCATAGAGGATGCAATAAATGCATTTTTATCTGCAGACCTTTATTTAACACAACAAACAGCAAGTAGTATAGCCTACGGTGAGAGCTCAGCACGTCAGCCAGGTCAGGTAGCTTCATAGTAGACAAAGCTTCTTTAATAACACTTACGGGCGCTCGGATGGGCGCAGGTACATTTGCTATTTACACAGCGTGGGCCTTGGACAGGAGAGTGACGACTGTTTCAATCTGAAGCTACCCAAGACAGTTGCGCTTTGAGCCACTTTGCACGAGGTGTACCCTAAGATCGAGTCCCAAGTTGAAAAAAATCAATGGCTTACCCTTCATTGTTTGTTATTTTTCTGAAAAGCGGAAATTATATGGAGTTGAGGTGCTACAGACCAGCAGGACACCACCGTGGCTTGATCTTACATTCACAAGAATGTAGCCCTGTCAATCTGTGGATTTGGGTTTCAATGACCTCCAGTACATCTATGTAACAGGGGTGATGATGACAACACGCTCTAGTTTATTGGCATTGATTAATGAGCAACAGCAAACCAAAGTGCCTTGTCATCAGACAAATCGAATGAAGGGGAGGCAAGTACTGGCCTCTTTGTGCCGGCTGCATCATGCCGCTAAATGATTGATCACGCTGTGAAGATTCCAGACAAGAGACAGAGTGAGTAGTACTCCAGTGCTGCAGCTTTCTCTGAAATGATTGCTTGTAATGCCCCAATGGGGAAAAATAACAGTGCTCTCCAACCAGCCAGTAGATTTTATTTGTTGTTCTGCAAACCTTCCCTAATATGGTAGCGGCCTGTTTTCACCTATTCATGGCGTCCTCTAACATTTCAAATCATCACATGGGCTTTAGAAGAGGCTTGGATAATGCAAGTCCTTGATATTAAGTTGATGGCCACTGCAGTTCATCGATGACGAAATGAATGGATAAGGGCATCTTTTGCCTCAACAGAAATTGAATTAGTCTGATGTCATGCTTTACTGCCTGTGTAACACCGTGTCCTAAGCCTTAATTTCTGTCTGTCTGTACTTCTCTCTCATTCACGGCAACTTTGTCCTTACAAAGGACTCACAAAACCTTCCCCCGGATGTCTCCCTCCGCTTGTCCTCTGCAGTCTCCTGTGTTTTTGAGTCCACACCACTCGCCTCCCTCATTTTGTATGTGACGTTGAGAAGAGGGGTGGAGTGCATCTGCATTATTTACAGTAGCTCTTAACCTGGCAGGCTCACTCTCCCCACTGCCCAGAGCTATTTTTAGAAACGCCTTTGCTTTCGAGGCTTCAAAAGGTGAAATTTGATGAATCGAGCAGGTTAGGGAGAGACTGAATCGACAGGATCCAAAAAGAATATGTTCGCATCGATTTGTTTTGGCTGTTGCTTGGTAAGAGATAAGAGAAATAATGTTGGTAATTAAAGATCATACAGCCTTGGTTTTGTGCTGCATTAATAAAATATCAGAAATGAGCAGAGTTTTTTTTTTTTTTCAGTGCTGATCCTCTTGACATTTAAAAAAAATTCATTTATTGTGACAGACTGCGAACTGCTTCATAAACCAACACAATACAGGCTGACTGAAGCACAAAGAGACCTCATCTATATTAATAAATGTTCCACTGCTCTTTACTTACGCATGGTTGAATGGGGCTACCCCCGTATCATTATTAGATAACACATGATGAAGTGCAGTTCTGACTGTGCTGCACGGGTCCTCGCACTGCGTACAGGTCGTATGAGGACTCGGCCTGCCGACTCTCAAAATGTCCTGAAGGTGTGCTGCGGGTGCTGAAAATGTCCTTTTGCCTAATGAATTTCATAATCTTGCAACGTGACATGTCCCTGCGACACTTACTGAACTCCTCCTGAACTTTTCAGTGGCTGTGAAAGTTGGTTTAGAAAAGTTTAGGTGTAAGTGATTGCTAAAAAAAAAAAAAAAAAAAAAAGCTATAACTAATGATCTATTATTAATATATTAACAATAGATGATGCGACTATTTGTATGAAAAATGTAGTGCTGTAGTGACAAATAAACCTGCAGAGAATTATCACCCAACAATTCACCTTATGCCATAATTCTGCAAATCTTTTTGTTTTTCTTTACTGTTTTCAAGAAGACAACAACCAGAAAAAAAGCAACCCTTTGCTTGTTGCTGGGGAAACAACGAACTTAACATAGTGGTGCACTTAGCAGGTACAGAGCCACATATTTCCCTCAGGAGTTGGTAAACAGAACTAAAAAGAGAGTGAACATTGGACATCCATCAGTTGACCCAAATCCAACTGAACAGTAGTTATGTATCTGCTGAATGTGTAAACCGCTTGTGAATAAGTGTATCGGCTTTATAAAAATGTTAGGTTTGTGTTCATAGCTTGCTCCTCCTGTCCTCGTGACTCTGTCCAAAATTCAAAAATGCTGCAGTAGCAGCACCTCAACAGCAAGCTAATTAACAATACTATACAATACAATAATACTGTCCACCCGGAGGAACAATGATTTGTACAACCACTCAGTATTTAGTGCTTTGTCGCCTTGGCACCGACTTTGTCGTTATAGAATGTAACTCCCACTTCGGTTCACCCTTTCCTCTCGGGAGGTTTCTGTACTGGCACTGGGTCGTATCAACCGGCGCTATATTTTGATATGTTGCCAAGTGAGGCACATTCACCGAAGAGGCCGCTGGTACTACAATGACTTAATTGAGTGGCGTATTTGTTCATTTCTGTTGCATCGAATTTTGCAGTTAACTGTCAAGGGGTTAAATCTAGTGGTTTTAGTTCACCAAAATATTTTACTCATTTGATCATTTTAGTTTATTTATTAGTGTCTATTATTTTCTCTGTTCATAACTTTGTCTCCAAACCATGAGAAAACAATTTAAAAAGTGTCCAGAATGATTTCCTGGTGCCCAATGTTACCAACCAAGTGTTAACTTAATTGTTTTTCTGTTTCGCTGACCGCAAAATCTGAATCCGAAGAAATTCAGTTTACTGCAATGCAAGAACAAAAACAAGCAAGAAATCATAAACAGTGAATTGCTTATCAAAATGGTTGGAAAATAAATGACTGATTGATTGATGAATCCTCTAATCAAAACAAAGAGAATTGTAGTTGGAAGCATAAACAAAGTTTACCTTCTTTCTCTGGCTTTCATAGCAGTCGCTGCGTAATCAATTTACAGCAGTAGACTAATGCAAAACATTCTGCGAGGAGGGAAACAAGCCTGAAAAAAAAAAAAGGAAAAAAAAAGAGATGGAAAACATTTTTATATAACATGTCTCTGTGTGGCTGAGGTCAGCCAAACACGGCGCGTCTTAATAACTGTTCAGCCCTGATCTTAAACTGCCGCCATGTTTGGCTCTACTCTGGGAATGTTGTCATTCAGCCATTTTAAGCGTGTTTGTGTGTGTGTCTCCTTAATATTCGTAATCACAATTTATTTTCTGACATTCGAACGCAGCCGTTAAGTTGTTGTTTGGAGACCGTGGGCCTCTGAGTGAACAGATACAGAGGAAGTGAGTCATTGCACGACTGCCCTTTCAAACTTTTACACTGAAAGCAGCCACAGAGCCAAGGTGCTGCAGCTGGGTTTGTGACCTTCAGTGCATAGACTGTGAGGAAGAATTGTGTTGAGGCAGCTGAGGAATGTATGCACAGGAAACCCATTATATCAGGTTACCGGTGGTATTGAATGCAAAATATATTGCCTGCATGTTGATTTTAGAATACAAGACCACTGTAACAATGAGTCGTTACTGCGTCATAAGGGAGTAAATGCACGAAATACTGTCCTTGTTTGTGCGCACATCTGTGTTGTTTTGCATACACGTGTGGATGTTACATCTGGGTGAAAGCCTCCCCCTGTTGTGTGTCCAAATGAAAATGTGTCAGGTGTACTGCACCTACAACTACTACCTGAACCAGGTCTGAATAGGTTCGGGAGGAGGATGTGTTGGGAAAAGTCTTAGTCTCTCATTTAGTTTCATGGATATATTTATTTTAAGGATAACCAGGAATATTTGAAATGGTAGATTTATATTTCCCTCTAGGATTTTGCAGTTTTTTTTGTGATTGATGAAAAAAACAAAGACAATGTAAGTCCAGGAAAGGAACATGTGATTTCCTGGAGGGACTTAATATTATAGGAATAGGTCTGTTAAAGGTCTATGCCACGACTAACTGCTGTTTTACATTCTAGCTGAACTCTGATTTTCAGCAGTCTTCCTTTCATTAAAGTGACCAGACATCAATCAGCTGAGGACATAAGTGAGACACATGAAGTGTGTGAACTGGAAAAGGGGTTGATTTAAAAAAAAAAAAAAAAACAATGTTTTGCCTCCTGCCCCATACGTAATCAGAATCAATCAAAGGCTCGACTGAATCATCAGCCGTGTTACAGCCTCGTTACTGTGTTGGGAGTGTTTTCAGATGATTACGCTCTTGTCCTCGAGGCAGAACGGAGAGTTCTGTTGAGCAGTGATCATCACCACAACCTCAGCAGAACACTAAGATTTGTTAGATTCATGGAATTAGTTCATCAGACTATTAGTTAATTAGGAAAACGTAATGAATGTACAGTATCAAACAAACGATTATATTCTGTGTATATTGTAGTGTCAGCACTTAACAGTCCTACGTTTACTCTGAGGTAATTGTATTGCGTGAAAATTGGCTTCCTGGAAACCTCAGATGCCCCAAACCATGCAAATCCCACCATGATGGGATCGAAGTCTGGACTAATGACTATGGAGGTTTTAAGTAATCGTTTTTATTCATTTCAGACCACACCTGTAAATAGGTGTATCCATCAAAGATTTACACCCGCAGCTAGGTGCTGACGCCATTTTAAGAGCCCACCTCTGGGAGCTGTTTTGGGTAAACACTTCACATTTTACCCTGACAGCATTTCACAGCTCAGGTAAAGGTCAGGAATGGAGGCAGTGTGGAATCCAGGGGAATATGGTTGCTTTGACTCTCCTTTATTACCAGGCCCCAGCTCTCACTGCTGAGATGTCTTTTTAAACTGAGGCTCGTGTTGTGGGAGAGAAGCGCACAGATGGGAAAGAAAGTCTATGGTGAGTGAGCAGGGTGCAGCTGTTCACAGCCCGTAATAGATAAAAGGATTATATCGGCCATCATCCAACCCTCTTTTTCTTGCAGTTAACGCCTCATTTTTCTCATCGTTTCTCATTTACTCTTGCGGATCTGTCAAATGTCTAGTTGTCTCTTTTCTCTGGTTTAATTTCAGCCCCTCCTTCTCATTAAGTTGCCCTCCTTCGATGCTCCTCAGTCTCTCCTCAGTCAGCTCATTCGTTTCTGTACCTCTCTTTCTTCTTTCTGTGACTTTTGTCACAAGCCAAAGTTTTGGATTGAGAAAATAAAGATGGTAGATCAAAAGCAGACAGAGGTGTCGTGTTCATTCGGCGGATCTATAGTTCATGGACTGACTAAAAGAAACTTGCTCCCGGGCATCTGACACTAAAAGACAATCTGATGTTACATGGCCGCAGAATTTAATTAACTGAACATGGTCCAGTGCGCACGAATGCCACAGAGTTCATTAAAACAGAAGTGCTTTGCCACAAACAAACTGTGACGCTGACCTTTCATTAAAGACATTGATGAAGAAGTGGACGTGATGTCACTTGGTTCGTTAATCTTTTTAATTCACTCAATCCTCTAAAATAAAGTATATAATGTAAAGTAAATCATAATATGCAGACCATTCAGGCGATTCATGGTTAAAGTAATCTAAACGCAAAATTTTACCTAAGGGGCAACCAACAGTGACATCACCTTTGGTTTGCCTTAAACTACAAGTTCGAACTTTGGCTGAACATTTGTTTTCCAATGTTTTCTCAGTTTAGGTGACTTTCAAAAGTTGAATGAAGCCTTGAGAAATAGGATGCAGGCTGTGGTGAAGCAGTACTTTAAACGGTTGAAAAATAACAAGGTCCATTTAACGGATAATCAGGTTTGTGTGATATGATCCAAAGCTTCATAACGGCCACTGAAATGGACCTTGTGATGAGGTTGTTTTTTCAGTTTAACACTTGACTGTTGAGCCGTCCAGTTTGGTTGTCTATGAATGTAATGTGCCTTATGCCTGTTTCAGTAATGTCTCAACTTTTAATTGGAGTCAGTTGCTGTCACACTGAAGTATGTGAACTCATCCTGTCTTTGTTTCCTCCTTCAGTACCGGATCGGACAGCTGTACATGATCAGTAAACACAGCCACGAGCAGAGTGATCGAGGAGAAGGGGTGGAGGTCGTCCAGAACGAACCGTATGAAGACCCGGCGCACGGCCAAGGACAGTTCACAGAGAAACGCGTCTACCTCAACAGGTCAGTGCTCGACATGTGATTACGACATGGTGTGTGGGGTACTGTTAGACTCTTTGTTGCAGTTGATGTAATGTCATTTTGATTCAGTCTGTAGCCAACTCCCGAACAGAGATGTCTGTGTTTGGCACAGTCCTCTTTCCCTCGGGACATATTTTGTGAATTGGGAAGAATGACATTAGCCATTGTGTTTGAACAGTTAACGAAAATAGGACTGTTCACAGAAACCTTCTCAACATTCAATATAGCATCAATGGTATCAAGCTCACATTGGTTGACTGAATGAGCCCCTTAGCGCACTGCAGAACTGAAACACTAAATAAATAACATTACAAAAATGCCAAATGAGCCAAAAGCCACTTTCTTAAAGGCTTGTTTGCCACCTGGGACTTGATCTTCTGTTTTGAAACTCACTTATTCAAAAAAGAGATCATCTTAAGCCATGATTTTTTTTAATTTTTTTTTACAAAGTTAGAAATTCCTGGTGTACTGGGTGTGTAAAGCAGCTGGATTAAATTCAGTCTATTGATGAGGTCTGTACGTGACATGCTGACGTACTTATCCTGGTGCATCTCACTGCATCCCATTAGCCTTTTTGTGGACTTTGTTCTACATACAACATTTTTTTTTTTTACAGGAATAAAAGCGAGCTGACAGAAAGAAGGAAAGAGAATATGTTGAAGAGAAGAAAGAGGAAAAGAAAATGAGAAAAGAAACAAAAAAATGTCAAGAGTGAGAGAGAAAAGGGAAAGAGGCAGAGGTGCCATAGGCCATTTCTCTGAGCACAAATACCTGTGTCAGCGTTCGCTATGCCGGGGAACTAATTATGTTGAGTCAGCACCGCTCTTCTCTGCAGAGGAGCGAGAGAAGGCAAAGGCAGCAAACAGATAAATAGGATTTTTCATTGAGGTATTTTTTATTCAGTTTTCTCTCTGTTGAATTAGAAAAGTAAGAATATAAATGAAGAATTTTATTAACAAATTCTTCCAAATCAAAAAAACAGTTGCTTGAGGCTTTTTTTTTTTTCATGGTACAGAAACCATGGGATGAAAAGCAAAGGCATAATAATTGTAGTGTAATAAATAAGCCTCGGGTTTTTGTCTTGACACACCCATTCAGAACGAGTTTTAATTTCAAAGATATCCATGCATGACAACCTGGACACACAAAAGCCATAGTTAATGCATTTTAAAGTGTGTTCAGCTTTGTTTTTTCTAAAATATGGCCAACATCTCAGGACAAATATTTCCTGTACTCTCTTCAAGCCAGTTCATTTAATTCACAATTAATTTTTTACCAGATTTCAACAGCTTATTAAAACTATTGTTACAAAGGAGGAATTTGTATTGAGGCAATGCAAAAAATAATGAAAAGGAATGTAGAAAGAGACATTAAAAAAACCAATAAAAAAAACAGCAACCACCCAACTCTTAGCTTTTATGTCCATTTGAATCTGTTTATATCGAAAAATACAGTGTTGACCTGTCACCATGGTAACTCTAATTTCTTTTAGGTAAAATCTATGAACGCATACTGGGGAAAAAACCCCACTAACATGACTTACTGTGGTTCCCTCACACACCTGTTGACCTGTAAGTCTTTGTGCCGAAAAGGTGTTAGTCTGGTTCTGTGTCTGATAGAATGTAAAAGCTCTAAATATGAACCTGATAAACACATCTGTGCTATTATTAAAAGCGTACACCTCTGAATGATAAAAGGAACATACCCTTCAGACAAGAAACAGAAAAAAAAAAAAAATCTAACCTATTAGTAATTTCTGGTTGTTCAGAGGTGTGCAGGTGCTCGTTCCTGATCTTGCATAAAGTCATGTACAATCCAGTTTTTGTCGCATGAAATCAATAACCATGATTAACTACTGATCTGGCCCATTCAACTGGCCTACCTTGTGACTCTGCAACAACTAAACATTTAGCTTTGATACACCAGCAGGGGACTCAATCTGGACTCCTTCTGTCACGCTTCAGCCACCTCATTAGCTCTCCACAATCTGCCTCGTACAGTACTTTACTACTTGGCTTGATCACATCCAACCCGAACACGTCCATGTTTGTTCTGTCAATAACTTTCATTTCAAGAGCAGAGAAGGAATGGTTGACGTTATGATTAAATAAGTGTTGCCTTTCCTTAAGTGGTTTTTTTGTTGTTTTGTTTTTGTTTTTTAAATACAACCACCAGCTTTGGTATGAAAGCAACGTGGGCTCCATCGCAGCAGATTTTGGCAAAGACCTTTTAAAAGGACAGGGAGGGAATGGGAGGAATCAACAGATGGACGTGTGGGAGGAGTGTCAGTCTCTTTTGTTAAAGGGAGGCGAGAGAGAGCCTGCCTGCCAACATTCACAATATGTGACCATCGAAGGCTGATTTCATGCACAGCGATCACGACGCAACGAACACCATTTTTGTCCCTCCTTGAGGAAATGTTTTCCTGTCAATCAATCAAACAATCGAGCCTGTCGAAATAATGGACATGGCCTCCGTAATGTCGCCAATTTGCTGCAGAGTGGTTTCGAAACTCGGTGTCGATGACTCTGACCATCACAATCTTGGCAGTGCCAGAGTCAGCCGTACTCCCAGTTAATCCAAAAATTAGCAAAAGGAGGTGCGTGGGTGGAGCTGAGGTGGGCCCAGTGAAGCCTGGTTGCTGAAATCAGCGCCAACAAGAGTCTTTGCTTGTATGGCTCTGACTGAAAGTCAATGGCTTAAACTTGAAGATGGCAAGCCAACCTAGCTGAAACAGACCAAAACCGTTTTGTACCATACTGAAAAGATGTTTATTTCTTCTGTAAAATTAAGTATTTTGAAATTGAAGTATATGCAGACGTACTCACTTTTGGAGCCGTCTTCAAGTCGCCACTGGAGGAAATGCAGTTTTTGGCACTTTTTCAACCCCGGAGATTTCTCCTTCGATAGAAGTCAAACACTTTGGTGTTTGACACGTCTCATAAATAAGTTCTTTGCGCAGCCTTAATTAAAATCTTACCAGAGCTCAGAGTTCGACATTAGAGAATGTCAAGCATGCAAAGTCGCAGATCAAGTCACCTGAGTGCACATACTGACATAACATATAATACGGAGGTTCAGGGTGCAGAAAAGGGCTAACAGGTTAAGAAAAGTCTCAAGTCTCAATCTGAGGCTGCAACCTAAGGAACTGTTCATCATTTCCAGGAGTTTAATTAATACCGCTCTGATATCTCTACTAAATATGAAGCTACAGCTAGCAGCTTGTTATCTTAGTTCAGCACAACACTGGACACTGAGGGAAATTGCTCGTCTGGCTCCGTCCAAAGAAATTGTCGACCTGGGACACATTAACATGTTATATCTTGTTCCTTTGTTGTGCAGTGACCAGAACATGGCAAACTGCAAAGATTTTTTTGGTTTACAAATCAATCTTGTTTTGTCAGACCACAAAATGTTGTTTCCTATTTACAAACAAGAAAAGCAGCAAATATTCATAGATGTGAAGCGAGAAAAAGGTAATCTACTCTGCAAAGCAAATTGTTCTCGGCCTTTGAAATATTCCAATACTCTGAAAACAAGTTCTATTTTTAAGATCATATTTTTACTTCAGTGAGTAACCGCTTTCATAAAGGCATTCTTTATGCTGCTACGCAGCTGATTTATGGGAAATAGAAAGACTAGCACTTGTTCCTCCCTAATTCCCGCCGCTTGCGTACTTTTGGAGCACTTACAGGCCTTAACTTCCAGCTATTCCACTGATGCTGCTCCATAACCAGCAGATCAAACGGTGATTGTGTGAATGTGAACTGGATGTTCCTGAAAACAGATCCAATTTTCCAATTTAATACCAAGCCATGCAGTACTTAATCCATGATTAGAAGATTTGGGTCCTCATGTTGCTTTTTGGTCCTTACTTTTCCTTGTAGTTCCAAAAGGGTCCTTAAAGGTTTTATAGGCACCATGGAGATATCCTAATGTTCAGTAAAATATGTTTTGGTCTCTTTTTGTAAGACTGAAAGGAGACCAACTTCCTAAAATCAAAGCTTTTTTGGAAGCCCTTTTTCTTTTTTTTTGGAACCAATTTCACCCCCCAATAAATCCTTCGCTGATACACGCTCCCTGTCCCGCTCCTCATTCGTCTCTGTCTGTCTCAATGTCTCCCTGCAGTAAATTACCCACCTGGGCCCGAGCAGTGGTTCCTAAAATTTTCTACGTGACGGAGAAAGCATGGAACTACTACCCTTACACCATAACAGGTGAGTCTACAGTGCAAATGTGTTTGCCAGACTATTCAGCTGTTCACCACTCACCTCGTATCAAATCCAGGTAGCTGCTGTTACAGAAGGAGCCCCACTGTGACTTCGCTAATTCTTGTCAGGTGTAGAACCAGTGAGAGGCTCAGCACTGCAGTCACATGAGGACTTTTTTTTTTTTTTTTCCTTGAGTCAGCTTCTCTGTTTTAAAATGGTTTTTTTTGTCAAGACACAGTTCACTGTGCTCTCACCATCGGTGCAAACACTTCATTTGGTGTGAAATGATGATTTTCAAAAAGCATGGAGAGGAGACATGATACAGGACTGCCGATCTTTACAGCGCTTTTTTTTTTTTTTTTTTTTTTTTACTTTGTGGAAAAAGCTTTTTGCACCAAAGCCCCTGTGCAGGCCCAGACATAATGTTGTATAATCTAGGGATTTCTGATGCTCACTTTTCAGCTGCTCCATATGTGGTATGTGAAGGACATATGGAGGTTTGACCACAGTCAGGCTTATAGTAAGTATGGACATGTGGATCATGAGCTGGAGACTGCGACACAGGAAATACGTTTTTATTGCAACCTAAGCAAAATGTTAATGAAATGTGTGAGGTCAGGAAGGAGGATTTTTCAACATTGATCGATAAAGTATAAACTTAAACTCAAAAAGCTGACGGTATTTACAAGTGATAGCATCAGCAGATACGGTAGATCTAATGCGAACTCAGAAGTGATGATGCGACACTGATGACACTGTCAGACGCACCATTGCAGCTTTTTGTTTATCACTGTTTGCCCTTTCTCACATGGTGTCTTGCAAGCAAACATGTTAATGCCATGGAAACATGCTCAAGCTGTCACATATTTACATGTTTACAGTTTTTTGCCAGAATGCAAATGCTTTCAATACACGCTGACTCTCGATGAGCAGTGGAACCTTGCGTGAATCACCAACATCACAAGCAACCAGTATTCAGGAGTGCAATGATCAGAGCACCGGTGCACAGGACATATTCCTGTGATACTTTAATGTTTCTGATCATTAAAAACAAATTGCTATGAGATGAGGAACACGGATGAAAGGGATTTTTTTTTATTTTGATGAGCGCAAATTCAGAGAAAGTAGGGAAGAAATTCACAAAGGAGGGGGTGAAGTGAGGGATCAAATATGTGACACTCAGGATTTTATGCAGTCTGACACTTTTTTTTTTTTTTTTAATCTATTGTGGCCTTCACATTTCATTCTGTGGAAATGCTTGTAAGGCTGTGTAACTAATCTTGTCTCTGTTGTTTTTCCTGTGCCCTGACCTGATGTCTGTCACCTCTGTCTGAAGAATATACTGTGAGTATTCTCGATGCGTGTTTCACACCTTCTTTTTTTTTTGCTTTGCAACTATTTAGAGCTAATTGAAGACATAGAAGATGCCCTGAATTTCTTTATGATCACATCATGTTGGATTTGTGGCAACATGGAGTTCAAAACACAAAGAAAAACAGGAATCGTGTCTCACTTCTTCACTTGAAGCTGTCTAATAGCCCCTCCTACATTTACTCTTTCACTGTTTGTTTTTATCTACATCAGGGGATCCAATTTGTTTTCCTCCGCAACTTGTGTGTGGCCAAACTGGTTCAAAACGTGTCAAATAAAGCGCACTGGCATAAGATTTAATTAGCGATATCTAGTGTTTCCCCTTCGATTGGGACCGCCCGCCCCGCCTGAGAGAAACGCACGTCTAGGTCAAAACGGTATATGGCTGCACCCTGTGTGTGACTGGGGGACTTTTACGTTTAAAAAGGGAGATTTTTTTCTTGGACAGATTAAAAAATAGATTACTAAAAAATTGCTGAAATTCATTACCAAATATATTTGGGCAGCCCTCAATATACCTGGCCCCGCCTGCCCGCCGAAGTAAGTGTATGCAGGGGAAACGCTGCATATTATTCAAACCTTCAGCAATCTACTCAGAACTGGGTCGCAGGATACTGGTAGTTCCCGAGCTCTGGGTTGAAGACCCCTGATTTACATGATAAACACCTAGTAACATACTCTAAACATACTAAAGTGAGTCAGCTGGTTAGCCTGTAACTAGTCAAATGTTACAGAAATGCAAACATTACCACATTAACGTATGTGTGGTTCAATCTTTTCAGAGGCTGTAAACCCTGTTTGCAGAAGTGAATCATGCAGCCTTTAGGTCTTTTAAAGTGTAGCCCCAGTATCTGACGGTTACTGAATTCACCCACAAACTGATTAGGTTCGTTAGTGGCAAAACCTACATCTTTTTCATCTGTGCTGATTAAAAGAACTTCTACAGCATAGGCACACAAACACACCCACCAGCATGTTTTCACTAATAAGCAGAGTGCCCTATGTGACCTGTGATTAACTCTTGAAACACATTAAAGCTTTGGCAGAACAAGATGACACATTTTAAGATGCACATGCATGTGATCAGGCTTAGCTGTAGGGCTTCTGTTGTGCAGAGTGAGAAATGTCGACAGCACGAGTCAGGCCGCTTTAGGGCGCGGGGATGAGAGGGGAAAGAGGACAATGTTGTGACAGTGACAGAAAGCTTAATATTGTCCCTTGTTTATGTGTGGGAGCGTTTTGTGCTCATGTGTGAGTCAGTGTAAATACACCCATGCACGATTTAGTTTTTTAGGCACAAGACTCACAAAAGTCTTAAGAATTGTCTTGGCATTTGTCACTTTTGACAAGCAGATAGAAACTGAAATCCTGCACCGTCTGTCACGGCTTGGGCTTTTGTTTTCTTACTATACACTGAGGAAAAACGTAGAGCGAGAGAAGAAAGTTCTGCGCTGATCAAAGCACTTTGAAACATGGTACAACAAAGCATGTAGAAATGTCCACTTTTATAGAGTACAAATATAACATCAAACATGTAACCGTCTCTTGATTATCACAAGTGAATGTGTGTTAACTTCTATTTTTACTCTTTAAAAACCTTAAAATGCAGTTAAACAACAACAAAGGAAAAACTCTGATACACAGTGCTTTTGTCAAGCACATTGCTTTTTATTATACTTACTTCTTTTGTTGTTGTTTTTTTACAAGTGGTTTTACATCTTTTTCTTGTGTAATCCACAGTGCTCATTCCTGCCCAAGTTCTCCATCCACATAGAGACAAAATACGAGGACAACAAAGGATGCAACGATAATGTGAGTACACTGATTGTAAGGTGGGAGCTTTGAATGGTGATCTCGGTGTTTCCTCACAGTCACATGCCCAATGGGACACAGTATGAGTGCCCTGTACATCTGCATGCATGTCTCCTCAAGAACGGGGCAGAAGTTCTCCAACTTTCGGACCATGTGCAGCTATGTCAAAAAAAAAAAAAATACCAAGTACCAAGTAATTTTTCAAAAACATAAAATGAACTGATTTGACCAGGTAATATTCTCAGAAAGGCCAGATAACAAAAATGATTCCAAGTTAGTGGTGGGAGGTGTGTAGAAACAGCTGTTTGTAGCTTGCTTCCATTGTGTGCTGTGCTGCACAGATTGCAAGGTCCCAAATTTGGCTCATACATGACAGTTTAAGGTGGCACAGTTGTGCCATGGTTTGCACCATCGCCTCACAGCGAGGAGGGTCTGGGTTCGATCCTGGCTTTTCTGTGTGGAGTTTGAATGTTCTCCATGCATGTCAGGTTCATTGGTGTGAATGTGTCTATACGTGTTGGCCCTGTGATAGGCTGACGGCCTGTCCAGCGTGTACCCTGCCTTCACCCAAAGTGAGCTGGGATAGGCTCCAGCCCCCCCCCCCCCTCCCCGTGACCCTGTTCAGGATATAGCAATGGATTGATAGATAATGGATGGATGACAGTTTAAAACCTGATGACAATACACCAGCTTGTATACAGTATATTTAACATATGCACTACTTGTGACCCATATATGAGCTACCAGAAACTCTTAACAATTGAAAAATAAACTCTTCCTTATTTATTCATTACTGAACACATAATACATAGCTGTTTCTGTTTCTTGTTCCTCAGTTGACATAAACACCATTACTGCTAATGTCAGCCCATTGGCCCAGTCTGTTAATCAGTGAAGCTCTAACTCCCACAGAAATCTCTCAGCTTCATGTAATTCTGCCGTCTGTCTCTTCTTGTTCTCGTACAGAAACATTTAAAGCAAAATAAGCCAATTAAAAACAAAATAGCACATACAGTAACATGCATATGGTAGAATAACAAGACCTCTGCAAAGGCGACGCGGGTAAAATTATCCAGGCAGATTTGGTAATTCACAGTCGCATGTGCATCATATCACTCTGCCAACTATACATGAGTCTTGAGAGTTTGCCAAAAAGTGCTCCACTTCTTGGGCAGCTAATTTCATTTGGACTGTTGGACTCTCACTCTACGCTCCAGTTTATGGAGGCATTAGTCATTTAATGAAAGGCTGCCAGTGCTTGGACAGTGAGGAAGTGGAATGGTCGGCTGGTGTGCAGAAGAACAAACAACTTGAAATATATTGTGGTGTGGGGCCAGCTGGGTAATTTTATTGTGTCTTTATATGTTGCTTTTAATGGTAGATGTGTACACCGAGCATGGCTCCCAGTGCCTCAAGTATCTTGTTGATGCGTTTGAGTGGTTTACATGTGCTCATAAAGCACGGAGACAGAAAGGGACAAGCTGTCAGTGTGCATTAAACATGGAGTGATGTCTTGGATTGATGCTTGTTTGGTCTGACAAGACAAGGCGATAGATCAAAGACCTTTTAAATGATATTTTAAGAACAGAAATCGCCTTCAACAAATGCAAGTCGTGGATAAGAACTAAGAGAATTCACTGTTGTGTCCCGTAAATATGAGGTTGCGTGTGTGTGTGTTTGATTCTGTTTGAGATGCCTGTGGATATGAGTTGAGATGCAAGAGTGTGTGCTGTCTACACTCAGAAACACACGCAGACACACTGAGAGTCACTGATTCAATAACACAGCTGTGCACTACTTTGTATAACATCTTTAGGGCGAATAAACAAAAGCCTTTACATGTTGTATGACCAGGTCATGACTGTGAGATGTGTATTTGCTATAAAGGTGGCTGTCAAATAATACGAATTCAGCTGTGGGCTGCGTTCTTTTGAAGATTTAATTTAACTACAGGCTCTCTGAACATGAGTCATGTTTCCCTTTTGTAGCCACTATTAGGGCGTAACCCACATCTGTCCTCTCGGCTCGTCTTTACACTGTGTAAGCAAGTAACAAAAAAAAAAGTGAAAGGGAGAAGGACCAACTACATGGAAAGGAGGACGGACGAAAGGATGTAAGGAAAGAAAAATATAGAATATTGTAAGTGAGGGAGAAAAATCATGGCTATATGGACAGGAAATGAGTGGGTGTGTGAGTGGTCTGGACGTGATGCACTTTTTTACTTTTTTGAATGGAGGGTGTGGTAAGAGTACATGACATGCAGGATTCCACACTGCTGTTCAAAGACACACACACACACACACACACACACACACACACACACACACACACACACACACACACACACACACACACACACACACACACACACACACACACACACGAGCATGCTCATACTTAAATACTCCTGTTGCTCTAATCTCTCCAAGGACTCCTAAAAAACACAGCAAGCAGAATGAGAAAACACATCTGTTTCTTTCTTCTTCTTTTACTTTTCAACCTTCAAACACAATTCATTTTCTATTTTTTTTTTTTTTGGTCTATTAATATGTTGCTGCTAATATTACTGAAATAACTTGCTTGTGTTTTGCATTTGTAGTTTAATCGGACATAAAAATTAACAAGATGAAGTGTACCAAAAAATGCTGGCATACATATTTAAATAGTGTATTGGCAAATTCAGATAAATTATATTTATATAGCGTCAAATCACAACACAAGTTATATCAAGGCACTGAACATAGTAAAGTCCTAACAACAGAATATTATACCATTATAGAAAGGAAACCAACAATTCAACAATACCCACATGAACGACTATTTGGGAAGGAAAAACTCTCTTTTAACAGGAAGAAACGTCAAACAGGATAGAGACAACGCCCAGTAAACAACATTGACAGACTTTGAGATTTTCCCTTATTGAACAATTGATCCACAACATACAGAATATTGTCACGTTACAAGCAGTAGCATTAGAGCTGTAGTTACTTTTAAGGTAGGTGTGTCTTTGAGCATATTTAAAATAACTCACTGTAAAAGCCTTTAACAGTACATGTACAGGTGACAAGTCTTGATCACTGGCATCGAGGAATGTTTCACTCATGGGCTGCCAATGTGTGTAGCGTTCACTTTATCTTTCACTCTTCCAACCTCTGTCTTTCTGTACAGTTGCATTAGTGCAACTACAAACTAATTAATTGCAAAACTCCCGTCTGTTAAAGTATTTTTGCCGAACTTCTGAAGCCTACTGAAGATATTTGCTTTAAAACTGTTCTCTCAATTAATTAGTGAACTCATTTCCCCCTTTTTTTCATCTGTTTAAACTAATCCATGTTCCTCTCAGTCTTTTATCAACTTTCTGACATCCTTTTCTCCTACTCTGTTCACATCTTTGAAATTCAACTGTAACCTTCAACCACAGCAACCACACTATTTAGTCTGTAATATACAAAAGCAACATGTTTAAGCAAGCCTTGCTCTTGTCATAGAGAACATAATTTTGTTAAGTTTTTAGGAGCTTATCCTTGGGGAAAAAAGCATTACAAATAATAAAGACATTACAAAAGAGAAAAAGGAAAGAAGCACTCACTTTTTGTACAATCAGCTGACTTATCAACATATGACACAGTAATTGAAGTCAGCACTGTGTCAATTTACACTATTGAATGGAAGACATGGGCAGAGAGCGACCCCTAATGGCTGTGTAGGCAATGACAATGTGTACTTCTAGCTGCTTGGCTTTCGATGAGGGTACACAGGTTAGGTTAGGTTAGGTAGTTACTTTATTAATCCCCGAGGGGACATTTTTTCGCTACAGCAGCATACAGAAGCAATGTGTGACAAAATACACAGTCAAACATCAGTAGCTTCAGTCACCCAATAGGTACAGTTCTGAGTTGGAGGAGATTACTTTGAGTGGCACTGGGAGGCAAACCGATCTGCCCTGTTTTCAGATCTTCGACGGCGAGCTGAAGGAGCAAGAGAGGGATGTGTGCTTCATCGACATCGCCTACGATGAGATCCCCGAGCGCTACTATAAAGAGTCTGAGGTGAGCTTGTGTAGGTGTGAGTTTTCAGATGCTTAGGGCTACTGGGAGATAACACGACTGGAGAGGTGTAAGTGTACTGCTGAATCTGGAAACGGTAGTAAGACAATGGGATTTACACAGAGCAGTATGATTTCAGTTGATGTTGTGATTGTTTTCTCTGTTTCTACGTTATTTTACTGTGTATCTAATAATTTCCAGTGAAGAAAGCTCTTCTATTCTACAAGGAGCGTCACAAATTCAATAAAAATATATTTGATAATATAAAATTAAAATTGCCCAAACATGGCCTCTACAAATTATGGGGATCTGAGAGCTTATTTCTACTTGTCCTGCAGCTATCCTCGCTAGTTTTAAAAGCCTTTTTGTAGTTCAGAGTCTGTGAAGTGAAAGCTGGTAATTTTCTTCATAGCTGTTTAATAACATATTGCCTCAGCTCTATTGAGGCTGGGTTGAGATTTTCTAAGGACCAGAGGGGTTAATTCGAGTGGTATTTAATACTGACGTTAAGTCATGCATCTAAGTTTAGACTCTCACTGTCTGTCTCCACTCGGGCGCAGAAACAACGTTGCCTGAAGGTTTGGGTTAATTATTGTCATATCAAACGTTTGTGTGTCATCCTCCCCTCCCCACACACACACACTATTGCAGGACTTGAGATATTTTAAATCTGACAAGACGTCACGAGGGATGCTTCAGGAGGGCTGGAGGGACACGCAGGATCCCATCATGTGCTCGTACAAACTGGTCACGGTCAAGTTTGAGGTGTGGGGTCTGCAGACACGAGTGGAGCAGTTTGTACACAAGGTGAGAACTCAACCACGGGATGAATGTTTACCTTTTGTTATAATCAAACTTCCTCAAATCTTTGAATGGTTTTTAACTTGCAGTAATACAAACTGTATTTACAGCTTTCTTTGGCTACATTTATTTTAATTTCATCCACTTGTCCAACCTTTTGGTTGTACTTAAAGAATGAGGCTGCCATTATTCTATATTGTTTTAATTATCAAAAATATCCTAATCAACAATCTGACTCCCCTCGTCATGATATAAATCACTTAAAAGGGGTCACAAATATATACTTTATCAGAAAAATAGAGAATATCACTGTACTTGGCTTAGTGTTTAATCACACACAACAATTCCAGTTGGTCATATACTGTATATGTCATGTACAGCTCTGAATGTCTGAATTCCACTTGTTTGGTCCATCTCATGGTTGGTAATTGGATAGATTATAGGATTGCATTTTATCTTGTCACTTTACGATGTAGTAATGAGGTAATTTTTTTGTGTATATTTCTGACGCTAAGATTGAATTCTTATCATTTCATGGGAACTATCACACCTTCACTGCCTAAATCTTAAGTATTTGGGGTTTAAACATTCAATAATAAAAGACTTAAAAGATGTTGGATCACTTTTGTGTTGCGTTATAGGTGGTTCGGGATGTGCTGCTGCTGGGACACAGACAGGCTTTTGCCTGGGTGGATGAGTGGATTGGTACGTCTGCAAGACTATTAAACTTATTTAAATTATAAAATAATTTACTTTTTCTTATCCGAATAAATGTTGAACCTGCATACAGTAGTAAACCTTTTATATTTGACATGTATTACCTTGCAGCTCTTCATTAATGTTTACTTTTTTTCTTCCACTGCAACTAGTTATTCTTTAAAATGTTAGTACTTTCAGCTACTCTGATTGTAATATTCACTGTATTCGGATTAGTGTTTATTCACCAGCATGCATGAGCAATCACTCCACCTGCATCTTGCCTGTTCACTGCCAGTCCTTTTCATCATCCAACAGCATGGATCCTCCTCCCACCACAAACTCACTAATGACTGTAAACCCTCTCCAGGCATGGTCGGACTTTGTTTGAATTGCAACCTGCACATTGAAAATAAGCCTTAATGCACATCCTTTCATGTTTCTGGATAGATAAATTCATACTTTTTGGTTTATGTATCTATATACTGAAGCAAAGTTGAGAGTTGGCACAATATTAGGAACATTTTTGAAAAACGGTTTCTCTATTATTTACTTAAATAACTTAATTTGAAACTAGATATCAGTAAAACAAAGTATGTGGCTGTAAATAGCAAACGTACGAGTTTGGTAAAAAAAAAAATCTTGCACACCAATTGGTATCTATTATATGAAGGAACAAGTGGACATTTAAATCAGTTAAGAATGATATACTGACTGGAACATAAAAGCTGCTTTTGCTTCCTTGAGTATCTTCTTTGCTCAAGCGGCTGCGCTGTTTACATCCACAAGTGGCTGCAACACATTTACTCACTCTCAGCTATTTTTTTTTTTTTCATACCTGCAGGACGTAGAGAAAATAAGCTCATTATCTTTGCCATGAAACATACTCCTCTTACTCTTCGATGAATAGCACAACTCCCTGCAACCTGGATGTTTTTTGAAATGCTCCTGAAATCTTTTCACACCTGGAATGATTTTGCCTGTGGAATAAGTGAATCTTGGCAGGTGTTTCTTTCTTGTGCTTCCGATGATCCAACGCCTTCATGCTTTTCCTAAATCTTGAAACATCCTTGACCTAATTCATCCTCTCCTCCTGGTGTGACTCGGCCATGTCTAGCTGTCTCCTGTACACTCTTTGGGTCCTGGGAAGCTAGCACTTTAACCACTAACTTTAACCTCAACAAAGCTCACCTTTGCCACCTACTGTAACCCTCCCCTCCCCCACCTGTCTCTCAATGGGAGTTACCAACATTTCGACCTTCGTTCCACCCCTCCCCCTTCTTCCAGATATGACTTTGGATGACGTGCGGGATTACGAGAGAAAAATGCATGAGAAAACCAACATTAAAGTTTGCCATGAGCAGCAAGACCATTCCACAACAAACCCATCTTCACTGGATGACATAGAGATCCATGACAAAGCAAGCGTATGTGTCTTTTTCATTGGTTTTTTTTTACTCCATTGCCCCTTCTCCGTCTCGTATTTGAACCATTGGTGACATGCCTCCGAGGCTACATATAACTGTCCTCATACAGCCACTCCATTATGTCCAACATGGAGTCAAACCGTGCATCCATGAATGGTTAAAAATGTAAAGAATATAGTTGATAAAAAATATTTTTTAATTTTCCCTCTAAATAATCCCTAATTAATCTCTTTCCAATCTAGACATGACAATGGATGAGGTGAGAGAGTTTGAGCGCACCATCCAGGAGGCCACCAACCAGAAGATCGGGATCTTTCCCCCGTCAATCTCCATCAGCGAGACGCCCATATCCTCCTGTGCCCTTACTGGCCCCGCCAGCGCCCCCTCCACTCCCATGTGCACTGATGCGCCCGAGTCCCTCTCTGTCTCCAAGGACAGACTCCGCAAAAAATCTGCTCCGGAAACCCTGACCCTTTCTGATCCTGCTCCAAGCGACGTCCCTCAGGGCTCCACCTTGAGCCCATTAACCGATTCAAACCACGTCCAGTCATCCACACCGCCCTCCAACTCTGACCTTGCTGAGGCGGACGAGCAGTAGAGGGACCTTGGAATGTCTTCCCCCACCCTCTGTTTTACTTATTCCCCCAATATGTCTTACGAGCCCAATGAGCCGAGCCTAACCTCCAAACACCAGTGCCCAGAGATTCATGTTCTCTAGCCATATTCAATGATTTGCCATAATCCTGGACACATAGCAATCACTCTAGAAGTCTTCACCAGTGTCATTAATACCATCCAGGCAGCTGTAGACTCAGCCACGCTGACGTGGCTGACTTCCTCTTCTTGTGAGTTTAGCCAGCCATACATCACATATTTTCTAACAACCACCCCTTTAATCAAAACAAAGATCATTGGTAATTTCTTTTGTTGAGTGGCAGTGTTTTACTTTGTGAATAAATTATTCTCATTGTTTCCTTAATTATATTTATTTAATCAGACAAGCTGGCTATGAACTATTGAACTTTGAAGTAGTTGCCTTAACACCACAGAGCCAGTGGTGTTTATTAGTTTTGACAATGTGCGCAAATTAATGACAAATTAGTGGTTGTTTGCTAATCAATTAGGAATAAAATCATTAAAACAAACTAGAGTAGCACAGTAGATGTAATATGTTAGATTAAAACACATTGGACAGACAGCCAAGTACCCTGATCCACCTAACATTTTTCTTGAGCTGTCCAAACTGGCCTGTGGATCCAACTGTACCCATCCTTCCCATTCCCAACTCCAGTTACGTAAGAGATGCAAGATCAGTACAATCATTAAGAGATTATACCTCAGGACTCCCCGACTCTACCTGGCTCTCAATCCAAAGGCAGGGATGTTACTGTACCTTTCTCTCCCTTCTTATTGCCAAACACCTGCATTTTATACCTCCACAGAGATTATAATTTAGTAACTATTGTATGTATTATAGCAGTCTACTTAACCCTTGAGAATGTTTACACATCAGAAACCCTGGAACATTTGCGTATTAGCAACGCTTTAGATTTAGCTGTCATATCTGCACTTGCAGTTTTAACATGACAGATTTAATGAGGCTAAAATTGAATTTGTGAAGTTTACTACTGCGTGTATCTTACTGAAGTTGACTGAGAGGTCAGTACAATACTTCATTATAAAAAATAAAAAAGTCAAATGTTGCCTGAAACAAATACTGGACATCTCGTGTGACATAAATATGGTCCACTTTGATCAAATCAGCAAATCACTTTTATGTCACATGTAGGAACAAGGCCATTTTGAGGAGGTTTTAATCAATGACTGATCTTTGCGCAGAGGAGGTAATAAAAACTCTACATTTTGATTTGAGGAGAAGGGCACGTGCATCAAGCTGACTTGAGTATGTGCTATGTTAGCATTTGCAGAAGTGCTTGCACTTTTGCTTTGCCGGTGCTGGTTGGTAATACAGAGCCAGTGCTTTCATAGGAGCGGAAAACAATTTTGAAACGGGGACATCCTTTGCAGTGACCCATTATTTGTGTTGGGCTTGTACTATAAGTTTCCATTTAAAACCCTAAAGGAGAAACAAATTACATCAGGACAGCAATTTTGATGGAAAACCCTCCTTTTCCATTCAATGATATTATTCAAAGAAAGGGTTTTTATATGCTGCATGGGATGTTAACAACATATATACATATTATGTGAAGTATATATGGATATACTGTAAATGGATGGATTGGTACAGTATATTTGGTGATGCAACTATGGTGTATGAAAAACATGAATGCTTACATTGGAAGTCTACTTATTTTGTATAATAGAAAATGCAGATTTTGAGTGAAACGTAAGCATGTCCAGAGAATATACTGTAGGCCTATAAACTCTTTGAACTCAGTGCCTCTGCATGCAACAATTGTATCATCACATACATGTGTGTAAACCAAAATCTCTTATATTTCAGCTTCAGATACACAAAATTTCATTGCATTATTATTATGTTTTGCCTGTTTTCTATGTTGTATTTAACCGAGAATAAACATGGGATACAGTAGCTGATTTACAACATAATCCGATCGAATCAATCATATCAAACTACGCTATCAGACTTTCAAGTAACAGGGCTAACTTGTTATTTTATTTTAGGAAATTAGTCATTCTTTTGTTCCCCTCTTCATACAAGTACTAACTTCACAGCGCAAATGCATTTTGCACTTTCCAGTCTTTGACACCTTATTTGACAATGAAGGAATGTGTTACATAAATGTCTTGTTGGGTTTGTTGG
Organism: Brachyistius frenatus; assembly: GCF_029030835.1. Classification (NCBI taxonomy): domain Eukaryota; kingdom Metazoa; phylum Chordata; class Actinopteri; family Embiotocidae; genus Brachyistius; species Brachyistius frenatus. The sequence continues at coordinate 434,345 of NW_027210724.1, forward strand.
ACCAAAGTCCTATAATGCAGCATAGTAACTTTGAGGAGAGGCGGTCAAAGAGAAGGTCCTCAGTGGTCTTGCCATACAATCTTGTTAATAATTTGTACAGGTTCTGACTTGCTTTTGACAACAAAAAAACAAAACAAAAACAAAAACAGAATAAACTGTAGCTATTTATCTGTACATGTAGCTTTTGTCTTTTCTTTTTGAGGATAAATTTGCTATATACCAGTTATTGGCCCTGTGTATTGATCTATTCTGTATAGATAACTTACAACTCCGGTATTGACCACCTCTCTTGTCAGGAACACAGAGATCCAGGGACTCGTTTGATCTACCATGGGCTATTAAATTAATGCAAAATATCCAACTGTGTAACATTTAAGCTCTGCTCTGTTTAAAAGAGTAAAACATTAGGTATTGTAAATACTGTTGTTAATGATTAATATAGTAGATTTCTTACATTGAACCTGTTCCAAGTTTCATTACTGATGTAACATGAATGTGCTCAAAGATTTAAAATAGTCAGAAGGATATTCTTTTTATGTTTGTGTGATAAGGATGGCATTTTCACAGACATGGATTAAAGGTCTGTATTGATCCAGGCTATCTGGTAACTGTTGATGTGTCTGTATCTATGAAGTCATTGTCAACTATTGAGCAGACTGAATTCAATTAAGTTTACTCTTCTCAATCAAGTATCAAGACTCCTCATTGTTGTGGTGCACTTTTGACTCTCCAGGGCAAAATTTATTTGACAAGTTGTACAACAAATTGAAGCTTTCCTTTTTAGTGGTGTGGCTGCTTTGACGTTTACTTGCCATGTTAATTTAGAGGTGATTGGCTTTTTGGTTTTCTTTTATCTAGTAAAACCTGCTGTACTTTGATTTTGTGATTGCTGTAATGTTTGAAAGACAAAAAAAAAAAAAAAAAAAAAAAGAGTTTATTATTATTTCTTTGGATTAAAGGACCAATAATTTCACTCCTCCTCCCTTCCTCCTGATGCGGTTTTCATTCGGCCAGGCTGTTGTGCTGTCTCCTGAAAACTGGGGAATGTCTCGCAAACAAGAGTTAGCCAGAACACGTCACTGGGTAAAACCACAACTCGGTGTACTGCAGTATTTGCAGGTGTGGTTCTGGCTTATTCATCTTCATTAACCCTGCTTTGTGAAACAGACCCCAGCAGTGTCATTTTTGTTTAGCTGCTGGAAGTTGGTCTTCGTTCTTCCACTTGAACTATTATTGTATTTGTTATATTTTTACTGCCCTTTGAGGTTCATTTGGTTGTAATTATTGTTTGACTTTTTTTCTGAAATAGACAAATAAACTTTATTAGCTATTGCTACAGTGTCACCATTTATTCTGTTTACCATGCATGTTTGACACAAGTCAACATTATCTTTGTGCTGGAGCCTGATCTCTGGCTCCTTTTCTGCCAGCTAATGGTAACGGGTGATGGGTGACAAGTCAGGACTGCAGGCGTTATTCTTCCTGCACACGAGCCCTTACAAAGTAGTATTCTAACCTCTCGTTATGTTGAGTGAAATTAATAAACGCAATGATGGCTGCATAACTCTTAGCAAAACGGAAGCAAACCAGTTTACATCCCACATGGCTGTCATGCATGGTTTTGTGGTGGCTGTTTCCTTGTTAGTATGGTCTTGCTAATAACAGAGATAAGATAGCTATAATGCAAAGTATGGGCTTGAACGATTTAGCCATTTAATTGATCCACTTCTGGGCCTACACAATATAACTATCTTAGATAGACTATATTGTAATCAGTTACAGAAAAAAAAAAGTCACCTTCTAACTAACAGCAGGGCAAGAATAGGCCTGCACAAAATTGACCCAAATTACTGAAACTCTTAAGAGAGGCTAAAGTGACTCATTATTGCCTTATAATGTACAAAGTGGGATTACAAAACAGGACTTAAATCTTACTGCAACTTCAAAGTCAGTGAAAAACGCCACTTCAGTATGTCTCTGTTACACTAAATATTCATAGGCAACAATTGAAGTTAAATTTGCTGAATTAAACCAAATCAACAAACTATATTAATTATAATTGGTTTTCACAGACAGTAACAGGAAATCAAACCATAAAGCTTGGTACAGATTCTATATCAAATTAAACACCTGTTTAAATGTGCAACAATATGAACTGATGGTCTGTAAAAAATATTATATTATTTGCTCGAATGTTAAATACTAATATAATGTGATTCACCAAGATTATTTGGAGATTGGATTGACAGTAGTCAAGGAACATTAATACTTTCACAACTCATCAGATTCTGTTACAAATATTGCTAAACTATTATTTGTGAATGGAAATATATGACATGACCTTTACTAAGAGCACCCCACCTGCATTTTAAACTCCTTAGAAGCACGCAGACAAAACACCATATCCCAAAATCTCATGAAATAACCAAAACTGCTCCTCCTGTGGCAGAGCAGAGCATGTCTTTATAGCACCCAGTCACTTATAAGAGGGCGCTAATTGAGAAAATACGGTTTTAGGGCCTATAATTAAAGTAGACAGGTTGGACTGAGAGGAAACAGTGTAGGTACTACTGTAGATTAAGTTGGACCATTTAATCACAAAATTCCTGCAACTTCATACAGCGATGGTACACTACAATACTAACATATCATGCAATTTTAGGATTCTGTAGGGAACCAAACAAAGACACCAAAAACATGGTTCTGTTTAAACTGAATATGCCTTTAATACAACAATGTTTCTATAATATGCCACTAATATAAAGATTAGAATAAATTACATAATCCATAATTAAGGAGAAGTCAGCATCAATAATGTCATACAAATGGAAAGATAAATGCTATAATCTTGTAGCAGCAGTAATTACATGTAAATATATTTCAAGAAAAAAAAATACTAACAGATGGAGCATTTGATTCGTGTGCTGCAGTTCCACATTTAAATTGTAATTCCTATTTATCTATTTTACTTCCAAAGGACAGAAACCACAACACTGATCCAGAGAGAGTGTGATATGCTCAAAGTGTGCCCTCCGGTGCCTGTTGGCTTAACTACAACAATGGTAGGATTGGTAGGATTGGTAGAATCGGTAGGATCGGTAGGATCTTCTCTAGCCTGTCCCACACATCTCCCCACATTTCCTATGTTGTCCACAGCAATCAGCTCAACATTCGGCGAACAGCAGGAGGCGTTGTAGGTAGCCACTGTAATGTTCTCACCCCCTGCTCCAACCACTGTGCTGGTGTTCAGAGTGCCGCTTCCTTGGCGGACGGTGATGCGCTGAATGCCAGTTCCAGTGTCGCCATCTGTGAGATTGGCGACGAATTCCCACTGGGAGGAAGCACACTGCGAGGAAGAGGAGGGACAGGTTGCTGATGTACTGACTACCTGGCACAGTGGGCTGGTAAAATCTGTCACCTGGAGATACAGAAACGGGAAGGATGGGAAGGGGGTGGGTTGGTTGGATGTGTGTAGGAAATAAGACAGGCATGGGTAATCAAACAAATTATTAAAAGTAAAATGTCAAGAAGACTAAAACCCAGGCAATTCATTTGAGTAGTTACTGTACATACGTATGATGTCATCATATCACTAAAAGTTATGACAAACTTTGACACCTTACAATACTAGCAGTAACTTAAAAACACCAACATTAAATACATGTAGTATATAAAAAAACAAAGAAATATATAAATAGGTTAACATTTTTTTGAGAATTATTTAAATAATTAATATTTGATTTCTTTGTACTTTGTAAACATTATGCATTGACCATTATTTATTACAAAAGACTTACCAATAATTACACTTGGATTATTGCTTCTCATAAAACTGTTATCACTCTGAATTTTCACTAAACCACCTGCCTATCCTTTTCTCTCACCTTGGCAACCACAGAGAGCCCGATTACAGCATAGTTGATGTCAGCGGAAGCAGCATTTCGTGCCTCAATGGTCAGAGTCACGTCTGTTCCTGATGTAGCGTTGGGTGGAGCTCTTAAAGTCACGGTGCCGTTAGTTTTACCCCCGCTGCCTACTTCAAAAGTGATATTGCTAGGATAGCTGCGGTCATTGTTGGCTTGCACTGTGATCATGCCAGTTGCAGAGTCATTAACAACTCCATTGGTGGTTGTGGCGACTGTGAAAGGGATGGTCACACTGGATCCTGGCTCAATAGTGATACTGTTGGCTTGGGTCTGGATAAGTGGAGCAAGAGGAAAAGGAAGGTAAAACTAATGAATAAAGTTTTGAAGGATAATTGTAACCCTTTTGTATTGAACACAACAATAGGTTGATGGATAATGACATGAACCTGAGGCACAAATAAGCAGAGATTGATGCTGTTTGTATGTATAACCATATTGGTAGCCTTCATTTAAGAAGATATAATTGGTCATTTTTTTAATTTTGCCATTAACAAATACAAAAATGTATTTTTACTTTACAAACTGTTTGTGGAAGCAAAGAACTATTTTACTAAGACAGAAAACACTGTGACTGTTCTCACAGTGATAGAGATGCTGGAGGTCTTGATCTGTGTGGAGACTTGTCTCTGGAAGGTGTCGGGTGTTGACTTGAGAGAGACGCTTCTGTTCTCTCCTTTCATGAGAAGCACAAAGTCACCTGCTGGCACTCCGCTAAATGTCACCAGGAAGATACCATTTTCCATCGGCTGTGCAGGACAAGGAGAAAGACACATGTTGGCAGGTGATAGACGTCAGCAGAAAGTCAAAACAACACGAGTTTGGCTGCATTATCCTCCTTATCGCTGAAGGGTATAAAATGGTAAACAGTGATGCAAGATATACAATACCACACAATAGCCACTGGCGTGTGGTCCTTGACTTTATATGTGACATGCCTGCAATGATCCATTGACCTCAGTTGGCCCTGAGCTGTCAAAAAGGGTGACCTCTGTGACCTTTACTGTTTCACTTCCTGTCACAGTCAACAAGATGCTGATGTTTCCTCCTGAAAGTAATATGAAGAGAAAAAGGTAACAGAGATGAGCATCGTTGTTTCAGGTCTTCGCTGTAAGACAACAACATCCACATAAATATAGAGAAGTGGGAGGACTTGGAAACGATTTGGGTTGGACTTTACTGAACGGAACAGCAGATGACGGTTATTTAAAAGACAGTGTTGAGCACAAAGTGGAAAAAAAACACATGAGAACTGTACAAACTATAAAAATGGAGATGACGATGACAAGTGATCTGACCTGAAAGAGGACGTCCCTCCTTTAGATTGAAGCCTCCGTGGACTCTTTCAGTCGCTTCCACAAGGTTGAAAATGCAGTCCACTGAACTTTGACCTGACGTAAAGAAAGACCTGCACAGTCAAATCTTTGAATTATTTTTTTTTTTTTCAATGTACGTCTCAAAGGCTAAAATTTGACTTTATAGTATTACTGACCTATGACCTTGACAGAGTACAGGTTATTAGAGCTAACACTGATTTGCCATATTCCTGTTTGCATGTCAGCTTTTAAGCGTAAGCGACGCAAGTTTCCTACTGAGCTGAGCGATGCCAGAGGACCACTGGACTGACTGGAATTCTGAGATACACCTGCAGGAGGGAAAACATCACCGTCATCTACCAGCATAAACAAATCTAAAGATGTTTTCAGTGGGTGATAATGGAGGAAGTAAAAGGCTGATGGAACAATTAAAACCAGTCTTAAAATAAGAGGAATAACAGCACCTCTGGAGTTGGTGAGATGGAAGGTGAGAAATGAGTTTCCTGTGATGTAGACAGTGACGTTCCTTAATGAACCATCAACAATAAAAGTAAAGTTATCAGGTGTTCCAGGATTTTTCACCACCTGAAACACTGTCACCTGAAAAAGGAAGGAACAGGAACTTCACATTTACACAGACAGTATCATGTTCAGCCAGATGTGATTTTTTTTTTTTTGGATCGATGTCTTACTATAGCGCTGGCTGATGAATCCTCTATAACACTTGTAGCCAGAGAGAGGTCTGACTTGGTGACCTCGATGACCTGACCTCCAGAGGCTTGCGCTAGGTCACGGTACAGCTGGGCATCTGACTGACCTATTTTACGGGGACGCACACCAGTAGGCGTTCTGCGCCTCCGCCTTCTGGACAAGACGTCTGTCAACATGAAAGTAACCTAAAAGCACCGCGAAAAAAAAAGGTTATATGGACACATGCCTCCTATTTGTGTACTATTTTCTAATTCCTTTATGGGGTGTACTGATGGTAAAAAGTCAACTCTTACCACAGACTTGGTCCTTTCTATAAGGGCAGTGATGATGCCCTTCAGTTGGAAGTCTTTAGCTGGAGCGTCAGTGAAGACAAAGATCTCAGACGAGGGTGGAGCTGCCGTCAGGGCCAGCTAACCGTTGACAAAACATTGTAGGCATTGGCACTTAAGTTAAATAACGCCATCATCATGCATCCATTATCATCAGAAACTGGGTCAGATACAGGTGTGTCACATGAAAACGCAGAGAATTTTGTTTTTGTTTTAACCGTTTCCAATTAAGTTATATGACAATAAGCATGTTTCCAATTTTGATTTATTTTTCTTTATATTTAAAGACGTATTTTTTACACCTGCAGTCCAGACAAGCTCAACTCCGGTGTGTCTCCTCCTCCCCTTGCCGACAGCTTGTTGATGCTGTCTTTGAAGGTGTCTGCATTGGTTGTAATTGTCAGCGGTCCAAAACCTGAATACAGAATACATTTGTCACTTCATTTGTATGTTACACGCACAGCTATTTCTTTTATATTTACATATATAGAGAGGCTAAATAATTGACCCCAACATGGAGTCGAAGGCAGCATGAGGTCAGTAGATTCCATTCAAACAACAACAGTCTTCATTCTTCTGTGAAGAACCACAAATACCTCCTTGTGAGTTATTACCTACCTGGGTCATTGAAAGGTACCAATATGTAAGCAGAGGGTTCCTGTAGGGTTCCCCTCTTGCTGTCAATGATCTCAAAGGAAACACGCTTTGCTTCAGCGATGTCATCACTCATACTGCCTGTGGTGTCAATGACAAAACACAGCACAGACGATTGCGAAAGGCCCATTAATCTGCAGGAACAAGACGGACGAAAAAAAACAACTCACAATTACCATTTCATACTATTGGTGTCCGATTCTTATCTGGACTATCTTTATCCTTATCTGTCAGTGATCAGTGAGTACTATTAATGATCAGACTGCTGGCTCAGCACAGAGGTCCTTTAAAAGCACCCTAGACAATCTAGACATTGTGATTAATGATAAGCCAAAAATATATACGTCAGGCATATACAGAATCTTACTGTCGTTTCAATGCTGCAGCTCCAGCCATCCTACATTTTTATCATGAATTTATGCCTGTTGTGTAGGACCTTGCAATGGCTCAGATAAAGGTGGCCCATACCGCAGAAAGTTCTTGTCTCCAACAGCTAATCTGATGTCCTCCAGCAGCTCCATAGTGGCATCTACAGCCACATCCGCTGCTTTGTGGTGAAGCGAGCCGTGACTGGACTCAACCTCATCCTTATTGATCCCCCCCACCGGATCCTGCCTGCTCGTCTGATCAAAAACCCCACCGTGGCTGCATTTACCTTAAAACAGTATAAATATAACATTTTTACTGTTACCAAGATGTACTCTCAAAACAAAAACAGTGGAGCGCAACACAAATGCAGAGGATTCCTTAAAGTTACCTGTAGGTTTTTCTGAGGAGAAGATGCTGAAGTAGCCTGAAGTCAGAAGCCCCTGCTGTAGCAGGTCGGGCAGAAGGTTGTCAGCACAATCCCCTCCTGTACAATTTCTACAAGTCGGAGTGCTTGGTCCTGCAGCAAATTGATCAAATAAAATACAAATAAACATATTTTTTTTTTAATCAAATTTATCCACCAGTATGGTGTAACATTTATCAAATAAACCAGTTTTACAAATATTACATTGTGCACAGAGGTTGTAAAGTTGTATAAAACAAACTATCATTAAATGGTTTCTATTACTGAATAAATCACCATTGATTTTAATTTGAGGTACAAATTCATCTTAAAGAGTTGAAACAACGATTTTGTGAATTAAAAAAAAATGGGCTGCTAACAAAAATGAAACAAAAACTGAAACAGGTTTGTGTTTTGAATAGAATGTGTTAAAACTATTGTATAACAATGTGCATATTTTCAAGTGTGGGTTTGTGTACGTGAGAACAATCGCATTTTTTTTCAGTCAAGCACATACGTCAATGTGACTTAGCAGGAATTTTGTGGACATGCGTTACTGCTGACTAAACCAAAGGGAGTTTCCCACCTGCCAGATTCTCGAGTGGTTGGTCCGGTCTGGTAAGAGCACTGTACGGGGCATTATTCGATAGCTCCACCCAGTTACTGTGGCTGTAGAAGTCCTTGAAATAACAAAACATGAATTTGACTGTGCTGTCATCCCACATCCTCCTAAAAACATTTAAATAGTCTGCACTCTCACCTGTAGTGTGTGACAGACTTGGCCGAGAATCCCCCTCGCTGCGACGAAGTTCTCCAGCTTCACGGCGGCCTTCACAGCGGACACACCTCATCATCAGAATACAACAGAGTTAGCTGCAAGCAGCACTCGTAAAGATGTAAAAACATGGTATTATCATGCTCTAAACCTGGATTACAACATGTAGTCAAATCAATACTAAAAAAGTGTCTTTGCATGTGTTATGAAAAACTGAAAATCTTTTTCATATTGTTGTCTAGTAATGTGTGTTGGTTGACACATCTTAAGAGAAGAAGAGTTTAATAAGCATAAGGGACCGATTCATCCATGGGAAGCTGGTCTGACGTTCACAACCTTCACCACACCTGTCACTGAGCAGAAGATCAAATTCACCACAGATACTTTCTGCGTTGAAGCCCTGAAGTTGAAACTTCAATTTTACAATATTTCTTTTCACCATTTTGGTAAAACGAGCTCGATAAGCTGTGCAGTTTTATTGGTTTATTTAGAGTCAAATTTTTTTAATTTACCACGTCTCTTAAAATTACTATTCCTTCCCTTACCTCAAACACATGAAACTATTGTGGGCACTGGTGGCTGCCCTTTTGTAAATGAAGGAAAAGTAAGACAAAATAGAAACTGCATTTTAGATCATTGTTTGTACCCTCTGTTGTCTGTAAAGAGTTTGCTTTAACTTTCTCAACATTTTCTTATGTAGCGTTCAAACATCGCAGACCTGCATTCAAAACAGTTTTTGGAAAATATGTACTATTTGTATGAATGTTAAGTTAATTGTTTCCTGGCAATCTTGTCAACATTTCGCGTGTACCTGCTGTGATGACATCCCTTCCTCCCTGGAAGGTCTCCTTGTCAAAATGGTGCTCGTCACTCAGCGTATAAACCAGGTCAACTATTGCGTTCCTAAGGTACATATTGATAATGGCGTCGTGGAACATGACCGTGGAGAGGGGAGATGTGAAGCTACTCGTGGACACACAGGCCCTTTGTACCGTCTCAACTGACAAGTTGTTATTGATCTGGAGACACAGAAATAAAAAATAACTCACAACATGTTGGACAATCTAAAACACTTTAGTCTTATGTCCCTGCCTTAACAGCTATTTGCGCATAGCCAATTTAACACCATTTAGGCCATTTAATTCAAGGCCTAAAAAGAGATAGCTATTTGTTTTGATGTAGTTTTAAAAACACAGTTTTGAATGCACCATTGTTCACCAAGTGTCTGTCTCAGAGTTGTTTTCAAACTCACAGTCAGCGTGAAGTCCTGTCCCTCAGAGGCAGCGAAGTCTCGGCAGATCTCAGCTGTCTTCCGGAGGACCGCATTTCGTGTGATGTCACGGTGAGTTGTGGAATTCCCAGAGAATGTAAAGAGTGGTTTGAAGGTGTGAATAAGACCGGGCAGAGAGAGGACTACGACCAGCAGCAGCAGGACCGTCTCTCTGGCAGTCATGATGGAGGAAAAGCAGTAGAGTGAAGTCTGAAAATCCAATAAATCTGGATGGACACTTCCTCTAAACTCAAGTGTACTAACTCTTCTCTCTGTCTGTTATTGCCACAAATCAGTTGAAGAGATGTAAGCAAATGTTGTCATTTATCTCACCCACAGTGTGTATTTTAAAATAGGCTGCTAAAAAGAGAAAACGATGTGATCAAATAGAGAGGGGGAAGGTGGCAGAGAAACAGGCGTAAAGAGGAAATAATTGGAGTGAAAACACCTGAGGAAGAAAAAGAACAAATGAGTAAAAAAAAACACAGAAAGTAACAATAACAATAAACACATAGCATCGGAGATACATGATCATGTTGTGGCACAGAAACAGCGATTATTCAAATAAACATGAGGATTTCTACTTCTATAGTTTAACCATTATCTTCAAGAAAATGAGTTCAACAAATTTTCAAAGCAATATTTAACCCTAATCTGAACGATTTTAATCACTGTTTAAAAAAATATATAGAAATGCAGAAATACTAGCACTCCAAAAAGGTTTTATGACTTTTTTTTTTTTTTAAACAAAATACAATATGTAAACAATTACTCATTCAATATACAGAAGATTAACTTTACACTGTTACTTTTGCTCTTACCTGTGTGCTCTTTAGCAGTCCACTCTTATTCAGCTGTTGGCACCTGTTCTATGTTACTATTTCTGACCGTGACGTTTGCACTCAGGTAGATTATATTATGAGCAGGCCTATGTATTTTATCTGTTATCTGAAAACGTATGATGGGTGTGTTAAAACAGTGTGTATCCTGAGAGTGTGTGTGTGTGCCCTCATTCGTTCCTCTTACGGTCATGTCTGTCTTGAGTAATAAAAGCCTGTGACTAGAATTCCTCAGAAGAACTCCCACACAAACTGCATTTCCTTTGTATGAATTCATGTGCTGTGTTTGAGGGAGAGTATGGGTGTGTGTGTGTGTTCTTTTGGTTGAAAGTAATAAATCCATCTATCAGTTCCTGTCAGAGCAACACATCCTGAACAGGTTGCCAATATAGCATATAAAAAAACATACTGATAAACCATTCATAAATATGAATATTTAGTTTCCAGTTAAAGTAACTGGTAAACGTGTAGGTACATGGATTGGAGTGTGGGCATATTTAGTCAAGCTTAGCGTTTTCCCCTATCCCTATTCAAATCGTTCAAATTGTTTTGGTGTTTAAACCTGTCCTAACTGCGACCGTGTTACATTTAACCCTAACCACGGGGTTTCTGGTGCCTAAACCTAAGTCAGTGACTGTGAAAAAAAAATTGTTTGATGCCCCAGGATGAGAATAGCATGCAGCTCCACCTAAGGACACTTTAAAAAAAAAAAAAAAAAAATTATGAATATGTTGCAATGATTAAACAGTGTAAGTTAGGTGCAATGATATTTCGTGGAAGGTTCTGAGTAATAATGAATCATCTTAATACGTCAGGTTTAATATATATAGATATATACTGTACTGTATATACTGTGCATTTTATATTTTATATTTTTTTTACTGCTATTTTACTGCTATTTTATTGCTTTTCTATTATTCTATTATTATCTTATTGCTTCCTGTATGCTGCTGTAGCGAAAAAATTTCCCCTCTGGGATGAATAAAGTAACTATTTAACCTTAATGCCGATCATGATGAGCAACCTCTTTGACGGACAAGCGCAGTTTTACAAATCTACAACACGCACAGAAAGACCCTGCCCAGCTTACACAGTACATATACAACAGTCAGTAAATGTCTCTCCCACTTCTCTTTCTTCCCCCTCTGACATGGAGATTTATCAGTGACGACACCTTTGAGGAAGCGATAAGGATCCATGGGACCAGACTTCTTAAAGCCATCAAGAAGACGTTTATTTTCAGCAGCCTAAAAGTGCCGATACGGACAAGGATCTGAACTGACAGTTGGTTCACATACACAACTTGATGGCCAGTATAGCCCGTAAAGTGCATTTAAAGACAGAAACATTGTCTTAAAATGTACCGTAACAATATTTCAGAGGGACAAAGGAAATGATCTCTTAAGATGAGAGTGACAAAGTTGTCATAAAATTTGATCAGTGTTTTGAGTGTCTGTTGCCAGATGACAGCCACGGTGACCTTGCCACCTCACTCTCGTCATAGCTTTTTTGGGGGGGGTTTCTTTACTATCAACAGATCAGTGTGATAGACACTAACTGTGTGCCTTTGTCGCTTTGTGAAATATTCCTTATTCTGACAGACCTGACACTTAACATGATATGCGGTTGACAATTTATTTGTGGGGAAGAACAGAGGCAAGTCCTCTTTGGCTTATGCAGTCATAATTGTCATGAAATATCTTACATTGTCATGAAAATCCTGTCCAACCTGGGCCAAACATCCAACATGGACTGCATGTAAGAACCCTGTCTGTACAGTGGCACAACGTCAACCTCAATCTTGACCAACAGCATATTTTTTTGTTGAACCTTTGTTTGAGATATTGACTGTGAGTAACTGTCCACGAACTAATACAACAATCAATAAGATCAACTTTCCTCTCTGTATGGCCAGGGCACTGAAGTAACTGACATACTTCCACCCCTTCACGCACTCAATAAGGTATCGACAGGAGCTTAACTAGTTTCTAGTTTCGAGTGGTGTCAAACTACTGTACATCAACAAGTGATTGTGAAATCTCCTTGGAAAATGGTTGGGATTATTGTGCCAGCAACGGTTATAGACGTCAGCAGAAAGTCAAAACAACACGAGTTTGGCTGCATCATCCTCCCTGTAGCTGAAGGGCAGGGCAAACAATCAGGTTATTTTAAGGCTCTGGTGTTTTGTATTCAAGCACATTCCAGTACATAAGATCTGACAATCAACTGCCAGAAAACACAGCCAATGGTTTCCTTCAATCTTTTTCGTGGGTCTATAAAATGGTAAACAGTGATGCAAGATATACAATACCACACAATAGCTACTGGCGTGTGGTCCTTGACTTTATATGTGACATGCCTGCAATGACCCATTGACCTCAGTTGGCCCTGAGCTGTCAAAAAGGGTGACCTCTGTGACCTTTACTGTTTCACTTCCTGTCACAGTCAACAAGATGCTGATGTTTCCTCCTGAAAGTAATATGAAGAGAAAAAGGTAATAGAGATGAGCATCGTTGTTTCAGGTCTTTGCTGTAAGACAACAACATCCACATAAATATAGAGAAGTGGGAGGACTTGGAAACGATTTGGGTTGGACTTTACTGAACGGAACAGCAGATGACGGTTATTTAAAAGACAGTGTTGAGCACAAAGTGGAAAAAAAACATATGAGAACTGTACAAACTATAAAAATGGAGATGACGATGACAAGTGATCTGACCTGAAAGAGGACGTCCCTCCTTTAGATTGAAGCCCCCGTGGACTCTTTCAGTCGCTTCCACAAGGTTGAAAATGCAGTCCACTGAACTTTGACCTGACGTAAAGAAAGACCTGCACAAGTCAAATCTTTGAATTTTTTTTTTTTTTATATGTACGTCTCACAGGCTAAAATTTGACTTTATAGTATTACTGACCTATGACCTTGACAGAGTACAGGTTATTAGAGCTAACACTGATTTGCCATATTCCTGTTTGCATGTCAGCTTTTAAGCGTGAGCGACGCAAGTTTCCTACTGAGCTGAGAGATGCCAGAGGACAACTGGACTGACTGGAATCCTGAGATACACCTGCAGGAGGGAAAACATCACCGTCATCTACCAGCACAAACAAATCTAAAGATGTTTTCAGTGGGTGATAATGGAGGAAGTAAAAGGCTGATGGAACAATTAAAACCAGTCTTAAAATAAGAGGAATAACAGCACCTCTGGAGTTGTTGAGATGGAAGGTGAGAAATGAGTTTCCTGTGATGCAGACAGTGACGTTCCTTAATTACATCATGACGTGGGGGTTGAGAATTGGGAAAGGTACATCCAAGGTCAAATGAGATAACCGGGGAGGACATGTGGTTCTGGCACTTTGAGAAGGATACTTCCGAGCGGGTTCGCTACACGTCAAACTCGGCACCTACGAGTACATGCGAATAACATCCATACTGTAAACTAGAGATCGTTGTATGTATGTTTGTCCCTTGCATGTCTCAACGTGACATTAAAACACTACAGACCCCCGGGCCTCCACAGAGAGACAGACAGGTTTTGACACCTGCTTGGTTTCAGTCCGTTTAACATTACTTTCAAATGTATATCCGTTCCAAACGATGTGAGTGATCACACAGCTGACCTGAACTTGGATATTTTGCTACTTGAGCTGCTTTTGCGGGTGTAAAGTGTAGTGCTTTAACATTTTATTTGTTTTCGGGAGCAAAGAGCAGACAGTCCTGGGGACACATTGAGGTGAGGAGGAGGACGGGCAGCAGCAGCAGAAGGATATGGACAGACTCTTCTTTCTACTATAGAGATTTGTTGTGACGTAAAAGTTATTCTTTTCAATGGATATCGGTTTGATGGCGTACCATGTGTATTTGATTTAAATTGCAGTTGTAACACCTTAGTAGTAATTACATCTATGAAGCCCTGAAACTAACCTTTAGACACAATGCAGAAAGGGTTTACCAGTCAAGTCAAAAGTATAACCAGGAACATTAATAAATAAGGCAGCTAACCTTGTTACTGTTTCATTTTCTAACTAAAACCCTTTAGCGTCTTTAAGAGTTTATGTAGTGACGGGTCTGCAGTACACAGTACAGTATAGGGATGATTAATACTATAAACACTGGCAGGTGAAGTTTTATTTACCTGTAAATACTGGTGTTCATTGTAACTGAATTGTGGACTTAACAAGATAACGACCAACATGTGGTGTTTTTTATGTGTAGAAAGACATGTCATAAGGAATATAGGTACCGCAGTGTACCACTGATAGTCTGAAAAAGACTGATTCAGATAGCCGGTGTTTAACACACACCAAATGAAACAATGAAACATCAACTTGTGGGGCGGAGCTTGTCCATATCATCAAGCTGCATGACCGTGGTGGAGGGAGATAGAGGCCAGGACTATTTGGTTATTCAAAAAGATTTGCATGCACTGAATGCTGCCAAAAGTTTAGACTTACAACTTAAAATTCAAAACAGAAATTGTGATGAACAGAGATGACCTTTGAGACGTTCAATGAATGCCCGGAGAGGAACTTTAATATCATGTAGACAATTTCTTAACAATTTAAAAAAAAAAAGTTAATTTTAAGTAAACAAACATTGCCCATATTTTTATGCCGTGCATGAGGTTTTAGAACATAGAATATCAGCCCAATACGGGCCACAATGTGATTGCTTCGCTGTTATGCAAAGATGAAACTCTGTTAACAGCCATCTTCTTGTGGTACACCATTAAAATAACCAAAGGTATCAGAAAAGATATAATAATAAGACAAGTAATGGTAAAAATGAGCCAAAATCCCACCACTGGTAATGCAGATATTGGATGGAACATATTGTTCTCTATGTCAAAAACACAGTTTAGGTTGATCCCGAGTCTGTAGATGACTTTACATCTCGTTGTTTCAGTCTGGATGTCAGGGACTTTAAAAACCTCACAAGGAGGAATCAGCACCTGGTTATTTTGTTTCAAGGCAGAGTAAGGAGTCACGTCAGCACCAAAACACGAGTACACCTCGAAACATGGAACGTTCTTCATAGAGTTCCATTCATTAGAACCCGGCATGAAGGTGCTGAACCGAACCTGTTGGTTAGTCGTTCACATGTAAAAGTGTCTCTGTTCTGTAACGTGTACTGAGACATGTCACCCGACTGTGTTTCAGAATCTGAATGGCTTCACTTAGGGAGGAATATAATCAGTGGGAGCCAAATGTCTCCCTCTGTTTTCCAGTTCTTTTGGTAGACTTGAAGTCCTGGTTGAGCAAAGTATTTGTGTACATGTATAAAGTAAAGTTGTGTGTAGGCTCTCGAGCGTTTAACTCTGCAGTGCTCCAGGCTTGACTGGAGTTTGCACTGCAGGTATCCCATTTCTGCATCATGGCTGTATCAGTCACAATTGAAGTTTTGGATCCGCAGTCATCAAACGGATAGTCACTGAGGTCATAGGTCACATTCTGTGGTGAACTCTGAAATAAGGAGAAACAGCTTGTTAAAAAATATACAGTAGAGGGCGACATACACTAAATGAACAGTATTGAGTTAGCACTTTTGCACAGGCCACATCTGTTTTCCTTTCAAAACTATTAGATAATGACATTAAAATGGAAAAGCAGTTTCTAAACATAATTTGCTATCACAATAATGCCCGTAATATTGTGAGTAAGTCAATGTTTTTTTTTTAAAGATGGTAAACTCTTTTACTGTAAAGAATATTTTTTACTTTCAAATATTTAGTGTTAAATAACGTAAATTGTTACATACCTCTCCAACAATCCCCTGCAGGCTCATTGATAGATACACGATGACGAAAATCTACAGTCCCATCGAAAGACCGGCACATGCTGAGGTTTTTCTCTGAATTGTTTGCCTCTTCCAGGAAAGCATAGTGCACCTGGAAATACAGAAATCGAACATTTAGCCCTGACGAACGGTGATCAGTCATTTGGTTCCTTGTCAAGTGTTTGCTTTTAATATGGTCTTTCTTTTAATCAAGGGGAAAATGTCCCAAAAAATGGTGCCTGCCTTAATTGTGTATTTATTTATAATGAGCCCCACGTCCTTATAGACTCTGCAATAATATGGACACGTCGTGTCAGACAAGACGAAATCCGCTTAAGGCATGTCAGATTGTGTGGTGAAAATGTGGTGAATCATAGTGCTAAGATGTATGGTTTTTTTTTGTTCTTTGCTAGAGTCTGAGAGCAAAATGAACTTTATTCAAAAATGGCATGAACGACATGTTGCATTAGTTCCAGTCGATTGCCTCATTTCATGGTGTATTCTGATTGGTTAGTTTGTAGAAGTGGATCATAGCAGCAGTCACACTGAGAACTAAGTCCTACATTTCTGAAAATTTTTGCCGCAAGCTGTTTTTCGGTTTCAAAAGCTCAAACTTGCATCCTTTGATGTCTCGGTGAGATCTAGAGCCACTGTTGTGAATTCACGACCACAGACCATATTTTCCGAACTGTCTCAGAACAGCCACAAATTTGAATACAACATGAACTGACTGCACAGGCACTCGAATGTACTTAAAGTGCCTGAGATTCTCCCTGTAAAATTTGTCATATCATAACATGCACTACTGTAATTCCAGTTGATCTCATACAAATACAGATGCAGCTCTGCTTATTAAAGTTATGTGCTTAGTTATTGACTTCAGTCTGTGTATATGTATATATATATATATGTGTGTGTGTGTGTGTATATATATATATATATATATATATATATATACACATATTAATATATATTAAAAATACATAATTTTTACTACAAATTCTTAGTTCTTAATTTTCAGAATATTGACTTGCTGTGTATAAATGAAACCTTTGTGTCACACTGTTTGTATTGCCAACTGCAAGTTTCTACATGTGGTTATACTGACAAACCCTGTCTGGTAGCTTGCTCAGGAGAAAATAAACCGACAGAAGTCATTTGAATGCAAAACACAGAACAAGCATAATGTCAAATAGGGGGCGTTTTTTTACACCGTGAAAAGGTCTAATAAGGACATCTTATCTTCTAAAATAAATGACCTCACTTCACTGTTGTGCTGCTAAGTTAAGTAAGTAACTAAGTAAGTTACAAAGCAATGCAAGAATGTAACATTCCTCAAACTGCTATTAGTTATTTTCAAAATGTAATGTGCTTTCTTACCACTAGCACATCCATACATGCATGTATATATATATATACACACACACACAAACTCTTTTGGAGACAGTTAAATTCTGTGCAGACATCGCATGCAAGATTAACTCCACATCAGCATAAGCTTGTGTGGTTGTACCTGTAAATCCTGTGTTGTGGGACTTCTTGCTGGCAAGCAACACTGCATCAGTGTTACATTACTGAGACTGTTTTCACCGGAACAGAATACCACTGTTAAAAGCATTCGACAGGGGAAAGGTAAGCTTTTTTTTGTTGCTGCAGAATATGAGAATATTTATTGAAGGATCACGCATGGAACAATTGTGTTGTTCCTGATGATGATTTATTGTTTTTCTTTTACATTTCAACCACCAGGCTGCTGTTTTTACTAGTAGATTTAAGATCATGACCAGAATGTTGATGTGAAAGCAAATGAAATAATCACACAAAGTCCATATCCACTCTTTCCATTCAGATATGACGTTTTACAAAAGATCAGTGTGTGAGCCGAAATCACTGAGAAACTGGGGAAGCCTTTGTGTGCTGCTGGCGGTGGTGTTTGTCTTGTATCATGACCCATTTCTAATATTCTGGTGGCCTCAACGACCTGCAGAGGTAGGATCACAGTTCTTTCTTTTATATGAACCAAAAACATGGACAGTTTACTTGGGCTGGGTATGGTTCAAAAATACCCGGAACGCCTACCAATACACTCACTTTTGACGGTGGGTCCTTATCTATTACTTTTTTGATAACATTTTCTTGAAATCCTTTTTAACAAAAGGAAAATTACACTACATGTGACGGTACAAATGTTCTGTTTTAATACTGTTTAAAGGGAGACGGTGTAACCTAGGTTATTTTCTGAAGCTACAATTTACAGATGTTCCCAAATTGCCTCACATGCAAGCTATTCCTAGCACATTACAATTTACCCAAGTTCCCTAGACACAAGTTATCGCTAGACGCAGTAATTCATCGATGTTCCTTAAACGCCTCGCAGAAATTTGTTTGGAAAGCTTGAAATAATGGTGTTCTAATGTAAGATTTAATTAGCTAAATTGAAACCCAGTCATTTTCATGTACTTGGTCGAGGCTCCCAAGTGGAGCCTATGAAACCCTGTATTGACTCACTGACGCTGATGCAATCTAGGAAATGTTATGCATTTTAAACTGAAAACACAAGACAGTGGATGTAGCCTCGGTATCGAAATTTGCTACCGTATGATGAAGCAATCATTAGATACTCGACAGTATTGAGATCATTTATTCGGTGCCGTAAAACTATCAAAGTTCAGTACCCAGCCCTAAAGTTTACTGAATGTGTGCGCCAGGAAGGGTAAAATCAAATATTTAATCACTCACTAAAATTTGAATTTTTTTTCTCCAGCCAATTTCCAGTTGTAGAATTTGCTCTATCTTTTATCTGTCGCTGCAGAAAACTGGTGTTTTACCTCTGGATATGGCCACTGATTCCATTGACGACATGTACGATGGCTGCAGGTCTGAAGTGGCTCCTCTGATTGACATGTTCGGGGTGTTCGAGTGGCACTTCAACAGAAATTTCAGTTTTGCCTGGGCTTCAGCTGAAAAAAACGCAAAGAGACCTGCGCACAAGCACCTGAAAGACGACCATGCCACAGTTGTGTACATGTACACAAAAATGAAACACATCCGACAACACTTCAACAGAGCGGTGAAAACTGGAAAACACAAGTACCGCACAGATGGATTTAAGTTCCACTATTTCTATTTCTATTTAACGGATGCCATTCAACTTCTGCAACACAACCAGACATCGTGCAGAACCGCTTATCACAGGACGTGGAAACGGTTCGACCAAAACATGGTCAACGCGACCATGCGTTTTGGCGATTTCACCTGGGCAGCTTCAAGCAAGCAGGCGTTTGAGTTCAACGGCAATGTTTCCTGTTTTGAGATCTACACGTGCTTTGGTGCTGACGTAACATATTACTCCGCCACAACCCTTGAAGGACAGGTGCTCATCCCTACCTATGAGGTGTTCACGGTCACACATGTCCTGAGAAACGACCCGTGGTGCCGTGTGGTCTACAGGCTCCAGAGTACCAAAATACCAAGGACGGATATAAACTGTAAACTCAATAAAAGGCTAGTAAAAATACATTTTGGAGCTGGTTCAACACACTGGCATGGAAGCAGTGTTTTGATGATATCAGCATGCGTGATACTGTTGATTATAAGTTCTTCAGTCCTAATAAAACGCAAGCAGAAGCGTTTTGTGGCTGCAGTGCTGGGGGCCCTGCTGGTGCTGATAACTGTTGCGTTAATGTTGACTTAAGTCAGTGACTTAAAGAGGGCTGACTGCGTGATAAAGGGATCCTTTCTGTTTTGGGTGTTTGTCACTGTGGGAATTCATAGATTATGTTTTTGAAAGTTACAAAAAAAAAACAGACAATCTTCCAGAACCCACACTGCGCAAAATCAAGAGCAAATAATCCACAATTCTGATTTTGCCGACGACAAAACGTGGTAATTTGTGAAAATAGTTGATGTCATCTGTCGACACACACCATGTCTTTATCTGCATCCATCTACAGCCTCTGTACTGTACGGCACATAAAGCCCTGTTGTCTCTTCACCATGAGTTTTACAACACACTGAGCTACAAGTAAAGCAAAGTTAATTCTGTTTGTGCAGATAACACAGTTGGTCATGCTTTCAACCTTACACAGATTTTCAAGAAAGAACACCGATACAGCAGACTGTCAATGGCCTCAGAGTAATCCACCTTTAAAGAAATAACCTCTAGGCTAGAAGGTTTATGAGTCATTAGGGAAATGTGTGGTAGGAGCTTGTTTCAAGAGGGGGGGAGGGGTGTGCTGTGGTAAGGACGCAATAAGTCACCACCCTCAGGACCCATTTGAAAAAGATCTGCATATGATGTACGCTTTAAAATGTGCATTGGTTGTTCATATTTTCTTACAAACTTGATGGATATGCATGTTTGTGTATGAAAGGAACAATAAGCGTTTAAGAAAGCATACACAAAATATAGGCTACACGTACACACATACAACAGTGGCTGGGCACCGGCTCATCGGAAAGCCAGACGTACACAATAAACCAGATAAAACGGTGACCACAAACATCATGCAACAGTCAGCTATGGCAGTTATAAAAGACAGATTTACAAAAAAGCTTGACGATAAGAGCATCGCTGACTGTGTTCACAAAGCAAGAGCATTAAAACTAACTGTTCCCAGAATCAGAACGAAGCATTGCAGCATTTAGACATTTTTGCCACTCATCTCAGGAAACAGCTGTAAATATTTGTTTTTTTTTAACTAGCTAAGACCGGTTTCTATTTAAAATAACTGCACAAGAAGCTCCTTCGACAAAGCTAAAAGGTGTACATGACACATTTCAAGACCAACACACACACACACACACACACACACACACACACACACACACACACACACACACACACACACACACACACACACACACACACACACACGTAGAACAGGACTAAAACTTTTTGAAATTGTTGGAACAAACTTCCTGAGAACGTGAGACACGTCTCACCCTCGACTACCTTCAACACAAAACGTTTAAAAACGTACACGTTCTCTTCAAAAACGAATGCAAAATGGTAAATGTTTAATTTTAAGTCGTAAATTGCTGAATACTTCTAAAACTAAAGTGGCTTTAATTGCATATTTCTTATCGTTTCATTGTTGTATATATATATTTTTTGTATGTCTTTTACCCTTGTAGACCCACTTTGGACTACTTTCTGTCATCTTTGAGGGCAGACAGAGGACGTTTACAGAGAGATAGCGGTACGATACTAACAACATCTGAAAGCTGGGAGCGAAATATTAATTTAAGAAGCAGCAACAAGCTAGCATGACCTAGTTGGTACCAGCGAATGCCTCTAGTTTTACAATGATAACAGTATCTGCCCTCCAGCTTTGAAATGGAGCGGCTGCAGCCTCTGAAAGACAGTTCAATTTCAAAGTAAAACGTTGTCGTCACGGTCGAACTTTGAGCTATGAAACGTAATTTCCTACAGGGGCAAAAGTTTAAAACTTAGGATCCACTGTTAACCACTTACTGAATCAAAATATGATTAAAATACCAACCTACAAAACCTAAATATAATCTTGTTTAACATTTTTGTTTTCGTTTTGTTTTAAACGTGTGGCCATGCAGGTCCACTACCATCCACCAGGAGGTGCTGCCGCCTCCTGCGCGCTGGTACTTCCCACAGCGTTGGTCATTTCCCTGTTTTGTCACCTTCCAAGTCCTTTTCAGGGAAAAGTTACCACCTGTATGCTTTTCTACATGTTGGATTTGATTTTGATACTTCATCTTTGTGTACCAAACAATAAGGAAGCACAATAAATTAAACATTTCACAATAATTGCGAATTATGGCCAGATTTACCAGAGATATGTTTAAACCAACATACTTAAAATAGCCTACATTTAAAGAAAAACACATTTTGTAAATGTGATTTTCTTACTTCAAATAAAAGATGTAGCCTAGATATCAAAGGACCTCTGCTGTTTGAAGAAACAAGTCTTTGGTGTTGTATGGCTTTAGAAATAGGTGAAGATATCCAAAGCATGCAGCTAAATAGAGTTCATTGCAATAGCAAGAAACATCCCATGCATATTAGTGGGGAGTAAACGGTGTAACTACTCTACTAAACTATATTGTGGTGTTGGATTTAAACACTTCCTTGCAGACAAAGAAGAAGAAGACTGAGACACATTATGTTGTGATGCTGATGGGTAACTTTCTCCGTATCAGACACTGATGACTCGAGGTCCAATTACTTGCCTTTTTTCAGAGTGTCCAACTAGATTTTTTTGAAATAACCCGCAAAGTTAGTGTAACCCAAACGGGGTTAACAGAAGACTCAATATGCTACGGACCAGCGTCTAGATTCATTTGTAAGGAGATAACAGACACAATAATCAACTGGAGCCGTAGGGTTACGTTCAAACTGCAATGTGTAATCAACTTTAACAAACAATAAAACATTCAACTATTTACACTCACATTCTAGGTTTCAACATATGCAACACTTAGTGCATTCAAAGTAACAATAACTGCTTAGCAGCTCGAAAACACAACATTTATGAACTTGTTATCAATATCACAGGTGATGAAAGGAAATTATCTCTTTAGTGCAAAAAGTTCAGAGTTCTTTGGATCCAAACGTTTTAAGATGATTCCGTGTTGAGGTCGTAACAGGTTTTTTTTTTTTAGTCCGATAGGTCCAGTCAAGTCAGTTTAGTTCAAAAGAGAGCTCTTTGGTTCAACACAAAAATAGTCCGAGAGGTAGGGCTTTGATTGTCCTACCACAGCGGTGCACTCGGACATCACAACAGGTGATCGTGGTCCAACTCTGCAGGGTTAAATGTGGCTCGCCATCTCCTTCGTCAAGGAGAATCACAGTTCACAGTTTTTACTGTCCTGTGTTTAGCTGAAGAATTCACAGTCTCGAGTCGCGCTCGTCTGTTCATGCCGTCTTCACTTCTCTGCGCTCAGCCTGCTACCTGGACGGGGTGGGACTTAGCCTACTCCTCCAATCAGAAACCTGCATTGCCTGATGTAGCCAATGAGAACTACGTCTGAAGGAACTGGGCTGTGATTGACACTGTGTTTAGCAAATAGACAACAACAAAGGAAACTAACCCGCGCAGTTTTACTACTGGGTTACATTAGGATGCTTACTTGTGCTGTACTTGAATATATTACATCATTTAGATTATTTGGTACCAGAATGAAAAATAATAATATAATTGGGAAAGCATACATGTTTGGGCACTCTCTGGCTCATACTTAAACCACATGTGAATGTCAGTTATCAGACCCTTCTCATCTTGAAAACAAAGACAATGGAAGCACTGTCGTCAGTTGTCTATTATTTGGTTTACCATAACAGCAATAATGACAGTTTCCTCATCACTCTGACCAACATAACAACCTTTAATACTAAACACTATCACTAATGCCTGAAAAATGTCATCCTGTGTATATCCACGTTGCAGACAAACCCACACAAGGTTGATGTTCGGAGGCAAACTCAGGACAAGATTGTTCGTTAAAACTTTGGTGTCAGAGAGAAAAGCTCATTTTCCTTTTGGGTTCAGTTCAAAATCTCTAAATTCAGCCTTTCAGGGCCAACTTTTCAAATCAGACATAGTCACTGTTTTATCAAATCCACTTCTTAAAACTGAATAGAGAATATAATTTAAAATCCAAAATTTAACACTAGATTTGTACCAATTAAATCACTTCAATAAGAAATAAACACAAACCAAAGTTTTGTCTGTCCTGTTAGAGCAATGCTGAATCATCATATCAGATGTGAAGTCTGCATGTTTGTAATGCAACACCCGCACTTAACACGCAAATAACTCTCAAATATCTATCACGCATGCCTCGACAGATTACCAAAACATTACATAAAAGATTGACGGGTGATTTTAGAACAGTGGCTATTATCATCATCATATTACGTTTTTCATCATCCTCACATTATTAATCCAACATTACAACAAACTAAGCAGTGGATTTTAACAAAAAAAAATTTTTTTTATAACATTTATCAAACTGTTGAATCTTTCACAAACAAAGTAAAATTACACCATAGAACAAAAGAAAGATGTCACTGTGTTAGGTTGAAAAAAATTACACTCAGGCTTCAGTTTGGAATATTGCTCCTCTGTAGTCAAGCCACAAGCATTGACTGGCATTGCAGAAGTTTCAATCCAAAAGAGAAAGAGAATAACATGGGATATTATTGTACAATATACAGAGCATACACATATATCTACATTGAGGATAGTACAATGATAGTAATAATAATTAGAGCTCCCTGAAGCAGATACGTTTTCCGTTCCTGTGGAGGTAGAGGAGGGGCTGTGTAAACCCAGTTGCTAAAGCTAAGCTTGTGCAAATGGTGATAGTGTTGATAAAAATGCATTTTACTTAAGCAACATTGCAGTGGGATAGTAACCAGAGATAACAAGAAATTAATTAGCATGGAAATCATTATGATCAAAATGATCTCAAAGGCCCTTTTCTTAATTGCGTTGCTCTTTCCTCTTCTCCCCTGCTTTCCCCCCTGGTCCAGGGTGTTTCAGAGCCCTGACAACAGAGAAACAGCAGAAAAAAAAAATCACAGAGGTAGAACAAATCTTGGGATGAAAAGCACAGGGTGGACAACCCCGACGTAGCACTCAACACAGATGCAGCATTGGAAGAGAGGACGGACTGTGTAGAGAAAGCTAAGTGAAAACATGAAAATCTGAAGACAGATGAATGTTCCTTTGGCAAAAATGTAACACATAGAAAATAAACAGGAAATGATCTCTGACACAGCCAAGTTGAGAGAAAAGACGTCTGAGGCTAAAGTCCCTCTGGCTCCTCTTAATATCAGCCACGAGACATAAGCATTCAAAAGAAGATTCGGGATTATGTCGATTAGAACTGCAGCCAGGATTAAATCCACATTAAGACTCGCAGCAACACTCCAGTGACTTGACGAACCATTCTCTGCCAAAGTGATGTTCATTTTATGTCTGTAAAGAAGAAGAAAGAGATCCTAACCTAAAATTTATCATTAATATAACAAAAAGAATTGTAATGTTCCAAAAAATTCAACAAACTCACCCCTTCAATCTGAAGCTACACAGTCCTGGACTCAAACCTGGCACAGAGTTGGGCAGTCTATGAAGTTCTGGTCAGCGAGGAGTGAAGAGAAGATTTCAATTGATGTGCAAATGGTCCTGCAAGCTCTTATTATTGGTAGTTTATGGGAGCTTGACAATTATAGGGAGGCAAGATCATTCACGCCTTTCTCTCTGGTCCAGCTTGTCTTCTATTGTCCTGCCTCCCTCTTCGTGTAATCACTGCATGCGTTCAGACCTTCTGTTGTACCTCCTCACATACGAACACAGAGCCCTTTGCTTCTGTCTGTCTAACTTGCCTCGCAGACACCCACCGCCGCCCCGTCTTTACTCAGGACTTCTCACAAAGAAAGATGCTCTCTAAACTTTCTCAGTGAGTCATATCTTCTCATATTTGTGTTTGCAAAGTTTTTTTCTAATTTAACTTTCTCTTGGCCTAGTTAATTACAACATCACAACAAGCAAATCAGTAAAAATCAAAGGATACTTTATAGAGTAACAAAAGACACTCGAAATATGGCTCCTTGAAAGCTCTTACTTGAAAACCTGTTTCCAGGCTGTGCCATTCCTTTTATCCTCTTTTTGCTGAGAGACATGGCAGCAACCTGAACAGGTTTTTAGAGATATGTGTACAGATGGATGTTTCACTACTATCTGTCCTGCAGCAGGTTACTGTGTTTGAGTTTAAATGAGTCTTTCCTCACCTACTCCTTGTGATATCTGTTCCAGACTCAAATTGTCTAGAATTCATGAGAATTTAGCCGTTTGCCTTTTAAAGTCTGTGTGTCATTATTTTTGTGAATACCACTTGTAGAATAAAATACTGTATTTTTCCAGTATAATAGATTTATATAATTCCAATTGAATAGCTGCTAAATTCAGTAAAGCAAAGCAAAGTGAAGCAAAGCGAAGCAAAGCAAAGCAAAGCAAAGCAAAGCAAAGCAAAGCAAAGCAAAGCAAAGCAAAGCAAAGCAAAGCAAAGCAAAGCAAAGCAAAGTAAAGGAGAGTGGGGTCTCCAACCAGTAGATCGCAATCTACTCAGTAACCTCAGAGGAAAAAGGCTTGAGACCCTCGCAGTAGAGCAGAATGAATAATTGCATAAAATGGCACCTCAGTCTAATTGTGTTTATATGTTTAAGAGTTAGTTGAATTTGTTGGGTTGGAATAATGTACTTAAATGCCATTACACTCTATTGTACATAAGAGTTGCAGGTAGGTAGCCTCCAACACCTGCACTTTTGCATATTGTGTTAGGGTCGTGCTTCTCGTCTGTTAAGCGGAAAACATGTAAAGCACTGCTGTACCTTTGGGTCATTTGTCTTACAAATCCTGTGAGCTAAAAGATGACAGACTATTGTCTTTCATATGAGAGTGACAGATAATGACTTTAAATAACACAACTTGAAAATAACACAACTAAAGCAGTGGACAGCAGTATGTAAAGATACTCTCCCAGCAAGCACAGTCAATAGAAACAACCTGGAATTTTCCATTCTTGATATGATATTGTGTTAAAAGAAAGCTTAAGGTTAACTATGCTTTTATTTGTTGTTATGAAAAAGAGTGACATCTTAATGCTGTGAGACTAGTGATGCAAGTCGTGAAATTATTTAATTGAGCTAAATACTGCTTTTCAACTACTTGTTGGGGAGGTTAACTTGTTCATGCAGCTGAAGGTCATGGAACATGTGCATTTGTATACATGTTTCTCTTGTGGGGCCTTTCCACGTGTTTATACTAAGTATTTACATCTGTAGCCTCACGTCTGTAGAGGAGGGCTCATGCCAGGTCTTCCGGGTTGAAGAATTGTTATACTATGCAGTCGGAATGATGAATCATACATAGTGTATAATTCTAATTAAACAACAATGACACACACACAAAAAAAAGAAAAATCAGTTTTGCAGGTCGTGAAAATTTTAAAAAGACTTAAAAAAAACAACTAAGCCCTAACCATGAACTGGTATTTTATTTTAGATTTTCAAAATATGAAAATGGACAGTGTTTTGGATAAGGAAGATGAATTCCTTGGTGAAAGAAAATCAGAGACATTTCAGTCAGCACAGAATTATGACTCTTCTGATATAGTTTTGATTAGACGTGTCAGCCCCTAATGGGGGTTGTTACAGCTGCCCGAACTTTACCAAACTGCCTGTTTAAATGATTTCCTCAGTAAATATCTGGTCCTTTGATATAACAGATTTTGCTTTCCCTATTTTCTGTCTTTGTAGGGTGAGGTAACTGTCTGGAAAAGAATTGTCTATACGGGCAGATATTTGTGTATTTCTGAAATGTCTAAAATATGTCTTCAAGGTATAAAATGTAGAAGGTTCGATCAGAAAATAAATGTAATGTTTATTAAGTTCTTTATTTGTTAAAGCACAGTTGGAGATGATAAATAACTTAACACCTCTAAAAATCTTGTGGTTTAAATTCTCCCTTTGCTGCAGCAGTGTACAGGTGTCGTCCAGGTCCCAATGATGTCATTGTAGGGTGGTTACAGGACAGTTCTGACCACACTCATCTGGACGCCTGGCTGTAGTTGGGTGAGGTCAGAGGTGAAACAGGGTTGAAACGTTTAAACCAGTGAGAGCAGCAAAAAACTGCTTTTCATCCTGTTGTTAAGCCACTCCTTAAAAAGGGATTTTAAACACACACAAATACATTTAATGATTGGTTCTGTATATTTGACTCAACATTTAAAAAAAATTAATGTACACATAATAATTAATGTGTGAATATATTTGAGACTATAAGAGAGATGTTGATCTTTCAAGTGGCTTAAATCGCTATTTTTATAGTAACCTTGCTACAAATTACAATACAATAACAGTGTGATGATGTGAAATGAGATGAAAATTATCCCGGGGAACTGTAGCTCCGTTCAATTTAAGCTCATTGTTTGGCTGCCCACTACTTTACTTTTCCATACTGCTTCTCTAACCAACCACCTCTGACCTTTAACCCCTCTCATAGCAACATTTTTGGCTGCATCAAAGAGCTGCTTTCAGTGAAACAGGTCAACAGTCCTACTGTACATCCCTAGCTCACTATCAAACAGCACACAGACAGCGTGAAGGACAAACTGGGAAACATAGTGGAGCATTTAGAAGCTAAAGAGTCATATATATTCCCAAGTAGAGTAATATGTCAAATGTGCTGCACATTGAAGAGGAGAAAAGCAAATTCTGCTGAAACGACCTTTACATCGTGTACTGTACTAAACAAAAACATGAAAGATATACGAGTGAGTTCTACACCCCTTACGATGGATAATTTCCCTGCATGGTTTTTAATTAATAAGGACTTGGATTCTGCTTTAGTTGGCAGAGTGTTACAGAGGAGCCCACACCAAATCCTGCAAACAAAGGCTCACTGAACTGAGCTTTGAATCTGTGGATAAGCTCCATGTTCTGTGATACTGAGTAAAAGGCAACGGTGTTTCCTGAATAGTCCAGGTACACTCCAATTCGTGTAGCCCTGGGAGCATTAGGAAGGTCTCTGTCTACTTTGTTGTGCCAAACAGAGTAGCCCGAGTCGGAGCAGAGAAGGCTCCAAGACTTCTCATTGTAGCCCAGTAGGCTGTGTGAATTCTTGCCCTTGCGGCTGATGCTCTTGTAGGCCACCCCTACTGAAAACTCCCCGTGCCACTCAGCCTCCCAGTAAAACCTGAAACCAGTCAGAGGCTCCTTGCACAGCACTTGGGAGAAGCCATCAAAGCGGTCTGGATGATCCGGATAGAACTGGATTGTTTTCTTCCGGGTGATCCTCTGATTCCCATCTGTCAGGACCAGCTCTTTATAGACCGTGTTCGGATCGAAGGACAACTTGCAGGAATCTGAGTAAAACAGCCACAACATGCCTTTCTTAAGTATTTACATTGATATGTGGAGCATCTAATTGATCAAAAAAGAAAAGGTCATTCATTTTTGTATTTCCCATTTTCACTTGCAACAGCTTGTTATCTAAGGAACCTTAAACAGTTTACTCACATCTCAAGAAGTCTGTTCTGGTTTTTGGCTCCTGAAAATCAACCCTGGAAGGAACTGTTTGGATATGAAAACATGGATATTGTTGTGGTTAAATTTACAGTATATAGTGTAATTCTTTAAAATATTCAGTTTACAGACACTTACCTTTGAGCCGTTTGTCTCCATTTCTTGGCAAAAGTATGTACACAGGAGTTTCATTCACTGTGAATATATTACATTATAAGTCATTATAAGCCTTTTAGTGGCTCACTTTATGGTTTTCGCAAAATACAGATTTATTGTGAATATGATCTGCTGGAACAAACCTGTCTTGGATATTTTGCCCAATTCCTTTTTACATATGTCATCCACATGCTCTTTCATCTCCATGGCAGTTTTGCTCATCTCTCCGAAGGAGAACTGAGGGTTGATGAGCACTTTTGGCACCATGGCCTCAGGAGGAACACACAGGGTCGGAAAATTCTGTTTGAACAAGGAATAATGGTGCTGTCATCCAGATACACAAGAGAAACTCAAAGTGGAAAAGAAGTAGTACCGACCTGACTAATTCAGCTCTACAACTAATATGTAATATTGACAAAGCACATAATGATGTCAGTATTAAAAAATATTCCCACAAGTAGTGCGTATGTACAGTGGCTATCTATTTTTTAACCACAATTCATACTCAGCCTGCCAGTTGTTATAATAGAAGGAAAAACTACTGACAAACATTGATCTAGAACTAGGGAAAGCTTAACATAAAAAGCTTTTTTTAACATTCAATACAATATTATTATTTTTTCGCCTAAATAAAAAATAATAACATCAAAAGTAAAGGCAAGTCATTAGTATTTTACTTGTGTTATATTGGATAAAGAACAGACACAAATGCTAATTATTACAGCTCCGTAAGATCTTCCAGCACCTGCAGGAAGTGAATGTTGTCCTCTGTTTCGAGGATCTGCCGTAGTTCTGCGTCTCGGCGCTGTAGCTCCAGTATCTCGTGCTCCAGACGCTCTACGTAGCCGTCGGCCTGCGACATCGCTGACTGCACATTGGCCATTATCATCTGATTGATTTCAGCCTTCCAGCGCTCCACCGCCTGCAGCATTTCATGAAAGGTCTTATCGCTTTCTGCCTGTGCTCGTTGGGCGCCACTCTGAAAAATAAAGTCAGTTTGTCAGAAGTTTTTCTATATGATGAAAGCTATACTTGATATCACCACTGGATTGAACCATTTTAGAATATTTCGAAATTCTACTCATAGAGGCATTAAAGTGAAACCTGGTGTTACCCAAATATTACCAAAATATGGGTCTGGGTACGCTTAATTACAGCGTACTGGGTGTAGACCTCTGGTTAATTTTGAAACTATTGAAACAGCTTTAACAAATCAGTATGTGCTGAAACCAGCCGAAACACTGCCACCGTTGCAACTGTCTCTCTCTCTCGAAAAAAAAAATCAACTTCAATATCATCTCACTTACAGTAACCACCGACACTGGTTGCTGATTGATCCGCTCTCCAGAGAACTTGAGTGGACGTTACTATGAGCAGTGTGTCCAGACTTTAATCACAGTGGAAAACTGAAGTGGTGAGCAATATTCTGGTGGAGACAGGCTAATTAAAGTGACCATTTTTGTAAAATAGCTCACATCTCAGATTGTATCCCACAGAGCGAGGGTTACTTAATCAGCCAATATTTTTCATACCCAAGCCCAGGGCCTCCTCTTCCGTGTGCCAGTCATACAGTCCGATTAGCAACTTGTGATTTGAGGACGAAGTTGGATTTGAAAAACAACGTCCACGACAAGATTGTTTTCACATGTTGCCAGTTTACACTAAGTGTAAAACCACTAAAATCTAATAAAAAGCTGAATTGTCATTATATGATTGTCAATGGTTTCAGAGATTGCCTATCAGCCAATGCATTCCACCTCTTTTGCTCTTCACACTGACTGTTTACCTGCATCATGCAACCAAAGCCCACTCAAACATGATTGATCAATACTATATACTACATTTGGAGTTCCAAAATCTTCTCCCATTGCCAATAGATTCTGCAATGCGTTTGCTTAGGCTATGTCTGATCTTACTTTTAGAACATCCACATTATGCTTGAGGTCCTGCAGCTCCTTCATCCTCTCTTGAATGATGTGCTGGACTTCAGACTGTGTGACCACTAGGACTTTCTGATAGAATAAAAAAAACAAACATGAAAACAAAAATGAAGGATTTTGTAAATCAAAGTTTTTCCACAGTCAGTTTTCATTCATCTTCTGTATGAGAAACAAAAAACAATATTTGAAACTCATAAAAAACTGATATTAAATTCACAGATGAAACCGTTTTGAAAGGTTCATGTAAGTTTAAATTGCCTTCATTCGTCCTATACAACAAAAAAGAGGAAAATAAATAAGGCAAATATGTCACTCAGACCCAGACAGATTGACTAGAACTATTAAACCTCACTTGTTTTTCGATGCGCTCTTCTTCTGCTGAAGTAATGTTGTGGGTTCGATGCTCTCTGACAGTACACAGCACGCAGATGCACATCTGATCGGAGCGACAGAACAGCTCCAGGCCTTTCTCATGCTGGGGGCAGATCTTCCTGTCCAGGTGGCCCGTTTCATCCACTAACTTATGCCTCTTGAAGGTAGACGACTCATAATGAGGCTTGACGTGCGTTTCACAGTAGTAAGCCAGGCACATGAGGCATGACTTGACAGCCCTGTTGCGACGGCCAACACAGAAATCGCAGAAGGATTCCCGGTGCATGTAGGGGAAAGGAGTGAGTTCCGGAAGATGTTGGCGTGGCTCATCGTGCACATCGGGCAGGTTTCGTCTCAGGACAGGCCGTGGAGTGAAGGTTGCACGGCACTGCGGGCAGCTGTATACACCCGTGTGGTCAAGTTGATCCCAGTAGATCTTGATGCACTCCAGGCAGTACGTGTCACCACAGGGAATGGTGACTGGGTCTCTCAGGGTGTCCGCACAGAGTGGACAGTAAGCATCTGGTGGTAAAGGGAAACCAGACTCAGCCATGATGTTTTAAGAATTAAATTGGGAAAATGATCAGAATAGTTTACTGTCAGTTTGTCGCATGTGAATTCCCAAATTGTTCATATTAATAAGTCCACCGAACGATGGTCAGTCTTGTCCTGCAAGTAGGATGAGATCCAGAAAGAGTCCATATAGTCTCTTGTGATCCTACCACTCCTTTTCTAACCAGACAATTCTGTTTTCTGCTGACATTTAAAGGGAAGGCTTTATTTATACTATAAACAGACAGGTAATGTTTTCCCACACAACCCCTTTTCCAGCATCTGAGTGAAAGTACTGAGGTGTGCAACTGTGATGGAATTTACTTGACAGGCAGGAATTTCAGTTAAACTCAAACAGTAAGGTCAAGTTGTCAGCAAAACAAAAACTACTGTTGGCCAGCCAAAGCATGAATGGACCTTGAAAAAGCTAACATCTTTTTTTTTTTTCAACTATTACATAATTAATTTAAGGTTTGGAAATTCAAAAATATCAAAGAATCTAATTTCGTATGTGAGGAAATAATAATCAACATTGTAAACAAAAAAATGGTGTTGGTATTTCACAGTGAGTTGAATGATTCTGCTCTCTGTATTTAACATTTTTACAAACCAAATTTCCCCATGACATAATGTCAACACAAAGCTGTTTGGCAATTTAAAAAGCACATGACTTAGAGGCAGTTTTGTGATTAGAGAACAGTTCCACTGCCTCCTGATGTTTTTACATTATTATTATTTCCCTTAAACCAATATTTACTGTGTCGAGCACTGACTGCGCTCGATAGTATTTAGAAGGTGAAAGTCAAAGTCCTTCACACCCTTCATCTTTTTGTTTGACTGACCAACAAGTTTCATGATGGTGCCTGATGTCAAAACAACTTGGTCTGTTTGTCCTGTGCACAAAATATAGAACATGTGGGTTCCCACATGAGAGCACTTTTTTGGCACTTAAAAAACACTGCAAGAAAAAAAAAAAAAAATTAGCTTCGCTTGAAAGCACAACCTGTTATTTACAAACAATACATTTAAAAGAAAGAATTTGTACATGTTAGCCCTTAAAAATGTTCTGATACTTTTACTATAAAAACTTCATGAATCATTTTGTGAACCCGGCAGTAAGAAAGCACAAGACTACCCAATTTCCATGTAATGCTCAACCGCTTAAGTTATATCCAGAATTCATGCTGTCTCTTCATGTAATACCTGAGGGACTTCATGACATTGAAATCATCGATCGGTCGGGGCCATACCATCTATTGCACAACTCCTTGTTCGTCTTGTTGCTAAAGATAGTTTTTTCGATGTTCAGGCTCATTGTCATGCAGCAGAGTGAATTTGGGATCGATAATCACATTGATTGATGTGAAGCTGTGAGACAGGCTGATTCACCCTGTAGTGTGTCAGCTTTATGTTGTCAGTGCTCTTTGTTCTATGAAGGGCCACTCTCATTTTTGCCCAAACAAGAGAGCTCTTGTGACAATGACAGTAACACAGACAAAGCAAGAGGCTGAATGAGAGATGGATGAAGGACATGGCAGAAAGCTGGAATTGGGTTTAATGTTTCACAGAGGGGAAAAGGGTGAGAACAACAAATGGGGAGAAACGAGTACATGCTAATCTTTCTTCATGTAGCATTTACCCCGAAAACAAGAAGATACAGAACAAAAAATTCTTCTGACAGAACAGAACAAGATAAATCCTTCCATAGTCTGCACAGAGAGACAGGGAGCTAATGAGACTGAATAGACACTAGTGAGGCTGAGTGCAGATGATGTCATAGACTGTACTGGTCGGTACTCGCTCCCTCCTTCCTTCCCCTCCCCTCTCTCCTCTTCCCTCTCTGTATCTCTCCTTCTCTGTCATCATCGTGAGAAAGCCTGGGAGTGGCAGGAAGGAGGAGAAGACAAAGAAGAAGATAGAGGAAGAAGAGATCAAGCGGCTGCAGGGGTTTCCTTAATATCAACGCAGGATCCTCCTTTTTACGACATCAGGTACAGCTTACGTTTTGAGGAATTGTAGCATCACTGATGCCTCCAGTAATGCAGTAATGATGGGTGGAAATAGTCTTAACAGCAGAAAAAAACCTCGGAGCTAGATATTTAACAGATGCCACGCATCTTAGTTCATGCTCTGCTTACTGATCTGTATTATTTATATGGTGTTTGTTCTTACAAACAACAATAGATTTAGAAAGAGATGCATTTTCTCAAAATAAAATGTAGCCATGCAACATTTATTTTACATTGTTGATTAAGTACAAGCTTTTATAAGCTATTTGTTTTTATGGTGTTTATTATACCACCGTTATACAGAAGCGCATTGCATTCATGCGCGAAAACAAAATGTATCCGGATCTTGTAATTATGAGAGATTTTTTTCTCGTAATTATGCAACCTGCAACTTCAGAGCGCATAAAAAGTGCATTAGTAAACTGACTTCTATCATCAATGAAGTACAATTGTTTTGGAATAACTGTTGTCCTTACAGCAAATTGTTTCTGTTTTGACGCAGTTATAAGTCTGGTTTTAAGTCACTGTTTATTATGCAGCCTTGGTGTAAGTGATGGATAAGTCTATGTTTATGTTTGTGTGTATTTGTACAACCATCTTTATGACGGCCAGTTTGAGTTTTACACCACTGATGTGAGGACATTTTGATATCTTATGGACATTTTGGCCGGTCCTCACATCCCTCCAAGGGGCTGTTTAATGTTTAAAACTTGGTTTTAGGGTTGAGGTTAGATTTAGGTTTAGGTTACAGTAAGAATAAAGGTTTGGCTTAGGGTGGGGGGCTAGGGAATGCATTATGCCAATTAATGCCCTCATGCATGTGTGTGTGTGTGTGTGTGTGTGTGTGTGTGTGTGTGTGTGTGTGTGTGTGTGTGTGTGTGTGTGTGTGTGTGTGTGTGTGAGAGAGAGAGAGAGAGAGAGAGAGAGAGAGAGAGAGAGAGAGAGACACTGAGTAGAGGAGAAGAAGAGGAAGAGAAGAAACATGTTTTATAACTCTCTGTAGACTGAAGAGCAGAACAGCCATTTGGAAATTGAGTTGATTGAATTAAATTGGCTTGAGAGCAGCTTCAGCAACACTAACATCATGATGGATGAAAAAGTGTTCATTTCTGTGTGTGTGTGTGTGTGTGTGTGTGTGTGTGTGTGTGTGTGTGTGTGTGTGTGTGTGTGTGTGTGTGTGTGTGAGAGTGAAAGGGATAAAGAAAATTAGATTGCCCAACATTGCAGCCTGCTCTTGGCAGACCAGCGGTCAATCAGCTAATAGAATCATTATGAATTTGAGAGTACATTCTTTAAATTAAAACAGATGTCCTCACAAGAATGTAAAGTAAATCAAAATTCACCCTCTAAGACATTTTGCCAGCACTATTTGAGGGCTATTTTAAGGTTTAGACGTAGACCATATTTATCCATGACACTTACAGTATATTTGTAGCAGCTTCACGCTGGTTGATTATCATTTCCAACAGGAACATAACCTATTTTTAACACTTCTTTACAACATTATATTTTGAACTAACCAACTAAACTGGGTGTGAATTTGTTAGCATGGCCGAGGGCTCAGTGTCTGTAGCAGAAGTGGAGAACTCCTTCCAGAAGTTTGCAGTCCATGGGGACACCAAGGCCACGGGGAAGGAGATGAATGGCAAAAACTTTGCTAAGCTCTGCAAAGACTGCCATGTCATCGATGGCAAGAACGTCACAACCACAGATGTCGACATAGTTTTCAGCAAAGTCAAGTAAGAGTTCATCCGGGCTCCTCCTTCCACATTTGAAACCTTCATAATGCCTCCATTCAAAATGTACTTTAAAATCCATGTTTGTCCAGAGTCAAGCCATTTCTCTCGAAATGTTGCATTCAAAACGTGACGTGACGTCACAGTGAGCGTTGACCATCAAAATCCAAGCAATTAATTTTATAATCCAACTGAACGTTTGCGCCAAATTTGAAGAAATTCCAATGAGGCATCCCTGAGATATCACGTTCATCTTTGAGCCCCAAAATACAATCATTTCATCCTGGGGACCAAGAAAGTGTTTGGGCCAAATTTGAAAAAAATCCTACAAGTTGTTCTTGAGATATTGTGCTCACAACCCTGGGATGGGCAAAAGGACAAACCAAAAATCTAATGTCTCTAGCCTCAGCTGACATTTAAAAATATGTACCACCAACTCTAGTTTGTGGCGCTTGCTTTTTTAATATGAATATAGGGCATAATAAGTCCATTGTATAGTAAGTAGCTTCCTCTTTTTGCCTGCCCATTGGCAATATATTCATATGCAAATATGATCTGAACTTTAATGTTACTTTCCTCAAAAAACAGTTGACCATACTGTGTTTCTTCAGGGCGAAGTCAGCTCGTGTCATCACATTTGAGCAGTTCCACCAGGCCCTGACTGAGTTGGCTCCCAAACGTTTTAAAGGCAAGAGCAAAGAGGAGGCACTTCAGCAGCTCTATGGTCTCGTCGTTGGGAAGGAGCCTACCAACGTCGGAGTCACTGTGAGTACTTATTTAGAACCACATCTTCAGTCTTTACCGCCCTCAGGCCGGCAACATCTAAAAACTGCACTTACGTATCAATCCAAAGTTAACTGTCGTAGTGTTTTGATTGACCTAGAATTGTACATTTTATAGTTGTAGACTAAACCATACATTTAACAATTTACAATAGATAAGAAAATACCTAATTTTATAAGATTCAATATGTTTGTGGTGTATTAGGGTTGGGGTAAGAACCTGGAGGAATTTAAATCTCTGTTTGACTGAGATTCAATAACAAAATGTTATTCTTGAGAATAGAAACAGAGAAACAGATATTCCTCTACAGCCATCAGTCCTTTTAGAGGGATAAAGTAAGAGGCAGCAGACATAAAACATGTGGATTTTTATGTATGTGTGTGTATGAGGAGTGAAAGTACAGCCTGTTTGCTATATTCAAGTTTTATTATGCATACATTTGACCTTTCATTGCTGTTAGAAAGCGGCAAAGGCAGCAGCAGTGGACCGACTTACCGATACCACCAAGTACACTGGTTCACACAAGGGACGGTTTGACGAGTCCGGCAAAGGAAAAGGAAAGGCCGGCCGTGAGGACATGCCAGACACCAGTGGTTACGTGTCATCTTACAAGGGCAGCGGCACTTATGATGAAAAAGTAAATGAAAAATCATGAAAACTTTGTTTCACCAATAATTTGAATTTGGGGTATTAAAAAAATGTTATGGCTACTTCATTTTTGAAGACAATATAATGGCGAATAGCATGTACAATTAATAGTGTTCTGTATATTTACTGTTGTTTTACACAGACCAAAAGACAAAACTACTTGCTAACTGCTTTGCACTATATGCACTAACATTGTGCCTTACCGTAGATATAGCCGCGAGTGTAAATGCTGTAATATAAATATGCTACAATGCTCAGCGACCTTGATGCAACAGATGATGTAGCTGGTTTCAAGAAATGACCCAGTAACTACTAATTCACCCTCTTGTCACTTTACATTTAAATGCATTTTACTACATGACCAATCACTGCCCATTATTATTCTTGTCATGGAATTTATATAATTTATATTGTTTTAGTTAATGATTTCTTTTCAGTAAATTATGGTATAAAATGTAACAAACAGTGAAGAACAGTGTTGAACTCCACTAATGAAGCTTAAATGTAAAGAATAATCTCACAAAGTCTCTTCTTATTTCGTTCTTTGTCATCATGCTGTGATTCTTAATGCTTATATTATGTCTCATTTCATGTTTGGTTTTCGTCATCGGTTCAACGAATAAAGAATGTTCATTTTCTCACTGAATGAAAATGCATTTAAAGAAAAGTGAATGTAAAAATCTAAATAAACATCAATAATGTATCAAAAGGGCAATATTTGTATGTTTTATATGATTGTTTGGGTTGTGA
The DNA here is from genome assembly GCF_029030835.1 of Brachyistius frenatus. Lineage (NCBI taxonomy): Eukaryota > Metazoa > Chordata > Actinopteri > Embiotocidae > Brachyistius > Brachyistius frenatus. The sequence goes on from NW_027210724.1 coordinate 472,719, forward strand.
AATGCTCCAATAAAACATCATAACAGAGGCAAATATGAACACATGGTATTTAGGGAAATATTTATGTATATACATTTATGTTTAATATGTATTATATATGTCAATACTATCTTGTCAAAGAAACAATTATACAATAGCTTTAGCTTTAACAGCACTTCATGGTATCTCACTAAATATATGGTTTAATCAGTGCGTCATAATTCACATTATACTGTTGTGAAGCCTTGCTACCAATAACACTGAATACTTTAAGAAGATACTGTTTCAACTGTCAGCAGTTTGGACCCTGTCACATATTTTACTGTATGAGATGATATTTCAGGCTGTTAAACACAAGAAAAGCTGTAACAGAACTGAAAAATAAAAATTTCTCAAGTATATTTCCTCAGTGAATAATAAAGGCTCATCTGACATAAAATAACCCTCACATGAGCCTGGAGGATTTTCAGAAATAGCTTGGATACAGTTTCACAACATAAAGAATCCTTGTAGGACAATAAACACTCAGCATACACTCATCCATCCAACCTGGACCTTCCTTGTAATGTGATACTCTTGCCATTTATGGAGGATTCAGAGAAACCGTTTTACAGTGCTTATCATGGGGTTCATATGTTTAAAGATAGCTCTTCTCTTCTATATGTGACACTTGAGGCCTGAATCGATAATTATCGCCTGGGTTTTTTTGGTATTGAATTTCATAATTTCATAAAAAATTTCATAATTTCATAACAGAACCTATAATCTTTGAACTGTCATGTTCCACTCATTATTCCAGGGAACATAACACATAATCAAGGAATACAAATAAAAATGATTATATTTGAAATTTTGCAGAGTAATCATTGTTATTTTGTCATCTGTTAAATTTAGGCTGAACTGATATAAAGATGGGACATCATGTCATTATTTACAGACATGTACAGCCACATTAACTGCTTTCCAGGACACTCAAAAATAGCTCCAAATTGAAATGTGATAAACTTGTCAAACTTGCCCTGAATTTCTGTTGGAAGATGAATTGAAGTGCAATATTCTTTCCTTTTTTTTGCACTCTCTTTGCTATGTGTCTTATTCCTCAGCAGCTCAATTAATCCACAATGTTAATTAGCTAGTTAGCGACTGGTTCTGTCTGCCTCCTTTGTTTAGGATTTAACAGACTGCTAATTGGCATTCATACTACCATGGTTTACAAGCTGTTTGGTTCTGACTAGATTGGTTTGATTGATCTGGCATATAAACAGCCTGCAGTTGCAAACTGTATTGATAGAAGGACCTTCAGTTCATTATTTGTTGGTTAGTGAGTCATCTTTCTGAGCAGTCACACCTTGACAAACCAAATGTGTCATTCTTCTAGTGCGAAGTCAAACCTTATTTCCCTTGACAGGATGCAGCATACTAAAGTCAAAACCCACAATGTAACGCACACTCACAAGCTTTTGAGAAAATCTCTTTGTAACATGCAGATTAACATGTATGTGTGTGTGTGTGTGTGTGTGTGTGTGTGTGTGTGTGTGTGTGTGTGTGTGTGTGTGTGTGTGCGTGCGTGCGTGCGTGCGTGCGTGCGTGCGTGCGTGCGTGCGTGCGTGCGTGCGTGCAGATTTGGGGTCCTGTCTGGGACGTGACAGTGTATAAATACAAGTTCTGAAAACTTGCTGACAACTTCATGTCTGGTCAAAACTTTTGATCTTAGAGTTGCTCAACACTTTGTCCTCCGATAGACTGGATAGTTGATATTTCAAAACACCTTGTAAGTATATGAAAAATTCTGATTTGATTTGGAATTTAACATTTCTAACTAAAACGTTTTATTTATTATAACATATGATATGATTATTTATTATTGTTTTTTTTCTTAAATCTGTTGTACAGATAATTACTAATGTAAAATATCTTTTGTTCATGTGTGTGTGTGTGTGTGTGTGTGTGTGTGTGTGTGTGTGTGTGTGTGTGTGTGTGTGTGTGTGTGTGTGTGTGTATTCTGAAGCTGTTTGCCTAGCTGTAATGATGAAGAGTAACACACTGCGTTTTGCTCCACTTTGGCTGCTCCTTTCCTGGATGCTCCCTGCAGGCTCCAAGAAGGTGAGTGGACCATTCAACCCTGATGAGGCACGATAAGGCCTGGCACACACCTCCTGTGTGGCGTGTACGTTACCCGTTACTGCGTGGCATCATTTAATTTCAGCATCCATATTAACAGAATTGGAGCAGTCACACTGCCTGCTGACACGAGCGTCTCAGCTGCGTCTGACGTATCGTGTGTGCGAAAACCCGGTCTAGGCCCTAATTATATCATGATATAATACCAGGTGGGGAGCGATGTTTTCCCTGCAGCCCTCTCCCTTCTCTCTCAGTATCACTCCCCTGTCTCTGTGTGAATGCCGTTGTGCCTGTGGTTCGCACTGTATGAGGGAAAACAAAAAACACGGGCCTGCTTTTTGGTTACAAGTCATCACTTGTCGCACCTCAAAAACACTATACTGATGGCCATTTTTCAAAGAGAAACGTATTGATTCAATGGTAGGAGCTGCAGCTTCAGCACTGCAGTTGATAGGCTGGGTGAGAGGTAGCCGGCGTGGATACACACACACAACCAAGCCGCAGCTAGAAGTGCGTGAGCGGTAATGCACATGTCAGGCAGCCAGTGTGTTCCAGGCCTAAGTTATCTCACCAGTTATGTGAGGCAAATTGAACAGTACATATAAGTTCAAAAAAAGTACATTTATTCAATAAATACCCAAATACATTTATCTGAGAGTTTACTTTTTTGATCAACACGTTACACATAAAACAATTGTGACAAACTACAATTAACTGATAACATTATAATACTTTGATACTAATGTTCAAGCAAATGTAACAGGGGCCATTCTGCTTAATAGATACTTCTATTTATGATACTGTAAGAACATTTTACATACTACTCAAGTCAAACTTGAATATTGGAATTTTATTTAATTTATCTTAGTATTTTTTGAGTTGTTATTTTTACTCAAATAAATGATGAAGTGCACAATGGTTAAAACTGCATGTAGTTCATAAAATTTCATCTCAGTTTGTCCTTCTTCTCCCTCCAGATCAGTTCTAATGTCACTTTACAAGATGTCAACCAGGCTATCCCACTGAGCATGGAAATGGGTGCTGTGGATGACATGTACTCCAACTGCAATGCAAAGATGGCAATAATGGTGAAGAACAAATATTTTACAAAAGAATTGGAGGGAGTATTTCGAGATGTTTGGCAAAAGGCAAAAAAATGTGCATCCGGGAAATATGAAACTAGAGAAGATGCAGCTTTGACCATGAATCATCTGCAGGCAATCTGTGTTTATACATCTGGTTATAAAAACTTGTATAATCTGTTCAATATTGCAGTCAGAACCAAGAAAAATGTCTATGGCACCACCTTTCAATACCATTCATTACATTTCTGGCTGACATCTGCCATACAGATCCTCCAAAATAAAGCAGGCTGTCACAATACTTACCGAAGAACCAATAATGTGTTTAAGGGGGAAGTTGACCAATTAATTCGATTCGGTTCCTTCACATCCACCTCCAAACTTTCAAATCTGAATCACTTTGGTACAAAGACCTGCTTTAAAATTACAACCTGTTATGGAGCTTTCTTGAAAAAATACCCACACCTTAAAGATAGAGAGCAAGAGGTTCTCATCCCCCCCTACGAAACATTCCAGATAACGAAAAAGGATGAAGTTACTCAGAATGACTGTGAGGTCGTTTATGTCCTGCACAGTGTCGGATACATCAGCCTTCTAAACTGCCAACTTGCAAATTAAATAGTATATTAGTGGAACTGGTGGACCAAAGTGACAACTAAATTGTGAATTTAGCATTGTTCAGCAAATTCCCTATGCATAGTGCAGCTTTTGCAGGCTTCGGTACCAACATGTTGAACAACAACATGGTCAACCAATCCTAAAAGGATCTTTGATGTGTTTTTGCAATTGCCAGCATTCCTATATGAACCAAATAATTGTGTTATACATTTTCTGAATGTAAACAATAAATGTTTGAAGCAGCAAAACATATATGTATTATATTAATTTTTTTTAGTGAGTAGCAATAAATAATCTACATATAACAAAACCCCAAAATTTGGTTGAGATGGATATTGTGTCCTAATTTATTTGCACGTATGCACACACACACACACACACACACACACACACACACACACACACACACACACACACACACACACACACACACACACACACACACACACACACACACACACACACACACACACACACACACACACACACACACACACACACACACACACACACACACACACGTTAATGTGTTACAAAGTGCTTTTCTCACAAGCTTGTAGTTTGGTTTGTCAAGGTGTGACTGCTCAGAAAGATGACTCACTAACCAACAAATAACAAACTGAAGGTCCTTTTATCAATACAATTTGCAACTGCAGGCTGTTTATATGACAGATCAGTCAAACCAATCTAGTCAGAACCAAACAGCTTGTAATCCATGGTAATATGAATGCCAATTAGCAGTCTGTTAAATCCTAAACAAAGGAGGCTATAATATGTTCATGTTTTCAAAGCAAGCTCCAGTCTCAGCCTGACGTACAGAGACAACTGGGAAGAGGGAGCCATGTTAAATATGATCTCAACCAAGACAAATAAACAAGTATGAGCAAAATATATGCATTATAAACTTCACAAAGCTCATAGATGTCATAGTTGATGTTCTGAACCCATGCGTTTCATGTGTGCTACTTCACAATTATTGTAACTAAATTACACCTCACAGTTTAGTTTTTGTAAATTAGTATAGTAGATTGATGCAATTCATTTCATTTTTGTTTGTTTTGTTGTTCAGAATTATCCACAACAATTCTATATTTAATAAGAAAAGGAATAAAACAACATAGAAGTGGGATCAGAAAACAAAGGTGAAGTAGGATGGCTGGATAATTATGAATTATGAATTGTTAAACAAAGAAGAGAACACAGTGTCCGAGCTTTTGTGTCATCATGACACATAATCAAGGAATACAAATACAAATTATTATATTTGAAATTTTGCAGAGTAATCATTGTTATTTTGTCATCTGTTAAATTTAGGCTGAACTGATATAAAGATGGGACATCATGTCATTATTTACAGACATGTACAGCCACATTAACTGCTTTCCAGGACACTCAAAAATAGCTCCAAATTGAAATGTGATAAACTTGTCAAACTTGCCCTGAATTTCTGTTGGATGATGAATTGAAGTGCAATATTCTCTCCTTTTTTTGCACTCTCTTTGCTATGTGTCTTATTCCTCAGCAGCTCAATTAATCCACAATGTTAATTAGCTAGTTAGCGACTGGTTCTGTCTGCCTCCTTTGTTTAGGATTTAACAGACTGCTAATTGGCATTCATACTACCATGGTTTACAAGCTGTTTGGTTCTGACCAGATTGGTTTGATTGATCTGGCATATAAACAGCCTGCAGTTGCAAACTGTATTGATAGAAGGACCTTCAGTTCATTATTTGTTGGTTAGTGAGTCATCTTTCTGAGCAGTCACACCTTGACAAACCAAATGTGTCATTCTTCTAGTGCGAAGTCAAACCTTATTTCCCTTGACAGGATGCAGCATACTAAAGTCAAAACCCACAATGTAACGCACACTCACAAGCTTTTGAGAAAATCTCTTTGTAACATGCAGATTAACATGTATGTGTGTGTGTGTGTGTGTGTGTGTGTGTGTGTGTGTGTGTGTGTGTGTGTGTGTGTGTGTGTGTGTGTGTGTGTGTGTGTGTGTGTGTGTGTGTGTGTGTGTCCGTGCGTGCGTGCAGATTTGGGGTCCTGTCTGGGACGTGACAGTGTATAAATACAAGTTCTGAAAACTTGCTGACAACTTCATGTCTGGTCAAAACTTTTGATCTTAGAGTTGCTCAACACTTTGTCCTCTGATAGACTGGATAGTTGATATTTCAAAACACCTTGTAAGTATATGAAAAATTCTGATTTGATTTGGAATTTAACATTTCTAACTAAAACGTTTTATTTATTGTAACATATGATATGATTATTTATTGTGTGTTTATATCACTGGGGGTATCAAGTGGTCATGTCCCTTCACCCGTGTTTAGTTGAGTTAGGCTCACGACACCTCGGAAAGTCTCAGCAACAGTCCTGGCATCCCAGAACTAATACTCACACCCCCCCATCCCTGCTCTACCTGTTTTACATATGACTTGTGCCCATGCACATACTTTGGCAACGTTATTTTTGCTCAAAGCAAAGATCATCAGGAGTAATAGCTGGAAGGAAAAGCTACCTTTTAAGAGGACAAAACAGGGTTTGGGGGTAGGCCACCATCTGCTTCGACCAGTTGGGTTGAGAGGAGCAGCTATGTTCCGCAGGCTTTTCAGGTTACCGTAATTAAACAAAATCTCGACATAAAAAGCTTACTCATAATAGAGGTGTGCTAACAAATTACAGACTTGTGCCGAACCTGCCCTTCTAAAATCCTTGAAAGCTGAATACTAGGCTTACATTCATATGGTAGATTTTGTTCATCAATTTCAGGCAGTTATCTGAGATGTGGTATCCGACCTATCCATGTATGAATAAAATTGCTTTGCAGCCTCTATGTACTGCTCAAATGCAAATTACTTGCTATTTTGCCTGTGCAATCATGTTGAATTTGATTCCGTGTGGGTAAGGTTGTTGTTCTGTAAACAGTACAAAACAAAACAGACAAAACAGGAAAAGAAATGTACTGTATGAATTAAATTGTGATCATCAGTGTTTAAAATCAGATGTCAAAATAATACAAATCAGGGATTCTACCAGATGCACTTAGTAGGAATATTAGATTTGGACATGATAGATGTGACAGCTGCTAAAATATCTATTATAGTGAAAGAGTGCAAAGTGAAAGAGGAAAGTCTGCCTGCATGAGTGTTAATGCGATGCGGTTGTGGTTTGACCAAGGGCTGTTTTTAACAACACGTGGGAAGTCTGTGTGAAGTCTAGTTGCTGATACAACTGAAATGAAGAGTAAATAGTTCTGTAATTGTTATACATATGTTTACTATATTTGGTAATATTTGGCTTTGACAATATTTTAATTTCTAATTTATTAGAGTCCTCCACTATGTGGCAACATAATTTGTCAGTTCTATGACAGAGTCAACTTTTATTGGAAGATACTACCATTTTAACAGGTCTTAAACTTGCTTTTACTCTTTCTACTTTAACAGGCCTTGACATTTTGCTTAGTCCTGTAGGAAAAGTATTGATCTATTCAAGTATCATTGAATGTACAAAGAACCTGATACTGAAGCAGCTAAACTGAACTGAGCCATCATTAGTTTGATTCTGTCTTATTGTGCTTTTTCTACTATGACAAGCCAAAACTTCCTTTGTGAGACAGGCCAGTTAACATTTAAAATGTTTCAACAAAAGTCCAATAGATGGCAGCATTGCCCAATGATTTGTCCTCCAATTTTTTACTTACCCGAGATGTTCTCAACACTAAACTCTTTTTTTTGTGTTTATGTCTCAGCCCTGCTGCATTTTGATATTTTTTCAGTTAAATTCTCAGCAGATGCAACAAGGGGTTACAGGACGGAAAGGCATGTCGTGTTGGAGAGATGTGGAGAGCTAATCAGGGAGGAATTAAAGAATCGCAAAAAAACAGAGGGAGGAAGAGGAGATGCAAGATACTATGAGTGCTAATAAAAGGCAAAAAACATGAGTAAGGGTACGGTGAGGATTAGTTTTGCAGGACGAGGGGATAAAAGACAGGTGAAGGTGAAGAGAGCAATTAACAGGTATCAGAAACTTGAGGCACAGCAGCAAATAGAGAAAGACAGACAGAGCCAGGTATGGAGACTGTTACTATAGAATGAAGCAAGAGGGAATAAAAACCTTGTGAGAAGATACGGTGTATTGGTGAAGACGATGTATTTGGTCTGGCTTTTGCATAATAGGTAGAAGACTGGAGAATAGACCCAGTGGAGAATAAACGGTGTACGAAGCATACACAGTGAGGTAAGAGTGTGCATGCGTGTGGGTAGGGAAGGTGTAGTGTTAAGTGAATTACTCCAGAATTCCCAACTGAGAGAAAAGAAATGAATGCAGCCAAAGAAATACAGAGGGGAGGATTTGTATGGACGGGGAGGAAGGGAGAGGAGAGTGAAAATGCAAAGCAGAGGATACTGAGTTGGCTCGAGTAGTGAGTGACAGAGTGAGTTAGAGAGAAAAGGGGGGTGTTTAGGAAAACAGCAGCAAGACAGAGATGAGGAAAGTAGAAAAACTTAAAGGAGAAATTCAAATGTGAGTGACTGAGCTAAAAAGAAGAGTGAAGCAAGCAAGGGGGGAGCAAGAAGGGGCAGGGCGAATGGAGAGAGATGATGGAAAAGTGCAACAAGGAAGAGGGAGGGAATAAATTGGGTGGTGAAAGTGATGAGGTGAAATTTAAAAAAGTATGAGTTTGGGAGTGGAAGGAGGGAAACTGCAGGAGGAAGTGACGAACTGAGAGATTGTTCAAGAAATCTAGGAGGTAAGAGAATGAAAATGATTTTAAAGGAAGGGAAAAAAAGATATCAGGAAACTATAGAACAGGGTAAAGATGATCAAAGGATGGAAATTCTGGTGGTAAGAAAACAGGCAAGGAGTAAAATATGGGGCAATGTACAGAGGATGATGGTAAGAGCAGAAGGAATGATGGAAAAGCCGTAAGAAGAAGGAGGACCATGAAGTTAAGAATAGGGCTTGGGAAGGAGGTAACAGAAAAAACAAAGAAAGTATAGGGAAATAAACATGGTCTGCCATGAAGGGAAGATTGTTGTAAGCTCTGGCAGAGACAGAGAGAATTATCTTGGAAAGTATTACAGCAAGTCTACAGAGTGGAGAATACAGGAAGAAAAAAAAGGAGGAAGGAAGAGTCAAAAGGTGTGAATGGTGAGGGGGAGCTGAGAAGCGTCGGGGGAATCTGAGAGAGAAGAGAGGAGTGTAAGATGAGGGGTCGTGAAGAAGACAGAGAGGACACTGAAAGTTGAATACTTACTGCTGGTGAAAGTGGAAGACTATACTACAGACAAAGAGGGAAAGTGGTGCAACACTGAATAATATCATTTACAGTGAACTGACCCTTGATGATTATTGGAGGAAAGTGAGAAAGAGTAAGTATTTTCTTTTACCTGTTGCGTTCAGGGTTTCTTCCGTCTATCACTCAGCTGCAGAGTCTCCCCATGTGTGACCCTGCAGAAGATAAGAAGGTATAGATGATGAATACCTGGAAGGGAATTATGCAACATTCTTTGTTTTTAAATTCTCAACCCTATTGGCAATCAAGGACATCAATTCTAGTTGGTTCTTAAAAAAACAAGGTGTTGGCTTGTTTTTTGCAATATCTGCACACTGGACTGTAGGTGTGGTACAAGGGCAGAGTGTGGTTGTCGATGAAGGAAGGCATGGTTAAGTTTTGACCTCTGAAACCCTTGATGAAGGTTATGTTAATCATTGTTACAATTATATAATTGTATACAAAAATTAATTATTGTCTATAAGATGAGGCAAACTTCTGTCAAGCATACAACTTCCTTAAATCACAATTTGTAAATTGTGCCACTAGGGGGCTAGCTTAAAAAAAACAACCTCTGGCTCCAGCAGGTTTCTGTTCATAAAAGTTCAACTTCTCTCAGAAAATACAAAGTCAATACATTTTTTTGACAAGTCAGTATGGTGTCATTCACTAAAGTCAGTCCTTCTGATCAGTGCTCTCGTTGTCCTTCTGAAAATAATTACATAACTGATTAGATATTCGGCCTGGTTTTATTGACATGCCTGAGGTTCATCCATGGTGCTGGTAGAAAACGTAGGTGGGAGGGGATGGTGTCTTGTGGTTCTGTCATATCCACCCCACGCTCCTCCCCAACTTGTCCAAATATGGGCGCCTCTGGTGAAAAAGCAAGATGGGGTCAGAAAAAATGGCAGACTCAATGCTTGAGTGAGACTGAGAGCTATGAGGTAAATGAGTGGAAAGGCCCATAGAAGGGACATCATTTAGTGAAGGATTTTGGAAGACAAAGGTGACAGGGAAAGGATTGAGATAATGGGAAAAGATGCACTGCTGGGTGGATAAAAAGATAACATGTTACAAAGCAGAGGAGATGTATACAAAAGAGATATCGCCATCTGAGAGGCACGAAGATGGATATTTGTAATGTACTTTTTGAGGATTGTCCCCAACTGATAGCAATAAGGATGAAAGAAAGGATGGACAGAGAGAGAAAAATTGGAAAAACAAAGGGACTGGCATATGGAGGTTTATATATATTCCGAATTGGCTTTTCTATACAGAAAATGTTTTAATGTATTGAGAATGGACATTTTTGCAAAGGGCTTTCAATGCATTGGGACTTGCTTTTACACATAACTATAAATAAGAAGAATAAGGAAAATTTTGACTGACTTTCGGTGAGCAAACACAGTAGAAATGCAATGATAGACATGGGTATGAAAAAACAACAACTGGAGAGACAAACTGTAAAAAGGTCATTCATTCTGAGAAGAGAGGAATGAGAGGAAGGAAGGAAAGAAGTGGGAGACAAAGGGGACGAAAGAGGAAGGAGAGGACGTGGCTGGGTGATATGTTTTGATGAGTTAGTGCTAGTAGATGCAATAGAAGGTATCCCCTTCAAGTGGGTCACAGAGGCTGCAGAAACAGACATTAATCATACATGGCAGCATGCTATTGTGTACTGTGTGTGTGTGTGTGTGTGTGTGTGTGTGTGTGTGTGTGTGTGTGTGTGTGTGTGTGTGTGTGTGTGTGTGTGTGTGTGTGTGTGTGTGTGTGTGTGTGTGTGTGTGTGTGTGTGTGTGTGTGTGTGTGTGTGTAAATCGTTCTGAGTTGTTTCCCTCTATTTCACATACAGATTTGGAAAATAAGTGTGTGTGTGTGATTGTGTGTGTGTGAGTGTGTGTGTTTGTTTGCATGCATGCAATACTAAGTCAAGCAGCTTTGACAGGGCCCAGATGCTGTGGCAGGTGAAGAGAGACTGTTCCTTCCTCTCTCATGCTTCTCACTTCTCCATTCTTGTGTTGTTTTATTTTGTCTTGTCTGCTCTTCCCTCTTTCCTTTTTGATTTCATCTTTATTTTATCCTTCTCCCAAATTCAAATGTTCTCTCCACAGGATGCATTTAAGGTATAGTCATACCTGCCAATATTTTGGATTTCAAAATATGTTTTTTGGGGGGGGAGGGCGTGGGGGTTGTATCGCACAGTATATGCATTCTGACTATTGCGTCAGCCGTTTACATCTGGCTGCTTCTTACTCTCTGTGCTCACATGTACTGTATTTTAATACAGCTGAATTCCAAATAAAGCTGTTCTTATTTACATATTTAGCTGTTTCTGTTGTCAGACAACAGGAGGAGAATAAAAAGGTGACTGAATTGCAGTCCATTCAGACTCCATGCTTGCCAGCAGTCAACCATTTTCAAGCTGTCTGAACCGAGTTGTTGGTTGCCCGGTTGCAGTAACATTTAGGTTGAAATTGTACGTATTATGTAGATTATTATATGTTTATATCGTATTTCAATGATGATCTGGCAACTTTGGTACCGTCAGATACATTTTTGGATCTGTGTATTATGATTGGGTTTGATAGTAATGCAAATTATGGGAGTTTCCCAGGAGACACAACAAAACAAGATGGCTCTAGGAGACGGCCTTAACATACCAGAAAACCTGTGAAAAAGATAGATCTATGAGTTTGAAGGTTTATCAGATTCTAACATCACTACACAGCAGTTGGTAGAACTGCCAGCAATGTTGTTTCATCCAAATTCGATTTGCCATTGCATCAGCTAGACAGATAATGTTGTGCTGAGGTGCAGCACAAGTTGAGCTAAGTTTAATTTTTGCCAGGTAACCAAGAATGTTCTTGCTGTCTGCGTTGGTCACCCTGCTGCGTCACAATATGGGCATCAGTTTTTTTAATTTTTTTAATTGAAGTACTTGACTTTTAAGGCCGCTAAAACACATGCATCCCAATCCAAGCCCCTGAAGGCCCCTGGATAAGGTTTGTTCCATGTGGGTGGGACATTTGCATCAGATTATTGCTCTCTCTCTTTCCCCCTTTTTATGTCTGTGCCAGCGACAGCCATGGCTGCAGGCGTTATGTTTTCCGGTTGTTGTCCATCTATACCAGGATCATGATCACAAAATATAGAGACCACTTTGGGGAATTTCTTGAAATTTAGCAAAACATTTTCACTTAAACTCAAGGATAAACTGATTACATTGTGGTGGCTAAAGATCAAAGGTCAATGTTACCCCATGTTTGTCCCAATATAGTGAACTTGATGCCATAACTAAGGAACAGGAGGGGCGATGTGACCATTTCATGTTTGGACTAATGAAGTGTTACACTAATCTTGGGGGTCCAAATTGAAACTGTGGTGATTGTTGAGATCTTAAGAGGATGTAAACACATCAAGTGTTTTTTCAAAGTGTTCACTACATACTGTATATTATTTGAATCTGGACAAACATGGATTTGAACTACAACTTGACTGACTGGGGAAGCATACAACCACAAGGCAGTAACTCTAGTTTCTCATCTGATTGTCTCTCTGCCCTTACATTTACTATCAGGTAGGAGTGTCATTGGCAGCGGCAGTAGTCTCCAGTGCCATGATATCACTCCCACTTCCTGCTGTACTTCAAATGAACTTCTCTGGAGGTAATAGTGGTAGGCAGTCAGGAGTCACACTGACGTTTCCAGAAATAATAATGAAAATACTGAGCATGCATACTGTGTGTGTGTGTGTGTGTGTGTGTGTGTGTGTGTGTGTGTGTGTGTGTGTGTGTGTGTGTGTGTGTGTGTGTGTGTGTGTGTGTGTGTGTGTGTGTGTGTGTGTGTGTGTGTGTGTGTGTGTGTACCTGTGTGCTTACTTGTGTTTTATTTTCTAAACAGACATGCAGGGCTTGATAGAACAGCAATTGGAAACAGAGGCATATGGCTTTGCACCTGATGGAAATGGACATTAGGACATGCCACAATCAAGCCACAGAAAGCGTAGCTGATGACTGACAGACAGAGCAAATGAATTGGACATGGAATCAATCACTTTAGAAACAGATGGCTCCTGAAAAAACATGCAATGTGTAGCTGAAACATAAAAGCTTTGTAGATGGTGGAAAATGACATTTGAGATGTGTATAAAGCCTCAACGAGAGATTTATATAAAAAATACCGGCTGCTATACTTCCAAATGTGGGATTCAGCAAAAAAACTGCTGCACTAATAGAGACCCAGTAGATTTGTATTGGTTACCCATATTCAATTCCTCTGCTGGGTATAGACCCTGTATGACATGTTCTCAGTCAGCAGGAAGTGACATATTGAAAATTAGAAATCCTGGCTACTAAAATAGTGTGTGAGCACTCTGTTTAAATAAATATTGGACTCAAAGAACAATAAACCTCCTCTATTCCCTTTGGTACCTTTTAGTATTCACAAAATCTTCACTGACTGGCCTGGCTGGTATAGATACTGAAAGTGTCATTAATCTCACTGGATTTCAGGAGTCAAAAAATTGCTAATTTCTCTGGTACCTCCTTAACATCTCTGTCCAACCAATCTCAGCCATAAAATATAAAAGGCAACACTGGTTGAAAACTAAATTGCAATTAAATTACACATAAGTGACAACAATTCAAAAACCTTTTCACCTACTCATCTGATTTAGTAATCTAGCCAGCCTTGCAAGACCATGGAGTGTGACACCGTCACAACAAAAGGTTAAAGCTATTTACACACAGCAATTTGGGCTATTTAGCGATTCAAAAGTAAATTAGGCACACTTAAAGCTCCCGATGCACTTTGTTTATTAACACCACAAGATCAGCAACTATTGGAGCACATTGCTTCTCATTTTATTAATGCCAGTTTGTGGTGCCCCAGATGCGCTTCTGTTTGCATTCACCAAATTACAAAAAAGTTGGCCACACCTGCATGCAATCCTAGTGCACAGAACTTAGGGCTACATTTGCGCTGTGCTTAGATTTACAATGGTTAATAGTTTCATGGTATCAGGAACAAGAACAAACATCAGGCAAATACACAGGAAAGGAGAGATTTGAGGGTGACTGAAAATAATTGATCATGTGAACTTATGAAGTAAAGACTCAGCCTAGTGTCATTGCCACCCCGGAGTGGTTGATCTGAACTGATGGATCAGGAACATTTTACAATACTGATACGTTTTACATTTGCAACACTAACCAATCAGCTAAACACATTTGAATATCCCTGCCACTTACAGTACAATATCAATAATATAATATTAGAGCTTCAGAATTTACAGAATATGTTACACCTAATCTAAAACTTTTCTTCTTTAATTTTGGTTCATAACTAATCCCCAGGACACTTTACCATCACTACAGAATTAGAGGTACAATATTAAAACTGATTTCTGAAGCCTGCACTTATCTGTGCCTGCATGTGAATGTTTAGCATGCATGCCTGCATAATATATGTTCCTCTTGTGTGATGCATCTATGAGCCGTTTGGTCTCACTTCTCTCTCAGAGGTGTGTTACAGGCTTGTAGCCAGAAGGAATTGTATTCAGGTCGTGTTCAACAACAGCAGAACCAGAATATTTATACTCTTCTTATTGATGTCTGTTTAAATCTCTGAGTTTTATTGCTAAATTTAATTCTGGTTGTGACGACAGCAACATTCCTTTGTTAAAATATAGATCTCATTAAGAGCTTTGAGCAAATTCACTGTATAAAAGACTATTCACGATTCACAGAAACACAATTTCTTCTTACAGCTTCTTGGCTCCAAGCTGGTGGTGTGTGGTTAAGTTTGGACTCAACTCCCGTTTGATAGTAACACATTTAAATTTGGTTAGCTTGTGCTGCATAATAGACTGCTACTGAGAAGGTCTGTTTCGATTTTGCAAAGCCATTTGTGTCATTTGGACCGTGCTGGTGATACATAATTTTTTACCTCTAAGATAAATGGTGACTGTTTTTGATGGGCTCCTGATTTAAAGGGTAAGTCAGTCAAACATAAAAACTGTAATGATTTACTCAGTCTTATCAGCTGACTACAAAAACACTGGACATCATTCTCTGAAAAAAATGTGGGAACAAAAGTAAGTAGAAACATAAAATTCAACCAAAGGCTAAATCAGTCCAATCCTTGCACACAGCTGTAGCTTCATGGTGAATATTTAGGAAACAAGTGACATGAAGCAACTTTGTGCTCCAGTGGAAAAAAAAAAAGTTTTGTAATTGATATTTAAGTAAATGATATTTGCATGACATCATATGTTGAACATCAAGTGAGAAAAACTGAAGTTGGCATGTGATTGTGGTAGTGGGGGATGGTTTGGGGTCAACTGCAGGAGGGACTGATTGGAGGAGTGGTTCAGGGAACGGTGCCAGGGAGGGACTTAATTAGCGCGGGTGCATTGAATCACTGATTGTCTCTCTCCCCATAAATTCCAGCAGTAGCACACGAGATGGCTCAATCCTGGGTACGCTGAGCAACAGGGTGGCTGCAGACCAGAAGCTGGGTGTGTGCTCGGCGGCACGGCAGGAAAACACAGTGTTACATTGATATGTAAAATGTATCTCTTTCATCTGTTTGGATCACTTCGGCCTTTGAAGCATGTTGTCCCTGTAGATCAAATGACCTTGAAGCCACTTTAGTCGCGAATCTACACAGAGTTTTATGCATCTGGCCCGAGGTCGAGTGACACAGTTTTGTCTCCAATGTCTGTCTTTTAAAGTATAGTTGACCATGTAATTCAATAGAACACGTTCCTATTGTTGTTTGGTTTGATCTGGAATTACATTTTTCTGGATTCTACAAGCTGTTTGCAGTTAAACACCGTGTGGGACGCAGAGCATGCTGATAATTGGTGTCTTGAGTATTGGTCAATCAGCAATCAACTGTGACATCGCTTATTGGTTTGTGAACTTCTGCTCCGAAGCCTCGGGTTCAGTATTTCGGCTGATGCCATCTTGCTATTTTGGAACCAGAAGTGTCCAAATCTGGACGAGCTGAGAAGGAACGAGCAGTGGATGTGACTCGATTTCTTAGGACGGCATCCCACCTATAGAGGAAACCTGACTGCACCATGGACCTGTCAATCAAAACAGACATGCCCCCAAACATACTGTTTTTTGAGGCCTGATATCTAATTAATGTTGGGATTATTTTCAAATGGACCGCCAGAAAAACAATGAGAAAAAGTGACTTTGGCGAATGACACCATTACAACTTGTGAATAAAAAAAACATGATTGATTTTGTATTTCATGAGAGAAGTTAAATGGGAGTCTGGGGAACCACAGTCTTTTTGGAGCCAAACTCTGGTGGCCCTTGCGGGTATTGCAGTATAACGCAGTTTCGTACTGGCCTAATTTTTAAGGTCCGGAAGCAACGTCCACTTTAACATACAGTCTCTGGTATTATATATATTATATAGAAAGGAAATCAAGTTTCAAGAGGTAAAGTGTTTTATTATTTGGTTGTGTTGACTTGTTGTTAATTGGAAATATGTTCCACAGTCAGCATGCTTTTCTTGACAGTGACTGCCAGTGGGATTTGCAGTTTCATTTATAGAGTCCAAGGGATTTATTTTAGATTTGTGTTTAGTTTGAAATGTGTTCCGCAGCCCGTATTCTCCGTTGGACTGTGCCGGTGCCGCAGGGTGTACTGGGTTTGATTTGTAATCAGTGTTGTTGTTTGGCATGGATCTGCCACACCCCTCTGAGAGATCCAGATAGGAGACAGAGGACGTGATTAAGATAGTCCATTCACAGGAACAACTCCAAAAGAGTTGTCATGGTGAGCAGAAAAATGAAGGAGGTCGATAGGTTTTCTTTGCTTCTTCTTTGAGTATATTGTCCTTGATGCTGCAAACATTCAAAGAGTCATTCAGCTCGTCTGTGCCCTCTCGCCAATTAGCAACTACGTAAAGGCACGCGGGTGTCCTTACGAGAAGAACAGAAGAGAGTTCTGAAAGAAATGCAGTTTCGATATGTTTCTGTAATTACAGAATCCAGTATTTTAGAGCTTGACCCATACGAGGGACAAGTCAGAATATCTTCGTGGAAGTGCACTAACAAAGTAAATATCCCCTTAAAGGCAGTTTCTAATGGAGCAATGGTAAACATGAAGTATTTTTGAAACATTTCCCAGCACCCCACCATCTAAGGGACAAGTTATCCATGCAGTTGGCTTGTGTTATGTTTATTTCTTCCTTTGGGAATATGTGGTGTTTGTTATGGACACTATTCCAAATTGTTGATAATAATAAAAAAAGGACTGTTGAGAAGCAGCATGCATCTGTTTGTTGTCCTCAAGGAGTATGTAGTAGTATAACAAGTACTTCTGTTTACAATTAGCTACTCACATATGCAGAAAGTCTTTTCAGGACATATATTTAGTATTTACATAGTTAATTAATAAGTAAAACATTTTTTAATGTCATAAAAATATCAAATTTGTGGCAGAAAAAGTTATGTGTGTTTGGTCCACGCAAAAGAAACATTCATTAAAGCCTCTACCATTTTGGAAAATGTCAGTGGTGTCTTCCCCTGAGAGACCGGGCGCACAGTTTGGAACATGTCCCAGTGTGTAAAAATCTGCTGACTGACATCCTGTATAGTGCTGAGGCTTCCTGCACAACCCCTAACGTCACCTCTCATCTCTTTCATCCAGCTCATTACTCTCCACTTTCTCAACTGCTTTTTCCTTCTGAGTGTCTACATTTTTTTCCATACATATTTTTTTTTTTTTTACTTCTTTTTCTACTTTCTTATAACACAGATCGTTTGTCGGATACTCCGCCTTCAGTGGTGCATGACGATTTCAAACAAGCATAAGAGCAAAACATGACAAAAATGTCATTATGACTTCTTTTTTTTCTTTGCTATCACTATCAGTGAGTTGCACTCAAACCATAACTGGCAAAACAAAATATATCAGACTAATGACCTGTCAATCACCCTTCATAGTCTAAGATAGACTGCACCAGTTTCAGATCCAGCATATAACCTGGGAAAAAAATGGTGATCAAATTTAGATGAGAACATTAAATGGGAGTAATTCAAAGTTGATGTTTTTTCAATTATTTTCCTGTACATTAAAAACAAAAATAATGAACTGGGAGGGGGTGGGGAGGCATAGTCCATATAATATACTATTGGCAAACTGTAAAAAAGGTTATATAATCTATCAAATTTTGCCTCTGTTCTTCCCTGTCCACTACTTTTCTTTTCTCTCTTTTTATTTTTTGTCTTGTGTGGAACATTAAATTGATTGTTGACATTGTCTCCCCTCTGGAAAAAAACTGGTTACTTTCAGGGGAGTAGCAATTTTTTTTATATAAATGTTCTGGCAAACCACTAATTGAAGCACTCAGGGAAGAGGCAGACAAAATGGAGGAAAAGACTCTGTTTTTGACCCAGGATGGCTGCTGCATCTGTCCTCACCGCCTACGTGTAAGTTAGACAAGTAATGAACCTCTTACACACGTGTGCCCACACACAAGAGGCATGCATGCACACACACACACACACACACACACACACACACACACACACACACACACACACACACACACACACACACACACACACACACACACACACACACACACACACACACACACACACACACACAAATCAAAAGGAGCAATAACGGACACTTTAATATTGCCCATTATAGTCTGGAGGCTATCAGCCATCAGACATCTGATCTGTAATAACTTAAATCAGATGTAATGTGATATAATGCTAACATTCAGAGGGAAATATCAGATACAATATTCCCTGTGCATGCGAGGAGGGCTACCTTAGAAGGCCCTATAAAGTGGTGTGATTACAAGTGTAGTCAAAGCAATCACCTCCTACACATTTTCAGTGTGTGTGTGTGTGTGTGTGTGTGTGTGTGTGTGTGTGTGTGTGTGTGTGTGTGTGTGTGTGTGTGTGTGTGTGTGTGTGTGTGTCTTCTGCCCCCAGATTATTGCACTTTGTGGACTGTGAAATAGCAGGTTAATGGGAGCCGCTGTGCCCACCTCATCTATTCACATCAAGAAAAAAACACTCACTCCATACATACACACTCACACTCACATTCACATTCTCTCCAGCTAGGTAGAGACAAACGGGGCAAATATGGATCAAAATATAAAAAAAAAATTAAAAAGGAAAGGAAAGGAGTACTACTACTATGACAAATGCTGGACTTGAATGCTTTCGGTTGAGGTGGCGTGAACTGATGCGAAGACACATCCAGAGGATTTAGAACTGTTTTACTTTTTTTTTTTTTTTTTTTAAACAAATTTGCATATCCGTCGGCTTTATAAATCTGATTTATATATGTACAGAGACTAGATATGTGTCAGTTGCTAACTACATAACAGATAGCATTGATGCAGTTTGCTCATTTCATTGGCTATTTGGAGCAAATAATCACAAACTCTTAAAATTGAATTTCAACAAATGAGACAAGGCAAATATTGGCTTAATTTCTGTCTAAATACAATTTCAACCTCTTCTTAATAAAGAAACAAACAAACATTTTCATTAAATAAATATTACAGTTCAATGTCTGCTTAAAATGTGGGTTAAGGGTCCAAGAGAACTTATGGATGACTGTAAATCTCATTAGTAGGTAACTTTAAATGGAATATTTGACCAGTAGTTACAAATCAATTTTTTATTGCCAAAAAGAGTAATCTATGCTGTTAATGTTAAAGAAAACCTTCGACCTGATGCGCCTTTTTTGGTTTTGGACTCTGACTTGGAAAGTGATTGTCACTTAAAACACCTCTCCAGGCTCATTACTGTACTGCTGTAGGCTTTCTGAAGCATTTTAAGGGTTTACTTTGCTGATTTCCAGAGTTTTTACACAAAATTTGATGTGATCTCTGTCCATGTCCCCCAAGAAATTGCCATGCGAACTGGGCAGTGATTACAAAAACTTGCGGAACTCAGCTGCTGGTTTTGATCAAGTGATGAAATTTGTAACAATTACTCATTAGGGTTATACCGTCCTCCTTCTCTGTCCACGTCATCCAAGCTCAACAGGAGCAGTCTCAGAACTTATTGATCCACTTTGGTACAAACAAAGAGTGTGTTCAAAGTTCAATTATCTCTCTCATAATATTGCAAATGACTTGATTGACGATGACAGTTATTTGTCAACAATATGAAATCATATCTATACACATATGTGTGACTGACTATGTTTTCTGTGTGTTCTTCCATTTGTCTTCTGTAGTTCTCAGGTTTGTCTTGCAAAATATATCTTTGACATTGACTAATTACCTAATTAATAGCAAGTTATCAAATCTATTCAGTATGTATGGAAATCTTTCATGTTTAAGTTCAGTCTTTCTGTTCTTGCTTGTCATTCACCCATCTATTGCATAGATACAAATTAAGTTGTAGTATGCAAGATTGTCTCAACTAATAAAGTAGCTGAGTGTAGCCTTTTACAATCCTGAAATTTCCTGTCGTAGTTTTACCTGCATTTAAAACTTTGAATATTTGATAGACATCACCAAATTATGAACTTTTATGAACTTAACTGTAATAGATAATTGACCAGAAAGGTTTTTTTTACATAAAAAAAAAACAATCAAAAGACTTTAAATGTAAATGAGTTAATGTGATTTACAAAAGTAGTGTAGTAAGTGAGCAAGGCAAGTTTGTAAAGCTGTTGTATTTCATACTTTCTCTAGCATCGCAGTTAGCTGAACATGATACATTTTTGCACCTCTATTATTTCCTCTTTATTCCTCTATCCCCACCTTCCTCTCCATCCATCACTCCATCCCTCTGCTCTTCTTCTTCCCCTTTTATTATACCATCTCTCTCTGCCACCTGTTCTCAGTTTGTGCGTGATTAGTTAGACAGCAGTCATGTCGGTTGTTGGTCTAACGATCCTTGGATCACAGAGGGTGATGTGATCAGTGGAGATAAGGCGTCATTCTCTGTCGTGCCACCGTTGTGTATGTGCATCTTGTGTCCTCTATATGCATCAGTGTGTGGGCAGACAGCAGCAGTGTGAAGTATGCTGATGGTAATGAAGGCAGTAGGACCAGGGAAAAGGTGGAGAGGAGGTCAAGTAGACCTCTGTGAAACACACACACACACACACACACACACACACACACACACACACACACACACACACACACACACACACACACACACACACACACACACACACACACACACACACACACACACACACACACACACACACACACACACACACAGCAGAAAATGCATAATAAATCTGCAAAGTACGTCTTGTGTGAACACAGTGTCTTTCTCATTTACGCACAACCACCCACCCCCACACACATACACCTATATTGTTGCTCCCTGCTGACTTAGAGGACAATGTAAGGGAGTCACGGATGAGTAATAACATTGGAGAGACACACACTTTCCTACACGTGCACATGTGTGTACAGCACACACACAACCACAATCTCCCTACTTCTAATTTCTGACAAAGCAACACCAGTGTCGACCTCAGGCTCATAATAAGCAGAGTGTAAAAATAGAAGCACTGGGTATGCACAAAGCCCAGATGCTTTGGCTTCCAGAAAATGCTAATTCTGTTATAGGCCCATGCAGCAATGCATGGAGTGTAACCTTTTTCTTGGAAAACAGAAAAAAGACTTGTATCAAATAAAGACACGATGAAACTAAACAGCTCACGACTGCATACAAGTCACGGAGGTTGACTTGTAAATTGATTTCTTTCCTAAAATGTTTCTTCAGCACTTACAAGATGCAATCCAAAAGTTTCCAGACTGTTCCTGTTGTTCACTAGCAAAGCACAGTACAGTAAAGCACCTGGAGCAAGGGGAAAGCAGTAGCTTTTGTGAGTAAATGTTCCGAGTTATTGCACTGTCTTTGATCAACGTCAGCACCTGTGTTACACGCATGTTAGCGATTTCACAATGGACCTGAACCTTTAGCAAAGAGTGCACATAACATTTTGTGTCAAACAGGATGAGTTGTTATGAGTGGCATTTGCATTTCAAGAGAGGCAGAAACTCACTGTCCAAGACCAAAGAAAGTACATCAGGTCAGGAGCACAACTGAGAGCATGCTGGTGGTTTTTATTTTAAAGTTTTTTGATGTTCTGCACTGTGAAATGGTCTCCCAAGGTCAGACTCTTAATGTTCAGTTCTACTGTGATGTTCTGACATTCAGTGCAAATGACCTGAACGTTGGCGTGATGGCAATTGGGTTCTCCAACATAATAACATACTTGCTTACAGCACGTTGAAAACTACCACCCTTACTTGTCGGATTTGGCTCATTGGGACTTCTTACTGTTCCCCAAAATGAAGTTGAAGCTGAAGTGTCACTGTTTTACCACTGTGAGGGAGATCTGTATGAATCGCAGATGGGGCTTGACATGCCTACAGGACTTGCAGGTAGTGATCCAAGCGGGGGGAGAGTGCTTGGAGAGGTGTATTGCTGCACAAGTGTATTAATTTGGCTGTCAGATTTAAGCAGCCAGATTTGAATCAGGTACAGTTTTTGGTTGTTACAGATGGCAGTCCTGGAACCTTTTGATCCCACCTTGTAATACTGAGACATCAAATAAAGGTCAAAGTCCTATTATTAGTATAAAGCATACAAATGGTCATGTAGTGTACTCTAATACAGCGAACATTTTACGATACTTTGTTTCTGTTGTCTTTTGACACTGTAAGGATTACAGTAATGTATGTACAAAAAAAATGTATTGTGAATTTTAGCAACTCAGCCAATATTGTCAGTTAATATAACTGATTCATGATAACATTACCATCCTGATTCTTTGTTAGTTTTGATTTTTGACTGTAGTGGTACTGTACAATATCTAAACAAAGTCAGTAGCTATATAAATACTGAAAATATCTACTGTCTGAAATTTAGTTGAAGGTGAGAATAAATATATTTAAAAAAATGACTTTTCCATGGCATGAGAATAATTCAAAACAATACACTTTGTTAAAGAACCCATGAAATAGAGATCGGAGCTGACTTTATAACAGGTGGACTTGATAAAAAGGAAATAGGCATGGGCTTTCCAAGCTGATGAGCAGTGGAGCGCATCACATCAGAACTTCACAGTACATTTACCAAACACTTGAAGAAAATGGGTCTTTTTTTGAAGGCACATTTCGAACAGGTAAACTTTTTGCGAAACTTTCTGCCTGCATCATCCCCTTCGAAAACCTTTGAGTGAGGTGCATTGTTGCGCACCTCCAGAAGTCATTTTTCACTTCATGGGGTCTACAATAGTCAATGCTCATCATATTATAATAACATTACAGCTGGCTGTTTTCTCTGCCCCAGATTTGCTTGTGTGGGAGTGAGGACTGGAGGGAATTTTGTCCAGGAGAGAAAAGCAAACTTCGAACTTCTAACGACGTTTCTCAGTCACAAAACGATGCACCTGAAATCATAATGAGAACATTAAGTCATACATTACACTTAAGTATATATAAACATGCTTGGAACATACTCATTTGTATGTTACCAGATCCATTTTTCCTTCACCTGTCACTCCTCGTTAATTTGTGCATTTTATTACACCAGATAGAGTTAGAGAGAGAGAGAGAGAGAGAGAGAGAGAGAGAGAGAGAAAGAGAGAGAGAGAGAGAGAGTGAAGGAGATCCTTCGTGAGTAATCAATAAATGCAGCTCAACATGTAGGCCAATGTATATTTAGCAGAGCTCATCATTCACAGCCTGTTTTTGTTTTTTTCTGGTACTAAGGTGTTTTATTACCTTCTCTCCCCAGGATGGACTGCTTAGTCAGGAAGTCGTTTTAGATTGCATTTAACATTTACATACTTGTATCTTAATATCAGTGGACAGTGATTTATAGATGTAAAGGATCTAATATAGTAACACTGAGTTAATTGCTGCTTAATTAGGAAGGTACTTAAGTGCTTGGAAAACCAGGCTTTAATTAAGAAACCAAAGTGTAATTACATAATAACATAGATGTTGTGACCAGCAAGCACCAGCTCTCAGGATGCACTCGGAGAGTATGAGCCTTGTTTTTAGCTTGACTATACTCTGAGTGAACAAGTCTGACTGCTGAGCTGCTCCAAAATGTGGACATCAGCCCTTCCTCCGCATTTTCTGTCACTGTCTTTCTCACTTTTTTTCCCAGCCTCTAACTGTGACAACCTCAGAGTGTCTTTGATCTCTGTGGGTGAGTTCGGTGTTGTTGGAAGTCAGCTAATGTCAAACAGAGTACAGTAATTTCACAGCCTATGATTGTCAATTAGAGATCTAAGAAAAAAAATAAATACTGACAACATAATTGGCTTGTTCTTGTCCCGCAATCTTCATCCTTCCTGTGAGTTCCTGTTGGGTATTTTTTAACCATTAATTGATATAATTAAGAAGATTTCAGGGTCCAAACAGTAAAACCTAAGTCAACACTGTGTTACATCAAAACAGTTCTGGGTTCAACAGCAGACGGCAAGCTAAACAAATGGGAACATTTATACAAGGGTCTTACTCTTGATGGTGCAAGCAATCAGCAACCAGCCCAGAACAAACAAACAAAAAAATCTATCTCAGTGATTGCTTTTGTGAGATGATTGTTCTCTGAGACAAGTCGGGACGGCCATTCTTCACAAAGACACGAGTATCGATGGGACAATTTTTAGACAGTCAACCGAGCTCTTGGTCATGCTGAGAAGACCGAATAACTCAGATGTTTTGTTTCCTTGGAAACTGTGTCCAACTCCTCCTCTGAGAAGATGAATGAACCAAAAGCCAGCTCATTCTGATTACTGGTCAAGATATTGCCCACTTGCTCACTTTTCTTGAGGAGATCAAACAACTTCAGAATCCTCCCAGCTGTCAGGGTTCCGCCGTCTGTGAAGGAGAGAGGCCAGACACCCTGCGGAGAACCGTCCGTTCAAAGAGTACTGACCACATGTATAAATGATACTTACACAAAAAACATGCGTTATCATTTCCCATACATACAGTTAACTATAAAACACCAACACATACACTACACCATCTTGATACTTCAAAACATGTGTACAGATAGTTTTCTAGGGCAAGCTGACTTGATATCACTGCTGCTGATAATTTACAGGTACAAGTGATGAATTACAATAATCCATATACTATATATAGCGACAGCTGTCTATAATGATTGTACTGAAGGACAACTTCCCCAGCATTATTGGAGAACAATGTGACACAGATGATCTATAACATTGATGTTCTTATGCAGATGTATTAATATGCAAACAGGTGATAAAGGGCATGCTTGCATCCATCTGTTGGTGACAGCTGTATAAATCTGATTCTGAGTGCATGTGCAATGTTTGTATTTGTATTTTGTATCTGGCCATGGGGCAAAGTGATTCATTCATGTGAAGTAAAGACAACGTCCAAAGCAAACGTATAAGCTTTTGCAAGTTGCGTCAGAATCCAGTAAAATATGAAAATAAATGATTGTTTTATGCTAAAATACGCAAGATCTTGTTGAAGTCAAACCTAAATGCAAGCTTCCTCTTGCGCTTCTCTCTCTCCAAACAAGCTGTGCTCTGGTTCCGCACTTAATTCCACATTGGTAAGGTGCAGCTGCTGTCAATCAAACAGTTTGTGCCAGCAGTTGTCACAGAGATGTAAAGCCAGGCCACACACACACACACGCACACACATACGCACACATACGCACACACACACACACACACACACACACACACACACACACACACACACACGCACGCACGCACGCACGCACACACACACACACACACACACACACACACACACACACACACACGCACCTGCAAGCATGCACACACACACACACACACACACACACACACACACACACATCCACACACGCACCTGCAAGCATGCAAGAACACATCCACACGACGAAATGACAAGGTCACTGACTCAGTGGTGTTTGCTGCCCTGCTAGTTGCCACACTGCAGAGTGAATCACATGCACAGGATGTAGAGGACATAGTGTTCATAACAGAACACTCCTTGGTTGCCATTTATTTATTCATGGCTGGGATACACATTTGACTAACAGCAAGGGCTGCTATCATTAAACAGTGAATGGCTCACAGATTATCAGAAGTAAACAGGGGGCGAAAGATTAAGTAAGACAACACCTTTGTTTTGTTATTGTGCCCAACATTACCTCTAAAATGGCCTCATTTTCTCCAGTTGATGCTTTGAAATTTGATTTATTTTGTTACCTTCTGTAGCCAGGTTAGCTGATCCATCTTACAGGTCAAGCCAGGTGGAGCTCATTTATGATGCCCTAAAGCCAAACAAGCAAATTCTCAGTTTTTGAAGGTGATTTAAAAAAAAAAAAAAAAAAAAAAAAAAAAAGCTGGAACTTTATTTGATCCAGACACCATCCACGAGTCCTTCCTGA
This sequence comes from Brachyistius frenatus, assembly GCF_029030835.1. NCBI lineage: Eukaryota > Metazoa > Chordata > Actinopteri > Embiotocidae > Brachyistius > Brachyistius frenatus. The sequence goes on from NW_027210724.1 coordinate 499,206, forward strand.
TACTGGCCGCCAAAATCAGGTAGTAAGTGATACTTGCATTATTCTTTGTGTTGATCCACAGAGAGGAGTGGCCCAAAAGCCTATTACAGGCTGTAGCCAGTGTGAAATAACGCATTGAATTACAAAGTTCAGAAAATAAAGCTGCATTGATTTTCATAAGAAAATGAGCACACGGCATGGCTCTCACTTTGGAGCAAGAGCTCATAGAGAAACTAGTCTGAAGAGATCATTTTCTTCAAAGCTGAAGATAAGAAACTACAAAGCCACTACCAATCTGCTGGCTCATGTTGCCTTTTAAGCTCAACATCCATTCACGCACACTCAAGCACATACCAGCGCATAGAGATGCAATAACCCACAGTAACAAACAGCAATGCACAGGCCACAGCAGAGGCTCACGCTCACTCTCACTCTAATTGTCTTTGAGATGACTCTGCCACTCTGTGCTCAAATCTCAGGGTGGATAATGATTACGGGCCTGCAGATCATCATTTTTTGTAAAGGGACACTCACACAAAAGTGCATGTATTCATACACATTCACCAGTGATCACTCTGCCCTTGTACTCCCCCACACTCGTGCCCCACACCCACACACACAAACCTATTCTCAGAAAGCATTCAAGCCTGCCCATACAAATATTGCACACATCTGCAGACACAATATGAATGTATGCTTTTCACATATGAAGGAATGCTGATTAATATTTGTAGAGTGATATTACAGAGCTTAAAATGGCTTTTTGTGCCGGGATAGGAGTGTTTGGGAGAAGCAGCAATTGCCTTCTCTGTGAAACTGATTTTAGGGAGTTGCTGTCTTTTCCTTTCACCTTATTGCATTGTATTATTATAAATAAAATATCCATGGTATCACACATTATGGACAGACATTTAAAAGAATTGGAAGGAGCCTTTCACCTCAAGTTTTATTAATAAAAACAATTAAAAAGAAAAACACAAACAATGAAAATAGAATTTAGGTGTGAACGATCATTCTTCACCTTGAAAATCATAGGTTTCCTAAATGAATTAATAACAACAGACAGATCACATGATCACATGATCACCTGATAAGCCATCTGAGCAAACTCATAAACTGTCATTTGTAGCTGAACACACTGGAAAAGGAAAGTAATTTGACCTCGGGTCATGAATACAACATCATTTTAGGCTTTATAAGCTGCATGTGTAATTTCAAACTGATGGTGCATGTCAGCGATTGGTATCATATAAGCATTTCATAGTTAGGAAAGAAGAAATTATATCAGGTCAGTACGTTCTAATAGAAACGTCAATCATTTTATGTGATAGCGATTTGTCATAACTCATCTCTGAGGGCTCTAAATGGATTGCTATAAGATCATGGGGAGGAGAGGAGACAGTAAAGGGAAATGAGAAGGACAGCTATTTCCTTCAGTATGAATTATGGTCTGTTCAATTATGTATTACACATTTTAAAGGAAATTGCTGTGCATGTGATGGAGTAAAAAGCAGCCCGTGTCAGTGGATTTTAGTTATTCCGAACAATCACATCAAACATATCCAAATGTGCAGTAAGTGTGTTGTAATTAAACCAAGCCATAGTCCAAATAACTCCTTTAGTACCAAGAAATCAACACTAGATTTAAGAAAGATGCACACGCCTGAAAATGTCTCGCCAATAGTAGCACATTAGTATTTCACAATGGCCTGAACAGTAATGAGACTTTCGACCAAGCGTTAATATAAACAAATACGGTCAGGTTAAGATATTTCAAAGCCAGACAGAGGTGAGTGAAGAAAGAGACAATAATAAAACACTTTAGAGAGAATGACTAAATGAAAGAAGTGAGGAATCAATGGAGGAAAATTTAATATGGGAGAGAGAATATGGGGGGGCGGGAGGGTGAATGGGGGTGAGAGATAAAGAGCTGCAGATAAAGTAGCTGTTCATGGGATAAGTGCAATGGAGACAGCACTGAAGTGATGACCAACATCTGCTACAAGTCTTTTTAATAGTCATGCTGTGTGTTTGTATGTGTGTGTGTGTGCCATTTAATATAAATGTGTTTATCGTGCCTGTTCATTTCAGATAAGTAAGACCAGGAGTGATATTACAATATTTATCCGTATGACGGTCACATCTATATGAATCAGTGTGTTAGTGTGTCTGTGTGTGTGTGCTTGATACTGTGTCTCTAACTCATTTTTTCACACTAATATCCATACACACACACACACACACACACACACACACACACACACACACACACACACACACACACACACACACACACACACACACACACACACACACACACACACACACACACACACACACACACACACACACACACACAATGACACCTACAGAGTAGCTCATCTCCCCTGATAAATGTTATTACCTGCTGCATTTGTTTCCTTTCATCATCTTCTCCTACCCTCTTCTATTCAACCTTGTTTAATGCCCGAGATACAGGTTTCACTCACACATTTATAGTTCTATCTTTGTGAGGACCCTCATTAAGATAATACATTCCTCCCCCTTACTCTAACCTTAACCATCACAATAAAATGTCTGACCATAATATACAAAATATCCCCACTTTTTAAAAATTTGGTCTGAAACGTAAATTGTTCCCCACAAAGATATGTACACACACACACACACACACACACACACACACACACACACACACACACACACACACACACACACACACACACACACGAAAGTGCACGCACGTGCACGCGCACACACCTCAGAGAAATATTGCAGTCCTTCTGCTGACGAAGCACCAACATGAAGTTTCCTCCTTTTTTGGCCTTCCTCATTTTCTCTCACGAGTTTTTTTTTTTGTCCGTCCTCTTCTGTTCGTGCTAATTTTAATGCATTTTCACACACTGTGAGGTTCAAAAGTGCAGGCGATTCATAATACATTTTTATCACCTTGCTTATAAGAACTGCATTAATTTGCCGCTTCAAAAACTGCCAGAAAAGGGGGGAAAACTGAGGAGTGAGAGAAGAAAAGAAATGAAGAATTCAGAAAAATACCTGACACCGAGCAAAACAGAGCCTTTTCCTAAATGGGCTTTTCATTAATTAAAGAAATAACTTTTACATTTCCGCTACTGGGAATTAAGAAATGAGGTTCATGGTATTTAAGTGCCATTAACTGTGACTCCAATATTTTGCAGAAATTTTCATATAAATTACAAAGCAATCTGCATAAAATATGACTTGAATAAATTATTTTTCCAATCAAGGATAAAGTCAGTGATTTTTCTTTGAATGTTCTTTGGTCCCTTATCATTTCATTTCATATGCATTACATTTTCTCTGTCAAGTATTCATCAAATTGATAGCAATTTTGAAAATCTCTCAAGCAGTTAAGGCTCTCAAATGATATTGGCCTTTCATTCATTTTTCAAAAGTTTGAATCTACACGGGTAGAAAACTGAATTGAAAGGATTCCTTGACACCCAGCTAGGGTTTGGGCAAAAGTTTTATCAACAAGAAGAGGGTTTAAAATAAAGTTAAGTCTCAGTTAGCTTTCATCACACTGTAAGGCTGTAACTGACAGACATGTCACTCATGCACTTATTCAAGTGAGACTTGTTCTTATCTGTAGTGCTCAAAGGGCTTCACAAAGCTTAAGTGAAAAATCAGTTGTATATTGGAATGAGATTGAAGGTGTCATTTTCCCTGAACTACAACAGTTTGGATTTCCTGACAATTCTACTACAATTCTTGTAACAACAGACATAAAAAAAAGAAAAAAAAAGTGACTGATGGTTAGATTTCTATCATTCACAGTGAACACGATGTCTAATTAGAGCAGCTTGGCCACATACAACCGCGAATACAGAGCAACATGAGTCACTCTACTTGCTTACTATATTACAATTTTTACAATGCTCTGATTGTGGTGTGGCTGTCAATGAAAAACAAGTTAATATCAAGTTAATATCATCATCTCTACTTCAAAATGTGTTTTTTGTGAGTGGAACTTTGACCGAATAAAAATAAATATGCAGGAGGACAGAAGGAAGAAGGCATCAACCCTGATATAAGAAGTCTTTCTAAACTCTAAAATGGTCACTACAGTTTTGAGGTAAATTAGAACCAACAATGCAATGAACATTGGGAGGAAAACCATGGACACAGTTGAGGTCACCAGAGTCATGTACTTCATAATCCTGTCATTATAAGAGGCTGCAAACAGGTCAAACCATCTGGTGATGGGGTTGTTCATACAACTCTGGGCTTCCACGAGTTTTAGAAATGTCAGGTTGGTTTGTTTGTGCTTGTGGCTTATTAGTCAGTCAGTAGGGATTGTAGTTTGTGGCTCCTGGGACACTTTTAGGTTATATATATATAAACAAATAGGGACTGATAATTGAATGAGTAAATGAAATCTCAACAGTGCATTATAATCCATCAAGGCTGATTATAATAATGGTATGAAGTCTCTAATTGCAACGTAGAAAATGTAGATGAACATCGATTAAATAAACCCGACAAAAGATTACAATTGATTGCAATTACAATCTGCGATAACCACAGCAAATGAGTCGTATTAATAGAAATTCACCATTGTCTCACTGGTGTTTGTGATAATAATCAGATACAAAATATTCTGCTGAAGCTTTTCTAAAACGTAATTTGAAAGAATCACTTAATAACTAAAATGATTGCTTTGTTTGCTTATATCTTTTCATTTGACACTCGCAGTGAAATAAAGCAAAGAGAAATGGATCTGATGTTTTATTATTCATCTAATGTACTTCAATTAGCATCTTAGACAGTCATACAAATATTGCCACTTTCAAAGAAGATCTTAATTTCTGAATGGATGGCAGACATGTTGACAATATTTGTTAAAAACAAGACTTCTCAAACATGCAGTAGTTTACTTGAGCAATTTATCAACTGTTTTAAGTCAGCATGAAAAGTATGTTGAACCAGAGACAACCTTAACAAATGTAATTCACTGTTTTCGCTCCACATTGCAAACAGAACTAGTTGTGGATTAAATTGACAACTCCAAAACGTAAATGACAATTTCAGCAGAATTTCTCGTTTTGGCAACAGAGAGATGACGTGGTGTAAGTGCAGTACTTCACACTGAAGTGTCCTCAGATAATGACAAACTCAAAAGAAATCCTCTCTTGTGCCTTATCTATTTCCCACATATACTCACGTGGCCTTATTGTGTGTGAGATCCTTTACAGATTCCACTGATCAGATTTCAGCAAAGCATCGTAGTCTTGCCTATTTATTTTTTTGTGGTATTTTCTTTCTTGTTTGAGAGAAAAGAGAGATACATTTGTACTATTTTGCCGATGTGATGAATGATTCCTCGCTCATCTGTTCAATGATTTTCACCTTGACGCATTGATATCAAGATCTGGAAGGGTGAAAAAAATAAGACACCAAAAATCAAAAACAGAAACCATTGATGGTAGATTTATGTGCTGTCCAAGTCCCTTGGAGTTTCCTTGCAAATAAGTGATTTATTTTACATTTTAAGTTCTTGACCAAAATATGTTCTTTATCCTCGAGGTCTAACAAACTATTAGTTCCGAACAAAAATGGTACTTTCTTGTTTACCAGCCTGCAGTCTTCTTCTCTCCTGCCTTTGTTGGCAAATTTCCGCATCTGTTGGCACATTCCCACCCAGTGCGACACCATTGGCAGGACTGTGTTTTACACACCCCGTGTTCCTATGTCTATGCATCCTCTAATTAATGCACAAGATAAACACAACGGGGAATCACTCACAGAAAAACAGCTCTTTTGCACACTAGAAGTCTAGAACTCCACAGGGAACCTTTAAACCTAAATTAACATTAAATGGACGTCTGTTCATTTCGCCCAACAAGTTCACACAATGTTGAGTAAGCTTAACTCCATCAGAGGAATTTCTGTTTTTCACAATATTTCAAGTCTGTTGTCTGGTGAGACATTACTTTACTGGCTGCATGGATGGATACTGGACATGCTCTATGTACACCAATCTTACACCAGACTAGCCGGCTAACTTCTAGTTTAGCTCTATAATAACTTAAACAAGGATAAAATAATTTAATCATGTAGCTCTTCAAGACTTTAAAATTGTTATTGGACTGAATGGATTAGATTCTAATGGTTAAACGAATCATTACGCGGGGCTTTGGATGCTCAAAACATTCTATCCATTGGTTAAAAGTCCAGGAGCTTATAGGACGTAAACATGTGTTGAGAGCCTTTTTGTAATTACTCTAACTGGCCAACACAAAAGTTAGAGTTCAAGTTACATTTCTCAAATTATATAGCTTTGATTTAAATTCCTGAGCTTCTGTAACCAGGATATAATATGTACATGTGGAATCAAATAAACAAATGCTGCCAGCAATCCAAAGAAATCCAAAGTACTTGATCATTTTATTAAAATGTTCAGTATGATGTTAGCCAACTCTTTCTGGTGGACCTGCAACAAACACTCTGACTTGTAACTCTACTGTCCGTCTTTTAACCATGCTCACACTGATACTTTTAGTTTAATAGTCTCTCATATTGGCTTTATGTTATTCATTGAAACAAGTTAAATGCACTGGTCCATTTCATTTGCAATAAAATAAAACTCTGATATTAAATAATGACACACATGACAGTCGCTGACTCGCCAAACCAACTCAGTGTCTCACCAATTACTCTTCTCCTTTCTTCCCCCTTTCTCACGCTCACACTCCCTCACTCAGTCTGCAGGTAGAGTGTGATTAATGGAACATCATTTGAAGTGATGGAACATTTCTGAAATGCAACGTAAAATATGAGACATTCATTATTCAAAAAAAAAAAAAAAAGTTCCTGTAGAGATGATGATACAGTGAAAATGAATAACCGATCAGGGCAACTTCCGCTCAATAATAAAATTAAGGAGAATATGGTTGCATGAAAAATACAACTTGTATGCTGTTTGTGCAGTTTATTGTAACTGTAAGTTTATTATGTCATTGCATAGGAAGCAGGATGTTTTCTAAGATCGAAGGCTTCGACCAAAGACAGTATTTTTGGGTCACTGTCTCCCGTCATATTCTTTTGATTTGCCAGCCATCATAAAACAATAGTTAAATCCAAAGAAACATGCCTTCAAAACTCGTGATCTTTGACAGTGTGACTACAATTTTCTTGTCGTTTCTACAAACATTTATTTTTCAGCAGGGAAAACCATGAAACAAATACTTAACTACCTGAATAAACAAAGCTTTAGTTAAACCTCTCCGATGAAGAGTCGTCCCATGGGCTCAAAAAGTCGCCAGTAAAATCAAATTAACTCAAATCTAGCACTTACAGACAAGTTTACCATCAATGTAATATTCTTTGAGAATCCAAAAAGACTTGTTTATGAACTCTTACTGAATATTAAAAGAGAACCAGCCATTCACACCAACAAATGATTACACAGTTGGAACAGACTCTGCTACCCAACGGATGCCAGGCCTCAGACTCTGCGAGGAGTGTGGAGGAGACCCCACAGGGGTATCAAGAACAGAAAACAGGAAACACTTATTACCGAGATATGAAAAATACATTATTCAAAAGGCACAAGATGCCATCAAGTATGATGGGGAAAAAAATGAGAAGAAGCTGTGATGTTGGAGGGAGACATCAGGATAATCAGGAACAGCAGCATGAGGCAGCGAGCAGTAACAACCAATAAAACACAGTAACAGTCAGTCACATGGAGGATCAGAGCAGTGAACCAGGGAGCTCAACAGACGATAACCCATCACTGACTGGTTTTCAGAATAATTAGTGACAGTAAGAGTTAGCTGACACTGCTCGGCTGATAAGGTGCTAGTGCTCTGTCTTCCAAATGAGGTGGCCATTTGTGGCATTTATGATGAATGGAAAATACAAGCGTGACGCATGGGCAAGTCACATGCAATTAGTGTGTGTGTGTGTGTGTGTGTGGGGGGGGGTATTGAAAATAACTGCCTTTATTCTGTCAATATACTGAGTCTAATGGTTCAAATAGAAAGAAAGAACCCGGATGAGTGTCGGTGTGTGTGTTTATTCATGTACATCTATCTTTGTGAGGACAAATTTCAGTTTCAACTCCTTGGGAATGAGGACATTTAACCAGTCCTCACTTTCCGATTCACCTTCTACTTTAGAGCTTAATAAGGTTGGAATTAGGTTTTGGTTTGCGTTAAGCCAAGGGTTAAGGATAATTGGCAAGGGACTGCATTATGTCAATTAATGTCCTCACAAAGATAGAACTACACACATATGTTTGTAAATGTGTCAGTGCTAGACTCTATTGTTTATTAATTACAGTTATTGTAGTCAGTTTTTTATTTGGCAGAACACACATCCATAATGGCGCTGTCGCTCTCTCTCGCTCTGTCTCTCGCTCTCTCTCTCTCTCTCTCACACACACACACACACACACACACCCATCAGGGAGTTTGATACACACATGAATCAGAGAGTGCATTGGCGTCCTATAGAGTAATGAATCGAAGTGGGAAATTATGTTTGCATGTTCGTGTGCATTTTCTCCAGCGAGTCATTATTGAGCTTCCCTCCACATTCTGTGCTGGGAAACTTTTCGTAGCAACAGTTACTATGCCTACAAGGCAGCAAACGATTCATCAAAGTTCTGCAGTCTCACTGGTTATGCAGAACTAGAAGAAGTGGCAGCTGCTGAGATCAAATTGGAGAGAGCGGTATAAAGTCAATGATAGATCTACCTGAATCAATGAGAGAGATGAAATAAATCGTTTCATCCCTGTTGAAAGAAGAAACAGAGTGAGAGGGAAGGTTCTGAGCAGCAGCCCTGATACTGTGGGTGGATTCAGGGCAAAACAGGGTGTTCTGTCTACCTGTTTGCATCATGCACTAGTGTCCTGTAAGGCTACACTACAACTGTGTAATTCAGCTTGCTGTGTGTGTGTGTGTGTGTGTGTGTGTGTGTGTGTGTGTGTGTGTGTGTGTGTGTGTGTGTGTGTGTGTGTGTGTGTGTGTGTGTGTGTGTGTGTGTGTGTGTGTGTGTGTGTGTGTGTGTGTGTGTCTTGCGAGTTAGAAGGGCGGGGAGAAGGGGGAGCCATATGCCAGGCCATATGGGTCTGCAGGGTTTCTGCTCTGTCTGCCCGGGGGAAAGTAAACATGTCTGAAACACACACAAGTTAACACCGAGCCAAGATGCTACCGTTGATGGCACCATTTGATAAATCCTCTCTAACCTTGGAGAGGCCGGGTGGGGAGAAACGGCCAGAGGCTAATAATGTATTGTGTTGCAATTACAAGCACGCCTTGCTGCACTGTGCAGCACATAAAAACAAACAATCATCACATTGTCAAGTAAAGACACACACTTATGCATGATGGCATATAAAAGCACACAGTAATTTGCATTCTGCACTTGAATGAGAACTACACAAATAGCTGCAGCAGGGCAAATATTAAATAATAAGAGAAAACTTAAGAGTTTGGAAATGCCAGAATGGCATTAACTATGATAGGTTCGTATTAAATATATTCTTTATTGTTCTTGTCTCAGTATGTTGGTTTATACTGTCATTTTATGAACAAGCTGAACTGTAAGCAAAACACAATTTCCTTCATAATGAGTCAGGACAGTGGCTCATCAAACTAATGAATATCAGATTATTTCAAAGTTGTAGTAACTGATTTTTTTTCCGGTCATTTATGGTTAGTGAAACAATCAATGACGCCAACATTGACATATTATCAGCCAAAGAAGTTGCATTGGCAGACATGTTGGCGAACTGTTACCTTTTCACACATTCAGCAGAAAAGGATTGCCATTAGCATTTATATGGAATATTGTGTTTGTCCCACTGTCAAATACAAATACGCCCTCTCCTTTGAGATTTGTATGCATTTCCAACAACTCCTGGGGAACACATCTGATTCTCGAGCTGCTAAATGTTCCACGCTTGTTTTTTTGGTGGTGGATATGTGCTGGTTTAGCAAAAAAAAATCAGCGGTGCTGGTTTAGCAAAAAATCAGGGGTACGTTTTTTTTGTTCATTGTTGAAACAGATGCCAGCAGTGTCTTGAAACTATACTGCTGAGAGCAGACAGCCTGTTCTCATTACCAGAGCGTCAGATGCTGCCATTTTGTCAAAGCCGTTGGCCTCACACAGATACACACTTTGGCGTCGGCACCGTGACCACCCTGGTCAAAGAAGGTGGTAAATGTGATGAAGTAGAAAGTGATAAAGTCAGAGTAATGAGGAGGTTGCGTTCAGGGGTTGGATGGAACCGACACAATACTTTCACCTGTTGTATTTAAGCTGTTTCACCATATTTACAAATGCAGGCAAAAGATCCCTCTGTTATGTTATTGGTTGACCTCGTAGGATATGTCAATATGGCAGATAAAAACAGTCAGGGTGTCGTAAGGTGTCCCAGATGCTACTCTTCAGTTATGTCACACTAACATTCGGGGCCCGACACTGGATATTTGTCGGGAATGGATAAACAGTGTCACAATCAGGCTGAATTTGTGTAGTCTGAGCTAGGAATAACTTACAGTGACATACATAATGTTACTTACATTATTTATTTGAACCAACTCAATTACCTTTTCTCAGCCTAACCACATTTTTTTGGTGCCTAAACCTAAAGGCCCTAAAACCAAAACAACGAGCTGAAAGATGATACAAGGGTTGTAGAGCTTAAAGGAACTACAGAGCTGTGCGAGTAGTTATCTCAACACATCTAGTTAAACCCTCTGTTCAACAGTCATTTGAACCATTGTTAATATATAAAATATCAGTTAGTGTTGCTTTGATATTCTGTTTTCAAGAAACCTGATTTATGACTCACACATTACGCCATCACACAACAAGTCTGCTGTGTTGCAAACACATTCGCTCTTCATACCACAAACACAAGGCACCAAAAAGTCATAATAGAGAACAACACACAGTCCTTCATTACCTGGTGTTTTACCCCTTTGTCTAGTGTAGTCCTGTGTTTCTGCTGAGAGAAGTGGGATTTCTGCTATAATTCTGGCTCCCTACCATATTTCTGTCAGGGCACGACAAGCTGCGGATTCCTCCATGGCTGTTTTATAACCATTTGTGTGGTGGTCTGCCAGCTAACAGCTGTTGCTGGCCATAGGTTGTGCCAGCTTCCTTTTGCCTCTTTCATCAGTGGGTTGTTTTCAGTCTTTGGCTTGTTAATGTCCACTGGGGGGGTGAATGATTCTTAGAAGAATTATGCAGCTCTTGTGACACTGCAGTATACATTACCAATTTACATTAACTTTATGTCTAAGATCCCATCTGTGATGATGATTTGTCAGTGCTTTAAGATGATTTTGGCTGATACATGTCAGTCCTCTGGTTGAAGGTTGGTATCTTTTAGCACTAAACATCCTGCCCAGCCTGAAATGAGGCCTGAAATGTGCTCATCACTATTGCATTGTCTCTATCTATTTGCATGTGCAAATGCACTGCAGGTAATTAATTACTGTCCAATTTTTTTCTCATACAATTTTTAAAAACATTTCTCAGTTTCCATGGACACTGATTCAAGACTCCTCTCCCCACACTCACCCCATAATTTCCTCTTACTCATATACTTCAATATAGCAACTAATTTTTCTCCAGCCCGGGCTCGGACAGAAAATGAATGAGTTTGTGATAATGCAAATATTGCTAGGGCCCATGGTCATATCACAACATGGAGTAAATTGTAACCCAAAGAAAAAAAACACTCTTAACCAATCAAAGCCTTCCATTCGAGACCATGTGATAGTGTAGTATTGGTTTGGAGAGTGGCCTGCCACAATGTGGTGATTGATCGCACTCGGTTTGCAGGATGGTTTCATGTTTGTTGTGTGTTTGTGCATGAATGCATTGACACATATTCACGTTTACATGGTTTCACAACAAATCCATCTTTATGTGATATACGACTTGAAACAAAGGCTCTTGATTTTAGCATGGAGACCTCTGCTGTACCTGTCAAAGCATATGTGTGGGGGTGTGCACTCCCACATGTTCATGTGCAAAACAACAACTTTGGATGTGGATAATGATCTAGTGTGTCAGGTCCACACAGGTGAATGCTTCACTACAATTTAATAGTTTTACAGACAAGAATTGAAAACAGTTAGACATTTTTTTTAAACAATTAATATATGGTAGGTCTTTAGGAAAATGTTATGTACGCCTAAGGTGCATGGAGTTCAAATCAAAAGATGAAATACATGCAAATTACTGCTGACCCTATAGCAACGTGCACTTTATCACCCTGCTCTCCAAACCTTTTCTCTCCCCCGGCTGGTAATATTCAACTACTTGCCACATACGTATTACATTCCTGCTGCATCCCACCACTTGTCCATTCTCCTTAAGGGCTACTTAAATATCATTGCATTCACAAGCCTGAGACAACAATATCGCATTGCTATTTCTCTCTGATTACACAGGTACATTCTGCTGGTGGTGTTTCAAAGCAACTTTGATGTGAGACTTAGCAGAGACTCTGGTGGGCCACACCGGAGCAAAAAATGTATAAATGTTATTCTTTTGCTGCACCGTACTATTTCTCTTTCATATTTAGAGGCTGAGCCACACTGGGGACAGAATTAATTTCAGTCATTGCATTTTTCCTGGGTAGGAAAAAAAACAGTCACTACTGACATGCTGTAGATGGCAAATAGAGTTCATTCTATTATTAACGTAAACACAGAATGTTATTAGTCTGAGTTTTCAAATGCCAGGGACATCTCTTTTTAATTAATTGAGAATTCAAAGAACATGTTGTAATATATGGAGGTTAGCTAAAGCACATAAACCTCCGTATGACTGATGTGAACTTTTGACCACAACAAGGAGACTTAACTTGACCAACAACACACGTTTAGCCTCCAGTTTAGCTCTATCGTTAAAGAATATTTGCTTAACCAAATTTGCAGTATCAATTCTTGTCACTCACATTACGGTATTAAGTTGGAACAACAAATTCACAACAAAAGCAAATTCTAGAGTATTATGAAGTTGTGGCAAGCATGTTAGAAACAGCTCTGTTTGGGCTTCAGATAGATCTGGCTCTTTAGCTGATATGTTCAGCAGCTAGTTACTGGTTGCCTGTTGTTTAGTGATGTGAAGGTGGTGCGAGGTTTATCAGAGCTTTTTGGCTTCAAAACAGCTGCCTGATGTTTAAAGATGTGAAACTTAGCCAAAACAGTAACATTGTGGCCAATAAAACCCAGGCAACGATAAGCTTAAATAGGCCAGGGTCAGAGTGTAGTGGAGGGTTAGGTGTAGAGTTTTGACTGTAAGCTTAAAAATTACACAAATACGTTTAATTTAAAACCACTCTGTCTTAAAATAATAAAGAAAGTGTCCAACAGTGTCTAAACTTGTCAGTTGCTCGCTGGGCTTTAGAGACCTGTTCCCATTTCACCCTGCCAAGGGACTTCAACACTGACTCCATTCTAAAACATAAAAACATGACCACTGGCCCCAGTGCCTTTCAGAAAAGGTTGCATCATATTGTTTGCTCTCAGTGGTCTTACTGTCAGTAATGATGTGAAGATTGGCTAGCTGTGTGTATCCGATCATAAGTAGGAGTGTCTTCCCCGCAGTGGTTTGACTTGCAAGAAATGAGCAGTGGTAAGACAGAAAGAAATGTTCAAATCCAAATGCTACTGTGTGTCTCAAGTGAAATGAGATTTGAATGAGTGTTTTACTTATGTGTTTGCATAGTAATGCTCCTCATTCAGGCACGAGAGTACATACCAACACACACACTTAGCAATTACAGTGATGGGATTCCAGGCTATCAAAGAGATGAACGATGGCAAATCGTTCTGGGAGAATGACAGTCCCGCTCATTGCCTGCCTCACACGTAATGCTGTGAATGGATAGTTGGGTAGCTGGTCTGATACTTACAAGGTATGTAGATTACTTTTGCAGTATGATCTTGAGCACTGAAATGTTATATCTTCTGATTTAATGGATTTTCTGTCAAGACTGGAATGAAATACTGGCAGACAGCAAGTATGTGCAACAGACAAGGTGAACAAAAATATTTTATGCATGTGCTCACCAGCCTTGACATTTCTTTCTCCCAATCAGCTCTCTTTAACCCTCAGAGCTTTTGTTGGGAGTAAGGCGTGTCGTCCTCTGGGTGACGGGGTCCCTGCCTTGCCATGTTTTCTGCAGTGATTGGCACTAATCACATTAAAAACTCTGTTCTTCAAAGACCCACGGTCATGTACACACAATAGTTAGGGCATCCTTGATGCATATATCCCATACACTTTTATCATTGAAGGGCAAAACAGTACAAAATGGAGCAAGGAAGAGCTAATTAAGGTATTTTTTTTATTCCATGTGGTAATTATTTGAAAGAAATTTGGCTTAACCAATTTCTTTTTAGCCTGCAGGCTGATAGTGGCCCGGCTCCGCCATCCTACTGTTCACAGCTTTAGTTCTCGCCGGGAATCAGTGTTCGCGTAAAGACTCGTTTAGCCAATTTAAAGGGCGGACCAATCAGTGACCAGTGGGGGTGGCTAAAAGTGATGACGTTTGGTTCAAGCATTTGTTTCTAAATGTAGTTCGAACATCAGCGTCAATGAAAGAGCCAAATGAAATGATATGACAGTTGTAGCAACGCAAGCAAATATCGAGAATATTAAACCAAAGTAGAAACACTGTCTAAAATTGAAAAAAAAAAAATGGAATCTGCATTTGTCATTAAATGACATGCCATTGCAGTCTGCCCACAATGGAAGATGATTTCTGTTTACAGCTCTATTTACAGCTCACATCCAATGGGGGTCGATGCCAAATGGTTAAAGGCTGCTGCAATAGTGTTTAAATCAACCTGAGGTCTTATAACTGATACAGCTGTTTTAGCTTAGGTCACAAACTATTTTGCTGTGGTGAGATATGTTACAAGAATGAAACTGAATAATTAAGAGTTCTTCGGCTGAAATTTGTTTTAATTACTTGATGGCTGCAACTACTATCAAGCAACATACTGGAGTAATGATTTGGTGTTTGTCAGCTCTTTGCTTTTTCTTGTTTTTTCTTGTCAATCAGTTTTTCACCTGTCCAGACCTCAAAACATATTTAGTTAAAACAGGGAGAAATGTTAATTGGCCTAAAGACAAATAAAACTGGTGATATCTCACAAGTGGATATCCCCATAAAGAGGTCAGAGGGCTGAGTCATCAAAAACTGTTAGTCTGTGTAAACATATGGGGGAATTATGGTTGTTTATAAGAGGTGGTGCTGAGAACATTGCAACAGTAAAGGACAAAAGACAAACCTAGACAACTGACAAACAATGAATCCTCTCCGACAAAGTCACAGAGGGCAGGGGAGGGTATTTCCAAGTGTTATCAGGAAGCACACACTTAGAAATAGTAGACACTGTCCACATTTACAAGCAGATAGAAAAGGTGTGCGTGACCTCAAACAAATCCAGCTGCCTTTGTATAATACTGAGAAATACATGCAGTAGATATCGCTTTGTATTCAACAAGATGTGACAAAATAAAAAACATTGTTTACCCTATTTTGTTAGAGCCTTACACACAACTCCCAAAAAAGTACTGCAAACCTGGTGTACCTTCACAGAAAACAAGGCCGGCGTCATTACGGACTTCATACTGACCTGACCTGACCATGAAACCTCATCATTAGCCCACCTATGGAGAAAACACACAACCCAGTCAACATCAGAAGAGAGGAAGAGGAACCAGCTGAGGCTCTGAAGTACTGTGACACTGCTACACTACGCCACAACACCAAAACTTCAGTTTCAAGCACCATATAGATATCCATTTTTTTTTGTTGTTGTTTCAAATTACAGTCTCAAGATAACACAAATCCTAAAAAGAAGACACCTACGCAAGGAAAACCACAATACAGACAACAATCTTAGTTTATAATAAAATTTTAATTTAGGAAAATTGAAGTACATTTCCTCAATATCAGCCTTCAGTAACAATTTCTTAAACCCTAAAAAATAATACGTAAGCTCTGCTATGCATATCTTAGAGTTGTGGAATTAATTATAAATATGTTTAATGAAATTATTGTAATGGCTCATGAGTGTAGTGCTGCCGGAGTGTGCGAACAACGCTCCACCACTTTTTTTTTCTCCAAGTGAAAAAATGAAATGTTCACAGTTCTCTTGATCAGGTTGAAATTATTTTCCATTTTGTATCTGCTTAAAGATCCAATCATCTCTAAAGTATACGTCATGCAAGAAAGAAATTTAAGGTTTACTGATTGATTCACACAACTCAAAGCGCAGTTTTGATCCGTTACTGTTTGCCCTGTTAAAGTTATGGCATAACTTGTTAATAAAAAAAAGTCAACACTTCAAATTAAAAAGGTCTCCACCGCTGTACTTTCAGAACAAGGCTTTTATCGTGAACGACTTGTAAAAACCTGTTGTGACAGACATCTGACAATAAGAATAATTCAGAACAACTGCTGAAAATAGTACTATTATATTGACTCAATTAAATGATATTATTGACTATGGCATGTAGACTTGCCTCCGCAGTGGCAAACCCTTTTTTGAAAGCAAAACCCTACAGCGACTGATTGACTGGAACGCTCAGACAGGGAGAGACAGACAGACAGACAGACAGAGACGGCAGAGCCAGGGAACCTTTACAGCTCATTACAGATAGGAGTCCCGGAGTTCCTTATGTAACTCCCCAGCCATGTTTCTGTTGCTCTGTTTATGTGTATCTTGTTTGAGAGACAGACAGAAACAGAAACTTAAATATCTGCTTCCAAAAGAACTGAGAAAAACAATGAATCATCCGGCCAATTAAACTTGCTATATTTTCCCAAATGCTGTATTTATAGCACAGCTATTTTCTTACCAATATTTTTTTCCCCTATAGTTTACCTGTTTACCCTTTGGAACTCCATTAAAAGGAAAAGGAAAATAAAGTGACTTGTTTGTTTCTGTTTGCTGTGAATGCACCAAGCTGAGAGTGGCTTAAAATCAATGCAATCTTGCCAAGTCTCTCACCATGAAGCTTCGGAGGGAAAGTGCTGTTCTTTGTTTCTACATTCTCCCAAACGTACATCTCTTTTATCCTCTTCTGTTGAAGAAAGCATGGTGTTTATTTATTTATTTATTTTTTTTTAAATGAATTAAAAGTTACTTAGTCTTGGGGGAGTGAAGTGTTGCTGGGTAAGATTTATGACCCCAGGACCCTTGTGACGCCCACTCTAAAACAATGTTAGAATTGCCAGTATCCTCAGCTGGGATTCTTTCCCTCCTGAAATTTTTTTATTGTACATTTAAGGTTGTCAACCTGCAGCAGTGTTATGTAATCCCCTCTTCCTTACAATGCTGCTGTAGCAAAAAAAAAAATCCCCTCGGGGATTAATAAAGTAACTACCTAACCTAACACCTACAGCATTAAGGGCTTTCCTCACCTGCAATTTCTCAGAGAAACTCCTTGCTGATGAACTAAAAAGAGAAAAACAAACAGAGGCAATGAATAAAACAAATTCTTCCTCTCTGCATTTAACCCGACATGTGAATACCATTTAACCAGCAGATTTAAAGAACAGCCAGCTCATTTAGCATGGCATTAGAAGACATCCATTAGGATTGGCTGAATAAACTCTGGTGATAAATGATAAGTTTATAAACATTCAGTTCTGCTTGGCTTGGGCCATTAAGCTGAAAAGGCCATTAGTTGAGCACCCTTGAGTGCACTGGCTGGGCCTCAATAGGATACACATCAGCTGGCATCTAGTTTGGGTTGCTAAGTCCTTTTAAAAGGCCGAAATGGATTTTTAACAAAGTTCCCAAAAACAGCTGGTACTTTGTTGGGTTCACACTAATAATCACAAAGGTCTGTATTTCAGTTTGTAATAAGTAATTCAAGAATTAGTTTTGTGATTTCAGTGCTGTTTTCACGACGTATAGTATGTTCGTGATGGTGCTATTATTTGATGGTTGATTATTTGATGGTGGATCAGAAAGTTCCAATTCTGCCCCGGTTTTGGTGAACAGTGCACAGCACCATGACATGCACGGAGCAGAGATGACCTTTGTGAGTATGTATTCCAAGTTTCACCGCTTGATCAACATCCAAACCTGAGTTACGCACACTTTTGTGAGAGCCGGTCCGACGCGGCTGTGATTTCTTCATGCCCTTGAAACTTGAGCAAAGAGCGCACGTCAAAGTTTGTGACAAATTATTGGGGAACAGAAAGAAGTTGCAGGGTGGTGGAGATCGACAATTTTGTTGTTGTGGGTGAGAAACTTGTGCGTTGAGCGTCATGTTGGAGAGCCCCAGTTCACACCCTTTGCACCAAATGTTTTACCTCAGATACCTCAGAAAGTCACAGGAAGGTTCAGTGTTTACAGTCTCAATCGGGGGGATTGATTCACGGTGCACCAAAGAAACATAATAAAGAAAACCCACCTGGTTCCGCGCCTGACCCGATGTGCCTTTTTTCGGTTTTGGACAGCGATGCTCTGTCCTTCAGAAATACAAATGTCACACCTCTCCAGGCGTATTGGTTCATTGCCGTAGGCTTACAGAAGCAATTTCAAAGGTCTCTGTAGCTGATTTACAGAGTTTAACACAAAATTAAATGTGCGGCATCTGGTTGTTTCCACAAAGAAATGCCAGACGAACCCGGACCAGTGCTCACAAAACGATGTGTAACTCAGATGCTGATTTTGATCAAGTGACGAAACTTGGAGTACCTCCTCATGAAGGTTATAGGTTTCTGTGCTCCGTGTAGCTACTTAAAGGCGCCGCACACTCTTTTCGCGCAACAGGAGCAGTATTGGAACTTTCAAATCCATCTTTGTCGTTTTTAAATGGGACGTCCCGACGACGAGTTGATAGACGACCATTACATTTACCGTCATCCATATCCTCTTCAGATTGTATTTAAAAAAAAAAAAAAAAAAATCTGGTGTTCCCCTGACATTTCATTTAGTGCCATCATAATGTTAAATTTAATTTGTTTAATGCTTTGGTTAATCTGAAAAATGTATCAGTCTAGCTATACTTTGTTTCAGGCCTGGGACACACTGCCTGCGTGGCGTGTGTTACCTCTGACAGGCATCTTAGCTTGTGTGTGTGTGTGTGTGTGTGTGTGTGTGTGTGTGTGTGTGTGTGTGTGTGTGTGTGTGTGTGTGCACGTGTGTGTGTGTGTGTGTGTATCCACACCGGCTGCACGTCGCAAGCCTGTCAGCTGCGGCGCTGCGGTGCTGCAGGTCCTACCATTGAACCAATGAGTTTCTCTTTGATAATGGCCATCAGTATTGTATTTTTGAGCCACGACAAGTGATGACTTGTAACCAAAAAGTAGGCGGGCGGTTTGCGTCTGCCCCCGGTCCGAGGCGAGACACACAGTCACACAGGAAGACAGACGAGCGACACGGAGAGGGAGAGAGAGAGAGAGAGAGAGAGAGAGAGCGAGAGAACAGTGGGGAACGCCCCGCCTCTCACCCGGTGAAGTATCATCACGGTATAATTACAGTCTACTGTGTTCTCTACTCTCAGACGAGACGGTGGCTCACTGTCCTTAACAAATAACAACGAGGTGGACGAACAGAAGGGGAGCGAGAGAGAGTAAGAAAGTGTCCGTTTTGTTTCATGGCTGACTGCATTTCCCCCTTATGTTTCCTGCTCTAAGCTCGGTGGATTGGAAACACATTTACACCCAATGCCTCATCCCTGAGGGCTCACAGACAAAAGCACACACTCAATCAGACTTGTGTAAAGACCCCCAGCCTCACCCCTCTCCTCCCCACAACACAACACAACACAACACACACACACACACACACACACACACACACACACACACACACACACACACACACACACACACACACACACACACACACACACACACACACACACACACACTGCGTAAACATTATACACAGAAATTCATTGACTCTCACGTGAACACACACCCTCTTACCTCCGTCTCACACAAGTAGGCAAAGGCCACTGGTAAACAGCTATTTGCATTGGCCCTCCATCCTGATAATCAACCTCTTATCAAGGGTTTATAGGCTCGTTAGGAATCGTTAAGGCTCGTTAGGGCTCGTTAAACTCTGATTTATACACTGTGTACGGATGGTTCTAATCCACTGCCTCATATTTGCAGAGACATTAGGAGATGGACATTGACATTTGCATTGATATATTACTCTTTCATTCTCTATCCCCTTCATTTGGTTTGTGTTTATATGTGTGTGTGTGTGTGTGTGTGTGTGTGTGTGTGTGTGTGTGTGTGTGTGTGTGTGTGTGTGTGTGTGTGTGTGTGTGTGTGTGTGTGTGTGTGTGTGTTTGTTCCTGTCTATTTCCGCAACAGCTGTGTGCTGAATAGTGATCTTGATCTTATCCTGTAATTTGCTAATTACCATAATCACATATGACATTGTGAAGGTAATCACACACACACACACACACACACACACACACACACACACACACACACACACACACACACACACACACACACACACACACACACACACACACACACACACACAAACATATACCAACATGGGAACATTAACATGAACTAGGTGTGATTGTCTCCAACCGACTGATAGGAGGTCAATGAGTCATCGCAACTCGATGTCCTCATGGTCTTTCTTTAACGTATAACAGCTCTCTGGGAGTTGGTTTCTGTGTGGTTGGTGAACACACTTATTTATTTTCTTTTAGAGCAGATTTGTTGTGTCACTCGCAAGGCGACACACAGTGACGCCATTTTCAGAGTGAGCACCAATCTATGCTATGACTAGCAGTGTGCCATCGGAGAGTGGAGGTTTTTGGCACTATGGAGGACAATGAGAACAACAGTCGGTGGACAGACGGCAAAGGGCTTCCAGAGGCAACTCGGGATAACAATTTAGCAAACTCACGCGGGTAACATAATGCGGGAAATGCTAAGGCCCAGAGATAAAAGATGAGGCCGTTGGAAAGACAACGATTTTCCTCACACGCAGGCTATTACCTGAGTTATGAAGGCAAACTCTGCATGACTTAAATTACAATATATTAGGGTATCCGATGTTGTGATTACCACACAAGCACACCTGTGCTTTTTCTGCAAAGACAAGCCCAAATGTCTTCTGTGGAAAAAAAATGCCATACCACTTAACAACATATTGTCTGCCCACGACACTAGTCAGTTGAAACTTGTTTGTTTTTGTAGCTGGGCACAGAAAGATGTCACGCAGATCCAGTCTGGCGGTACACGTTTAGTGAAGTTGTTTCTGAAAAAAAAATAAAAAAAATTGTCCAACACCCAGCGCTTCGACATGAGCTGCTAAGCGACTAACCCGTACACCGTCCATACAGCGAGTTGCTCATGAACACATTCGAGACATTGCACAGTATCACCGAAGCAGAGTCTAACCATGGTCGTGACCCGACAGTTACAGAACCTCACCAGCTGACCTGAAAATTGTAAAAAAAAAAATATAACTTTCAGAGGGTCATTGTGAAATAGCGTTTTTCTGCTCATGTCTGACGGAAAACCACATCGGACTTTCTCAGATTTTTCCCACAGTATTGACTTTCTTGCTGGTAATCTCCATAGCGTTTTGTTCTTGTCATATTTATATTTCTTAATTTCAATGGGATCAAACGCAAAACGGGCGCCATAAAAATTTGCTGACTTTTAGAAGGAACATGCAATTTAGTACCCGTTATTTGAGATCTTAGTAAATCAGGCCCTTTGTCTGTTGTCTCCTACACCTGGTGTCAATTCAACCCTGACACGCCCCTCAAGCCAGGTGCAGCATTTCATTGATCTTTTCATACATTTTGACATCTTTTGTTTAATACAATAATCGTCGAATGTATTATATAAAAAAAACCCAGCCATGATAAAGATAGAGTGTGCACCAAAGAACACTTAGATTATTATAAAGAAGTTTTAGTCTATACAGTTTCAATGTGATCCAGCACTTTTTGACTTTCGAGGCAGAAGAACGTTTTCTTCCCAACCCTTTACAATTCTTAATTAACCTACAATATACTGCACCATCTTAACCTGAAATAAAGCCTCTAACTGCATTTACCTTGCGTTCTCAGCTGGCAGAATTAGCAGTGCCTCAGACAAAATAACTGCATGCCCCCGCAGAAACTCTCTCAATAAAACTGATTTGTCAATTCTCTGAGGCAATGATTCCTTCAAAGCACAATAGTGTTTCCCTATTCTGAACCAGTGGTGCAGAAGACATCCAATGAAATCATTATGCTAATTACAAATGCATATTTAAAACGGCTCCAGCTTGTGTGCGAACGTCAAGAAGCAAAAACAAAGAGCTGATGACAATTCCAGAGTTTGATAAATTCTTCGACTCTTGTAACCTCCTCAACGACATGGCCTCCGGCAACTGAGGGAGGGTCTAAAATGTAGCTGGTTGCAAAGTAGGGGAAAGCTATGAAGAGAAAAAATGAACACACTTCCAGCTTATAATTTTCAGGCAGCAATGACAGTTAAAGGAAACTGTGTGAGGGTAAAAAAAAAAAAAAAAACATTCAGGGAAAACTACATGTTTGCTGAGCAGAAAGATAAAGCAAGATGTCCGAATCACTGCAAAGGAGCTGCAGGAAGGTATAGTTGACACAGATGTGGTGCAGCATTGTTTTACTGTATAGCATGAATGCACATGAATACATGGTCATCTTACCTTATTACAAAAGCTAAAGCCCGATGTCTGTAAAGCAGGATCTGGATGACCAAAACACACCGACACACCGTTCATGAGGTCGAAAGCAGCTGAGTGCAAACAAGACATATAGCTCAGAGTGAACCAAGGAAGAAAAGCTCATGAAATGTGAGGTAATGAAAATGTATTGCAAGGTAACTCAAAACTATTACATTCCTGTGAGAAGATTGGATACTTGGATACTGCCACCACCCAAGCAGATTACAATAATAGCTCCGAGGGCCTTCAGGCTTTGTGCTGCTATCTTGCTACTATTAGTGGGTCACTGTGATGACAATAGAACAACTTCAGATACTCACAGCTGATGAAGAGGGTGGTGCTGCTAACCGCCTGGCATTACAACCAGTGTTTGGCAGAAATCACAAAAACCCAAACACTTAAAAGCTCATTGGCTCTCTGTAGTCATTAAACTAGTTTTTTTTTATGGCATTAAATCCTGAAGCCATGCAATGCTTACACTGTTTGATTGTAATTGGCTTAATACATTCGTAACACAACCTTGTTTTCTCCAATTCAATTCATGTTGTCCACGGATTTTCTGTAATTATGAACAGTTTTTCATCAACCTGAGTTAATTGACGGAGTCAATGTGGTGTTTGTGATTGGAGGCAAATGGGAATGTGTCTCAGCAAATAGTGTCTACCAAATGAAGTCCATCTCTAAAATTAATCCTGTTATCACCAATGTCCCACACTAATAAAAAACAGCATAATTACTCTACTGAATGGGACCTCTTACCATACAGTACCCCAACTATTTTAATTAGAACCTACCGTCAATGTATTTGCATATGGACAGTCATATTCTATATTATGCGAATGCAAAAATCTCATTTAATGTTTATTTCTTTATTTAGTTACTGGAAAAGGCAGATTTGGCATTTTTTGTGTTTTTTTGTACTGGAGGTTGAATAACTGAATTACTTTCCCACAACATTTATTCCTCCAGCAGTAACAAATGCGTGTAAACCTGTGATTTTACTGCACCGTAGGATTCGGCAAAAACACTGGGGATTAATTTAATAATTGTACAGCTATTGTGTGTCCAGTATGTGCAATATATGTTTGCTTGTGTGTGGTTATATGAAAGAGAGAGGAAGACAGCGAGAAATAGAAAGGCAGGGAGACACATACAGAACCAGGCTTAAAATGAATGTGCAACATTTTTGGCACCCAACGTAAAGTGAGGACTCTGTATAACGAATCCAAGAATAGTTTTGTTTTTATGAATTAACTTTAAATAAAGTGCAGTAAGCAGACAAATTGAATCAGTACTTGGTTTTAGCATAATTTTTCCCTGGTACACTTCACAGTTTTTGTGGTACTTGACATTTGAGTTTGTCTTAGCATTTCTGAGAATTTACCACAGCTATGTGGATTTAGACTGTTTTGAATGCTTCTGCCGCTTCATGTAATCTGAAATTGGTGCTGTGATACAATATGTAAATATAGCTTTTCATGACTCTTTGTGTATGTTTGGAGATGTTGTCAAGCTGCAGAATGAATTTTGGGGCAATCAGATGTCTTCCTGATGGTAATGCAAGATGGAAAAGAATCTAAAAATCTAAAGTGCCTAAATCCTTTTCACAGGAGTTTGTGATTCAGCTCATGCCCCCAA
This sequence comes from Brachyistius frenatus, assembly GCF_029030835.1. Taxonomy (NCBI): domain Eukaryota; kingdom Metazoa; phylum Chordata; class Actinopteri; family Embiotocidae; genus Brachyistius; species Brachyistius frenatus. The sequence goes on from NW_027210724.1 coordinate 523,548, forward strand.
ACTGCTGTAGAAATAGAAAACACTCAGGACACACAATTCGTATCTGGTATGCCTGACTTTCGCCTTAAGAAACAGCAGTTTTGACTTCATGGTTTAAAATGTTTTAGAAGGCTTTCCCAGAGGTCCTGGCCCATTGGCCATGACAAATGTTTGGGTCATGTCACAACCAGAATGGGGAATTAACCTTTTGATCGACTGCGTCCCATAAATTTAATCAGTCACCCTTTTTTTTTTTTTTTTTTTTACCAGCCGCAAGGCTAATTGAAAGACATGATATGACTACACAATCTTAAAAGCAACCAATCAAACACTCATTGTTCATCGTTTTCTGATCTAAAGCCCCCATTGGCAAAACCATATTGTTTGTTGGCGCCCTTCAAATTATTGCTTAAAAGTAAAAGTGTTTTTGATGCAGATGGTTGGAGTATGGTTAGGTTCAAGCAGAAAATAACATTTTCCAAACAATTATAAATATTATAGGGCAGTGGTAGACATTTCCCTTAAAGCTGCCAGCAATGCTTCAATGTGGATAACTTTCTTTTTGAACTTTTTTTTAAAGTGATCTTATATCCATTGCACTAGCACAACCTTAAAGACACACATTTTTAGGACAACATAATAGTAATGCTCTACAAATGTATAAAAAAAAAAAAAGAGAAGGTGTTTGGTCTTATTCCAAGGTGTCCTAAATATTTCAGCCTCTACTGATCACTAGACGGGGGTGTTAATCTGGTGTCTTTTGTCTCGATGTCATCCACACGTATTGTCGTTGCGTCAGGCATTAAACGGCAACAATGTGATGCCACATTCTCCTCAGAATCTGACAGGGTCGACAGGCTAAATTGACAAAGTGGGTCGAGCTACCGCATTTATTTTTCTTGGATATTAGACAATTGGTTGTCCAAATACTTAATGAAATGGAGTGCATGGGAACACCATAAAAAGGAAATAAGGAAGCAATATGGCAGTATAGATTTTTTTATAAAATGCAACCTGCAACAATAAGTTTTGTTACATGACACTTTATTGAGGAGCTGGAATTGTGGACAGGAAGTAATGCTCCTGCAATGCACAGGTAACTGCAGGTGAAACTATTGTAAGCCAAAATGAATCTAAATAGTCAAATTTCTTCTAAATCATCAAGTTGAACCTCAGTTTATTGGTCTAAAAAACACAAAGCTTTCTATTGGTTGCTGCTGCTGTATCCCAGTACTCTTTGGTTGTAAGATCCTTACCTCTGCTGACAATACATTTTGGCCCTCAGTACTGCCAATAAATCCTCCAACACATACGACCACATAGGTTGTTTTCTACTAACTTTAAATGGAACCCACAGGGGTGTTTCCTAAATTAGTGCTCCTAGTTAGATTCAGGCACCAAAACATTTAAAAAAAAAAAAAAAAAAAAGCCACTTGTGTGCTAAAATAACTTCTTCTATATCGCCATGGCAACAGTAGATTTTTTTTTTTTTTTTTTTTAATGAAATGTCCCGACAGATGGTTGGAAACAGAAAAGTGGTCTCCTGCACCCACTGTTAAATCCAACCATTCACCCCAACCCGCATCTTCCTCGCAAGAACAAACACACAATGTATCGACGTAATCTGAACAACCTGACTGACATAACATTGTGATTGTTTCCGTGGTAACAGCACATCATTTCGACACATTATGTGTAAAGTGGTCTGCACTTGTGTAGCGCTTCATCACTTTAGCGGTCCCAAGCGTATTTACATTGTTTTCAATTCACCCATTCGCACACTAATGAGGCTGAGCTGCCACGCAAGGTGCTCGCCATCAGGAATACGTTCGCACACCGATGGTACGCCATCGGGAGCAACTTGGGATTCAGCCCAAGGACACTTAGGCATGTGGACAGGAGGAGCCAGGGATCGAACCGACAACCATCCAATTAGTGGGCAACCCGCTCCACAATCTGAGCCACAGCCAGTGGTGCTAAGAGGTTGTGGCCATGTCACGTAGGGTCAAAGGTCATTTGATGAAGCAACCCCACGATAAACCAGATTGTTGTTATTTATTGAGGAAGTTGCTTTACTTCACTGTAGGGGATAATAAGCTTCTTGCACGAAAGACCTACGTGGTTGATTTTTGGAGGACGACAGTCTCTTCTGTGCAGATATGTTTTGGATTTTCTCATTAAACCCCAGACACTGTTGTCATTTCTGAGATGCTAAGACAGTTCTGTCTGCCGTCGCTGGTTGTTAATAAACCTGATGAATGTTCAAGGGTGACACGGTTTTTAAAGGACTTGCAGAAAGAAAAGCGAAAGATAGAAAGAGGTGTAGACAGATTAATGGACCCATAAAGACCCAGAGCAGAAGACTGTCAGCATGAACTACCCAAACATGCAGATCAACAGGGGAAATCGCGACAGCCACAACACAAATGAATGATGAACTATTCCACAGAGATGCGAGATGAAGTCATATGTGTGCATTCACACACGTGCATACACGTAAACACAAAGCAAGCCCTAACATGGAGGTGTAATAATTGGTAATGATGCTTCAGTAGTGGGACTATCATAACACTAATGCTGCCTCACCTCCAATAAACACACACACAATGGAGAAGACATTAAAATGACATGACGTCCTCACCGTCAGCGCAGACAGAAATGGCTCTGAAGCTAAGTTTCCATAGCAGTTATTGGAAAATCAAAGCAATGTCTGTGTGAACGTGACCGCCTGCATGTCTAAGTGTGTGTGAGGCTATATCTGAACCATTAATGCCTCCTAGTTTCAGAAACCAATCGTGGAAAAGTTGCAGACAGGAAGAAAAAACAAGATAACAAGTTATTATGCTTCGCTTGGCCATCCTGTCCTCCTATATTCCTCCACCCCTCCCTCATTTTATCTTTTCTTTGTAGCCATTAGATTCTTCTCTCCATCTCCTCCCGCTCCATCTTCCCACTTCAGAGAATAAATGAGAGACAACGAGCACATTTAGTGTTTATTGTCTTTCTCACTCCTCAGTTCTTGCAATTCAAAGGTCTAGTGGCAAGATACACACACATAAACTCAGGCACTCTGTCACACTTCAGCACATACATTTTCACTTGCACACATCCCTTCATACGCATTCACACACACAGGCTCACACGCTATCTGCAACTTGGATGGTGCCATAAACACATTGATAAAACCATTTCTATAATAAGCAGTGTTTGTCAAAATGTCATCCCTCGGCCCCACAGCCATTATCACGGCTTCAACATTTATAGTGGCTCTTTAAATAAACGGCCCTCACCTTCATGGCCTACAGTGATACCCATCTCAACGCCCACGTACAGAGGAAGACACGCGTATCGTCTCCCCCCCACTATTAGTCCGATCACTACACTGCAGACTTAATGGGGATATCCTCTTTTCTGTAACTGGGGCTTTCTGTTTTTGTCTTTTTGTTTTGGATTTCTTTCTCAAATAAAAACTATAATTGCCTGTCACGGGATTTGTCAAAATATGCATGATGAAAACCTGAAAAAACAAGTGGGGAAAACGTTTGGCTTAAATATGATGAAAGTTGTGATTTGGTTGTTTTTTTTTACTTCCACTCAGGGGGTTATGTTTTCAGTGCTTTTAGTTAGGTTGTGGGCAAGATTACTGAAAAATCCAAATTTTATTAAAACTTCTGAATCACAAATTAAGGTAACATGCCCATTTGGTGTTTTTTAACAAGACAGCAACAAAAAGCAATCAATGGTTGAGCATTTCTTTTTTTTGGAACTACAGTGACAGTGTAACAATTTCAAAGACATGGATTGAAACAGCCCAGCCCTGCCACATTCCCTGGGCTTCAAATTCTGCCGTGTTTTGTCGCAGCCATTGGCACAAGGTAGCTTATGTGTTCTGCACTGTGTCAAGACGAGTTGAAAAAGGTCTTGTGACAAAGGGAGGATGTCAGGGTTGGTGGGATGGCACAAACCCGTGAGATATAACTGAACAAACTGATATCACAATGTAGCTACAAAATTTGTGTTTATTAATTTTTAAAAGTTAAAAATAACTAACACACCCTGTATTTATTTATTTACGTATTAAGACAAACAATTTTTTAACTCCTCATTTATGCATGTTTTTACCTAGTCTACATGAAATATGTATGATACGTTTTCACAGGATTAATCAATACCAGGGGAGGAACTTCAAGTAGTTGTATGTTGCTTGTAATTCTTGTAAGTAAAAAAAAAAATGGGTCTAATTTTGGAAACCTTTTTTTAATTTTTTTTTTAATTAGGAAATAATAAATAGACATGCAAACACAAAAACAAAAACTACAAACATATAGTACAAAATATTTATAAAGTACCACACACCTAACAAAACAGTCAAATCAAAGGAAATAGTGAGAGCTTTATGCTCAAAAAGAGATCATAGCAGTATATGGAAATTATTGTGTAGGTTTTATATTAAATTATACACTGGTGATAAGTTTGGGAAGTATGAAGCATGGAGGCTAACATGTCCAGTTTAGTAACCTTGCAACACCACAATTTGATTAGAAAAGAGGTGTTAAGAAATACAGCGTTTATCCAGGCCTTTAATTTCTTGCCACAGCAATAATCTATCCAATTTATTCGACAGCAATTTACAGTAAATTGATTTTTTTTCTTCGAGGTAGATGCTGCACATGTAGATAATATGTTTGGGGAGAAAAAACACATGTCCTCCTGTTTGTATTTGTATGCAGGAATGGAGGTCTAAATAACAGCAGAAACTTTAAAAAAATTTTTTTTTTTTTATTTAAGTCATTGTTCCTCATTCCTCATTCAGGTCAAACCAAATGTGCGCCAGGGCGCAAGTCATGGATAATGGTGCAGCTTTTGTAAACCTTACCTGTCGCAATATTCTTTGCTTTATTGTTTAATAAACTCTGTCAAGCGCCAGCATCCACGCCTTGCCTTTACTGTAAAAATCTCACTTTATTGCCTTTGATTTACCATATTTATTCACACTCTCAGCTCAAGTGGTTGACAGTGGGATATATGAATACATGTATGCACCCTGTAAGTGTAAATATATATCTCACTTGTATTTACTGCATGTGTGCGATGTGCGCCTGCGCTACCGTTTTATTTCTGCCCCTACTTTACAACTTTATGAAGGCCTTATTGGTAGCTTCCAGTCAAAATGAGATTTTTTTTTTTCAGAGGCTTGCCCTGAGGTCAAACCTGATGCAATCCTTAGAATATTAACAAAGAGACAGCACAATGAGAGGCCATAGCGCTGGACGAGAGGTGAGGAAGACCAAACGAAAGGGAACAAAAAAAAAAATACTTGAGGATGTTTGAGAAAGTAATGGAAAGACTGATAAACTGACACTTTAAAATAAGAAGTCCATTACTTCCATAGCCCAGAGGTGGTGAAGGAGCAGGGGAAGTCAAATTGGGTTCACTGGAAGGTAAATAGAAAAAAAAAAAAAAAAAGTGGTGAATTGAAACAAAAAAAAAGCACCAAAAAAAACAACCTAGAATTGTAATCTCTAAACCCTGAATGAGAAACCAGAATCATAATAAAGCAAAAATAATAAATTCAAACCACGTATAAAAAAACACACCATTTAATGTTAGAAAACAAAGAGAATATTTAATTTATAAAAACAGCGTTTACTTGTCAGTGAAGTAGTTTGGGGGTGAAGCACTGCTCATTTGTCGGTTAGCTAACATTATCTTGAGATTACTATTCCTTGCTACCCTAAAAATACAGCCAACAAGTACACATAAAAGGAGCAACTATGAGGTAAAAAAAATTCCACTATACCATCTTTACTGTTATCATACACTGAATTTTTATTTTTTATTTTTGGCCCCGTAATTATTACCTCAATTGTTTGTTAACATTTTACAACACATTATTATTTGTTATTTGTAATTATTATACTCCTTCACATTTTGTGATCCTATGTAGTCATGCTGAAAATACATTTTTGCAATCTGTTTAGAAGTGCAGTTCTGCACTCTGGTGTGGGCTACACTTTATTCAATGTTTTTTTTTAATACAGGATTATGGCAGCAATTCAGCAAATTATCAAAGAAACAGAGACTTAAAAAGCAAACTGCAAACCAGCGCGGCTCAAATCCAAGAATAACCAATAATGTTGTTGTTGTTGAAAATGCTCTCGCGAATTAGTGATGCTTAATTTAGAATTGTATAAATATTGGAGTGTCTTTGTGTTTTCTAAACTGTTAGAAATAATAGGCTCTTTGTTGTCCTCGTCCCTGTCCGAGTTACCCTTTTAATCTCACACAAGAATAATCCAAATTTCCCTGAAGTCAGTTCTACAAAGCCGAAGTGGCTTAGTTTGTGACCTACAATTGAACTTTCAAATTGACTAATTGTAACTGTGACTGTGCTGGCGAGTATTACCATCCTGACACATGATTCTATCATCTTTTGCAGCCTGGTATCTGGAGAGGATAACACGTCGGTGTCATTTTTTTTTTGCCAAGGCTAGGCATGAAAAGTACACGCATGTGTGCCCAGGAGGTCACGTGACGGAGGTCATTAGATTGATAAAGTTAAGAGTGTGGAGGAGATGCAGGGTCGTTGGACAGAAGAAACACAGGGCTTTCACCTGGACAACTGGTGTTCAAGTCAATGAGAAAGCAAAACTCTTTCTGGATCTACGGATGGACGGGACGGACACGAGGTCACGTTGACCTTAAACTGTGATCATCAGAATATATTCAGTTTATCCTCAATTCCAACTGATGTTTATGCCAAATTTGCGTCGTGCTCACGAACGTGGGTCAGTGTCAGGTGACGCCGACCTCTGACCCCCAAAATATAATCAGTACGTCTTTAAGCTGAAGTGAACGTTCGTTTCAAATTTGAAGACACTCTTTCAAGGCGCATCATGTGTACGAGAATTTGTGACAGCAGGATGGGAGGTATGCGGAGTTACAGTGACCTTGACCTTTGACCTATGACTCACAAAATCAAATCAGTTCTTTCTTTGGACTACGTGAACGTTAGTGCAGAGTATGTCAAAATTCCCTCAATACGTTCTTCAGATATGGCGTTCATGAGAACGGGATAGACGGGTGAACGGAGAGACGAACAAGCAGAAAACGTGTTGCCCCTGGCGACGGCGGTGGCCGACGTGGAGGCAACGTCTATGTTAACTACTGGTCTTTGGGGACAGATGACTTGCATGTAGCAATGGAACAAGCCCTTCTCTGACACTCTTGCCCAAAAAAAAGAGCCACAAACTGTTGTTAAATCACCTGCCGAGGCCATTTCCTCTGCCTCATCTTCCTTGTCGAGGCCCCTTCACCCTTTACTTTCTATGCTCATTTTCACTTCCCTCTCATCTGACATTCATCTCCTTGCTCATTCCTCCATTACCATTCTGTTCACTGAGCTGATATTTGAACTAATGAGAACGATATAAAGTCAGAAGATGAGGCAGTATTCACTCCGTAATGAGCCTGCATGTACAGTATATGTACCAGTGTGTGTGTGTGTGTGTGTGTGTGTGTGTGTGTGTGTGTGTGTGTGTGTGTGTGTGTGTGTGTGTGTGTGTGTGTGTGTGTGTGTGTGTGTGTGTGTGTGTGTGTGTAAGGATTTTGTGCAAAGTGTGGGTTTGCACACTGTGTGTACTGTGTTTATCTTTTTGCATTTACTGTCAAGAATATCGTATCTATGTATTTAATTGATTTCGTTTTTAGTTTCAATGGGATGTCCCTGGCTTGTGTCTATAACCATGTGAGCTTGTATGTGGGTGGATAAACACGTTGCCATAAAGCATTAATGCAGAGCAGGATCAAGATGAAATCTAGTTGCTGCTTCTTTTCATGTGTGATTTTCTTTTGGCTGTATCTCATAAATGTCTTGCATTTATAGTTTCAGTCTTTCAAAGAAACGGACAGATAAGTAGGAGCCAGTCTTCTGTGACTCAGCGTAACAATGTTACTTTTCTTTTGTTTTCATATCAAGAGGACTATAAGGACTATTAACACTTAGGAAAGTGAAAATTACTATGAGTCACACAAAAACAAGTTAAGTGCTAGTTATAACTTCTTTTGAAGTCAGATTTTCTCTACCTCAGTCAGACTTTTTTTTCTTTTCCCCTATGTGCAGTTTCTTCTCTAAAGTAATGGTAATTTATTTGAGTGACAGCACCATGGTGAGATTGTTTGTTAGTGTCGAGAGTAGATAACAGGTTGGGCTGCATATGCAATCAACTTTAAACCAACACACACAGACACACATGGATATTGTACACAAACACAGATGCATGCACAGAAACACTCAGGAAATATTTATGCATCATTAAGGCAAGTCTTGAGCTTAAATCCAGGTGCTAGGAATTGAACTACAGATAATATTGCTGCTCTTCGAAAGGTAAAACATGAAATTTAATGGTTTCGACTTGATTTTTGGCTTCGGGAAGTTAAAGTAAGGACGCTCGTGTAAAGTTTCAATCCCCTATTATAGCTGTGGGCAATAGAGGCCCCAGTTGGCTCAGAGCAAGAAGGTTCTGGGTTCAAACCTGAGATTTTTTCCGTGTAGAGTTTCTCCAGGCGCACCCACAGTTCAAAGACAGGTGATGCTGAATTGGCCAAAGATTTGAGCATGGATGATCATCGGTCCTGTTACTGACTGGCTAATATTTTGATATTGAATACGATATACAATATAATACATATGGCACTAACAGGTGGTGTAATACACAGTCCTTACAATGGGTACTATATTACTGTTCAACATGTAGTGATAGCATGCCAATATATCCTGCAATGCACAAAGGCAGCAAAGAAGACAGCGAGCTACTGAACATGGAGGTAAACGATGTACGCAATTGTTTAGTCGACACAGGGCATTTTGGTGACACTTGTAAACACAACTTATATTTGTTCACAATAAAACTTTACTGGGCCTTTTAAGGTTGAGATTTTGTCCCTGGACAGAGAGAGAATTATTGTAAATCAATACATTGTTCTCCAACATAACAAAACAATGTGTTCGTACATAACAATAACAACAATCAATGTTTGTTCAGAACATGACAGAATATTTGACGAAAGTAATTCAAATAATACAATCGGTGGGACAGACTATGTTTTACATTGTAATGGAAAAGGTTGTGAGTCAAAGTAATGTCCTCTGAAATTATGGAAAGATGACTCTGTGTGTGTGTGTGTGTGTGTGTGTGTGTGTGTGTGTGTGTGTGTGTGTGTGTGTGTGTGTGTGTGTGTGTGTGTGTGTGTGTGTGTGTGTGTGTGTGTGTGTGTGTGTGTGTGTGTCAAGCAGCAGAGGCAATGCTGACAGTTACCTCCTCGTCCTCAGTATCAAAAAGAAATGCCAAAGTTGGTATGCAAATGAGGCCCCACATTTCTGTAACCGTGGTAACCTATGAGAAAGATTCATTTTATTATTTACTACCTGTGTGTGCCTGTAGGGGAGGGGTGGTGGTGGGTGGGGGGATAAGGGGGGGGGGGCAGATGCAGATTTGACTTCCTTGGCATAGTAGCTATTTTTGCTCAGCATACTGCCCCTGCCCTCTCTACATAACCACAGCTGTCTTGGTTACCAGGGCCTTTGGGGGTTGTTAAGCAAGTGTCTCCAGGGAAACCGGAGAAGGGTTGGGTAGGAGGTAAGAAAGGTTATCCAAGAGTTCATAGACGTTTTCTAAAAGTGGAGTAGACAAACAGAAGAGTCAGGGAAACACTAGAGAGGCAGAAGGGAGACTAAGCGGTCCTTATAAATAGTTGCTGAGTCAGAAAATACACAAAAGAGATCGTGAAAATTGCTTGAAACTTTTATATCTGTCAACAAGTGTTAAATCAGCGCTGCAAGCTGAGCTCCTTGTTTCTACATATGACATAAAGAATAACAAATGTTGTGATGTCCCATGAAATATCCACTTGATAATATTTCAGTTTCTTTAAAGACCCCTTCCAATGAAAGTCACAGTCTGACATTTTTAAACACACCGATTCAGAAAACCCAAGTATCATACGTCACAGACCAAAGCAACCAATCCCGTCAACTTCCACGATGGGGCGTTCCATAATGAACTGCCACCACGAGCAGCAGGTAAGCAGCGTAGAGGTGGGTCGGAGACAGAGGCAGGGATCATGTGCATATTCATCGATATACTGAATACATTCAAAAATGTTTGGTTACTTTAAAGCCATTTTAAGGAATCAGAGCATTTTTTTTTTTCTTGGAAAATAAATTCTTAGTGTGAGTTGTTCGAGGTTTATTTAATGTCAGGAGAGAAACTTTAAATCATGCAATAAATGCTCAGGCAGTCCTTGATTCGAGCTATGTTCACAAAAGAAATAACACAAGAACTATTAATTGTTAGTGTTTTTAAAGACGCTCCAACATCACATTTTTGAGTCTGAGAATAGATTTAAAATTATGATCAAATTCACGTACTATGTTTTTATAAAGTCCATCTTTGTGAATATTATTTCTCTTCTAGTTTGGATGTTCCAGTTCTCTGTAATGCCTTTTGGCTCCCTTTTTTTTTATGATGTTCCTTGAATGCAGTAAGGAGAAAATTCACTTTGATACACAGCGTCTCCAAGGGTTTATTCTCATATTTTGCTGCCTGAAAACTGAAAGCAGCGAGTACATGGGGGGAAAAAATGTCAAATTGTGCAAAATATTTTAACTGATTATATGATATTTTGATTAAATCTGACAGGACATTTACTTAATGCTTTGTTGTTATTTGTTGATCGTCTTTATGTGTCTTCAAATCAAAAGCTTTTTAATTCTGCTACCATGATTTTCATAATTTTTTGGCAGGGGGGTGAGGTCGGGGGGGTTGAAGGGTGGCTATTTTTTTTTTAATGAAATATTTGTCACATTAGTACGGAGCCCCTGAAGGGTCATAGTGAGAATTTCATTGGGGACCACTTTTGCATTACCTCGCGATACTTTTCTTCTTTGTTCTTCTTCTTGTTTCCTCTGAGCCACATGTCTGTTTGTCCTCAGCTGCCCTTCTCCACATGAACCAGTTAAAACACTGCAGATACCACAGGGACAGAGGGAGGATGATGTCACACTGTGATGCATTCAGTGCTTATTCATTTTAAAAAGGCCGATCTTCGACTGTAACTTCTAATTCAAAGCTTGCGATTCAGTACTCGAGGGGATACCTGACTTCCTCTGACATTCTTAATTCTCAGTTTTTTGCACCTCTTAAATGTTGTAAAAGTGTTTTATACATATTAGATGAAGCCTTAACTCTGTCTGGAACGCACTTTCAAATTTGGGAAACGTTTTTTTTTTCATTTGTGAAAATGAAAAATAAAAAAAAAAGGTATATAACTGCTTTTTTTCACCACAGTCTTGCGGTGAAAAAGATCTAAAACCACTATACTTTGACAGGTCAAACCTGGACGACATCACACATCTTAAAACTGTGTAGAAGTAGTTTTGACTTTCTCAGAATCTGAAGCTGCAAACGGAGCAACTGATAGCTCTCTTCTTGGACTCGAAGTCACGCTGTATTTGCTCCAACGCGTAGCCTATAGGCTTAATAAAGCCTGGACTTTGTCGCCTCTTTCCTCTGCTGTTTTAAACAAGCTTTTATGTGGTGTTTTAAACACCGCGATAGCCTGTGCTAATGTGTTCGACCAATCACTGAACACTTACGTCACCACAGGTCCTATTGTAACAAGATAAGTACCTAACCGCGGGTAGGAGCTAAAAAAAAAAAAAAAAAAGTACCACAAAATGGAGTTATAGGTACTTAAAAGGTTTTAGGTTCCCCCTGTGCGAACACACACTAAAAGGCGAGCACCCTCCCACTGTGAAATAGCTCTTGCGGTTTGAAAACAGCTACTGTGAGGGAACGCAATAGGGGTCCTCAAAAGAAATCCTCGCCGTGACCCTTTGAGGGCTCCGTAAATGACAGCCAGCGAATCTATGCTGTAAATATTTCAGCAAATGAAGAAGTGTACAGTGTTTACATCAGCAGTTATCAGTATATATATCAGCCTTCAAAACCCGCTAACCGCTGTTTTGGCATCTGTCTGTTTTTGGCTGAGGTCAAGTGAACAACAGAGACTGATACTCGTGTGCGTCTTGAACCATTTAACTAAGTGTCACGATACTTTCTCCACCTTGTTAGTGAATCTGGCAAGTGCGGGAGAAGGAGGTGGCGGTGGGTGACAAGAGATACAGAGTGTTGATATAATTAAAAACTAATTTGGGGGGGGGGGGTTATTCATTTTACACCTTATTTCATCTAAATCTGGCAGGTTGTTGCTGAGGGATGAGACTGGGGGGGAGGGGGAGGGGGACCAGAGAAAAGAGAGGGAGGGTGAAACAGAGAGATGACAACAGAGAGGGAGAGTCTCTGTGTAATAATTAAAACTCCCTTTGAAGGCGATCCTTTGAAGGGCTCTTTTTCTCAACTCCCAGCCACTGCACAGCTAAATACAGCACTTCTCTTTAAAGCGCCAACGTTGACGATGATCTCAGACCCCTCCGGTCGTGGTATGAAACGTGCGTTTTGACAGTTTGTTTGTGAAGGAAAATTAGCTCACTGCTCCCTGGCAGGACAACCAGTGACTTATCTAATTCCTCCCTTTGAAGTGGTGGAGGGGGGGGGGCATTTGTTTTGTGTTGAGGCTGGGGAGAGAGGCATCGCTGCTGTCAGCCCTCTGGGAGACGAAGGGTGGGATCTGTTTGGTTCCCGCCGAGGCACTTTAATCAATTTATTAATTATCTACAATTATACTGTTAATTAGGAACTGATGGTGATTTGATGGGTTGTGATTGTTTTCTTTTTCCTCATCCTTAGAGAGAGAGAGCGAAAGGGGGAAGAGAATGATTAAGAGACAGTGATAATATTGGTGAAAATGGGCGAGTGAGTACACTTCACAGGAAATGAATTGGGCCTGTCAAGAGCCAACCTTGAAATCTAACTTTCCTGCACCAGCTGAATATCACTGTGCTGCTTGCTTGTGTGTGTGTGTGTGTGTGTGTGTGTGTGTGTGTGTGTGTGTTCGAGAGTGTATTTCTGGGCAACACGGTGTACCTACTTGAGGTATTAGAACAAGTGGCAGCCTGACAGGTTCCTCTGTAAGCGTGTGTAATTACAGTCTGCATGGTATGGCGTGTATGCGAGTAGAAACGTGGAAGTGTCGATTTGTGTGTGCGCGTTAAGTGCAATTACAGCTTTACCACTGGAGAACAAATCTTGACGAACCCTCTTAACTCCGTGACTGCAATGAAAATGAGCTATTTAAAAAGGAAAGAACACAAAAACATGGAGATAAATCCTGTTTAAACACAACACAATTAAAAGCTGTAAAAGTTATATTTAGCCGGCACGAGGAGGAAATGCAAATGGGATTTTGGTCGGGCGGTTTGAGTAGCAGTTTGTTTGTTCCCGTTTCTTTTCCGTACATCACTTAGAAAATATACCGACACACTCAATCTCGATGACATGAGGATGCCGTATCGTAGGTCTGAGGGCAGTGGTTACCATGGAGATGTTTTGTGGTGTTAAAGGATCAACAGCTTTTCAGGTCGCTGCAAGAGGAAACTTTCAGACTTGTTTAGGATGTCGACTGATGTCTCTTGATGGATTCAGGACGTTCAGTGAAGCTGTGAAGAGTAAAGGCGGTTTCAAACGGGAACAGACCTCATGCATGTATTGTGTTCTGTACACTCTTGATTTTTCAAACCATACGGGAGTCATGCACGGAGAAATAGAAAATGCATAGTAACAGTACAGATGAGTTTCACTTATTAAAAGTACTGCAGATATTCATGTTACAGAAAAACTATTATATCCCCGGTAAGAAATCTGACTGGATAAGTGACTTCTTGTGCATTAGGTCCTTAAAGTTAGGCAAACTTCGTTGTCATCGCAACATTAAACGTGTTTTGTTTTTTTAAACACTGTTTTCCAACTTATGGTTGGAGATAGGAAGGAATGTTGTATTGAACCATCTGCACAGCCCACCTCCCGGTGAAGGTCTTTACACACATGGGGTGTGACCGATAAGAACACAAAAAACAGAGACAGCTATTTTGCATCAAACTATTCATGCTGCAATGTGAATTTGAGACAATTTCACAGTAATAAAATAAAAAAAAAAAGATTTAAAATAGATTTGCGTCAGCTCATTCTTTAGAAAAACCAAGGATTTAAAACCCACAAAAATATCTATTTAAAATCAGAGCAGCTCGGATTGAAGTATTAAGATATTTCAAATCTAATTTAATAGTGTGGTCAACACGCACTCCTTTTTCTTTAAAACGGAAACGGCCGTCACGTGATATATCGTAGTGCACATCAGTCAGTAAGTATACAGCAGCTGGACAGACAGACAGGCAGTCGGTCAGAGACACAAGGCGCTTAGTTTGGGTTTAGACTTGATGATACAGGTAAAAAAAAATGTCATTATATAGACGTCATCTGAACAGCGTCACTTTTCAGGGACACCAGGTTGTTGTTATTTAGTCGACTGCTGTACTGTAAGTCGCTCAGCGTTAAAACGTTAACTGTGGGTCGTAATAAGCTGCTTGCGCAAAAGACCGGTGGGGTCATTTTTTTGGAGGAGGACTGTTTTAGAAAATCTACCGGAATGATTATCACGCAATTTAACGGAAGGAAGAAGCCATCAAACCTTGGAGCGGATTGTGATCGCTGGGAAGATCCACGAATAATTGTTTCCACTTTCATTAACATTGCCAGATCGGGCATTTGGCTTCCTAAATGCCATACGTGTTCAAACCTAGTTGGTGGTAAAGTTCAATAGTGACTAAACATAAGCAATTCTAGAAATAGGATAAGTAAAAAAAAAAAAAAAGAAAGAAAATTGCAGATCTCCTCTTGATTGTCTGCTCCAAAATCGTATGGGTTCTTCCATTGCCCGTGCTACACCCTTACACCCTGTATTATGAAAATTGGGCATTTAGTTCTCCTGTCATCCTGCTGACTGAGATACAAACAACCCCCCTCAAAAAAGAAGAAAGAACACAAGTTATTTTTCAGTGGATACTGGCACGATGCAGATGTTACTGATGATGCTCATGGGAATGCACAAGTGTTTGTTCATGACCCAAATTAAACAGATTTAGAAAAAAAAATACATGTTCTTATTGACTGATGAAAGTGGAACATCAGTGGGAAGAACTTTTAAGAAGGTCTTGACACATTGTGTAGAAGTTATGTAAAAGAAAAAGAAAAAACAAATAGTTTCACAAAACGGATGACATTACAGGTCCTCTTCTAATTTCTCTCACACACACACACACACACACACACACACACACACACACACACACACACACACACACACACACACACACACACACACACACACACACACACACACACACACACTTTCTGACGTTTTTTTCCTTACTGTTTGATGATCAGAAAAATAGATGAAATGTCTCCTCAAAATGAGTTCCCCTGTAAATAGAGGTGGTAATATCATATGCGGTAGACGGTACTTCTGAATCTCACATCTCTCAGGCTGTCAGCATCATCTGTAAATGTATCATTTTTATCCATGCGTCTTTCTTTCCTGAACAGACTATGCCATTTCTCCCCCGTCTTTTTCCGTGTCAGGTAATGCTGCTGTGATTGCTATAAATCTTAGTGATTAAGTCTCAGGGCAAAGCCAGGCTTATCTGCAGGTTGGGTTTGGCAGGAATGGCGATGGCGGTATCAGCGGTGGGTATAGAGTTGGGGATGGAATCAAAGCCCTACTTTGCCGAGTCTCTGTCATCCCCACTCTGAGTTCCGTGAAGTATCTGTTCTCATCAGTGGCGTGATTGCTGTAGGATGTTGTAGAGCATGTTCACAGGCCCTCGGAGATTGAAGACAGAGCAAATTAGGTTTCATACATACATCATGTCATGCGCAAGACACTTGTTCATTTGGCTCACAAGAGCATTTTAATAACTACATTCATTTTGTGGCCACCGAAAATGGAGAGAAAGAAAGAACAGAATTTGACTTTATCTAATAGCACATAACTTTATTTTATGACTGATAAACCATTTAAACAAGAAAAATCGACTGGGAGATAAAGATATGGGGGATTTTTTTTTTTTAATTAAGATTTTTGTCATTCACATAAAAAAACACGCACACGCACACACAGAGCTAATCTCTTATGTGTGAGTTTTTAAGAAAATAGCAGTTGAACTGAGCAGTCAGGCATCATTAGAGGGGAGAAAAAGAAAGCGCCATCATTGTGAAGTGATCTCCATTTCAATCATTACTATCTATTCTTAAAATCTTCCACAAAAAAAAAAAACAAATACATTTTCAGTCATTTCCAATACAAACTAACTTTTGTAGCAACCTGGCCCATCCTGGTGGAAAAAAGATTCAAGTTGGGAAAGTTGCTCAAACAAGAGATGAGATGAACCACGAAAAGATGTACTCATACGGTCCTGTACTCTTCAATCTAACACAGCTGTTTCATCCTAAAGCACATGTCTTACCCAACTATTAAATTAAAAAAACATGAACATGCTCACGGACACACACACACACACACACACACGCTTTGATACTTGTACACAAACAGAGATACAAGCAGGAACGTACACTCACAAACACAGTGATGCAACAAAAGAGCAACGACTGAAGCACCTCTCTGATGATGATTGCTGGAGCCGAGGCGTGGCTGCCTGGAGAAAGTGCGTGTGCACCATGAGAGGAGAGGTTGGCCCACAGTGAGGTGGCCTCATGCCCCCGAACAGACAGGCAGCAGAAGAGTTTCTTCACGACGCAGCGGTACGCCGACAGAAAGGTCAGACAAATCAAGAACATCAGACAACGCAGTCGAATCAGGTTGAAGCATCGCAGCTGAGAAACAACCAGCGGCGGAGAAGTGGTTTAAAAAAAAAAACAAAAAAACTGGTTTTAAATGATGTTGAATGGAAATAGAAGTTCAATAGAAGTGATAGACAGTTTTAAAGTGTCATAAAGCAGAAAAGGTGTTTATATATATATATATAAAAAAAAAAAAGTAATGCCAGCTTCGTTCCAGTGAATATAGTAACCTCACACAGCAGTCCATGAATGGAAGTGTAAATAGCCAAGTGAAGCTTTAAAATGAGTTAACACACAAGCAGGTTGCAATGAAGAGGTACTGAATAGGTGCTGTGACACTGAAAAGCAGCCGCGGCAGGAGCACCTGTTCAAAAAAAAAAATTCAAAACTAAGATGAAAGCGCACCAGTTTTTTTCTGGTGCAAGAAGAGGTTGTTGGCTGCAGACTGAAAACAAACAAGAGGCGCCTGAAAATGTAGAAAGATTTGTCTGACTACCGCGACTCAGAAATGTCAAACCTTCTGTCTCCATAAAATTTCTTAGATTTTGAATTGTCAGATGGAAGCACAAAAATGACTATTAGCTTGTACAAAAAGAACAATTTTCACTATTTACTCTTTCATTATGTTTTTTTTTTAAAGATTTCCTTTCTTTTGAATGTGCTCTTCTGTTATTCACAGAAAGCCTATTCATTTGATTTAACCAAGCTGATTTAATTTGGGACCAGCTGGCTGGATTTATGCAGGGGGACAGGTTATCCCTTTGAACTGTACCGCAGATTTCCATTAAATTTGTGAATGTTCTCTATTCACAGGGGTAGAAGCCTTTCCCAGCATGCACTGCACTGAAAGCATCCTGAACAGGATGCCGCTTCATTAAATTCATGAAAATAGACTGGCTGTAACACTTTGATATTGATATTAATATGATTTTGAAGTGTTGACATGACCAACCAGTCCAGTATCTTTCGCCAGAAGTAAAACATAGTTAAATAAACATTTTTCCAGCCGAGCACTGAAGCTACCAAGTCTTTTAAGCTCTGTTAAAAAAAAAAAGAGAAAAATATTGAAACCACCCTATAGGGTCAAAAAAACTCCAAGTATTGACTCGAAGTACTGTCACCTTCATTGAATGTGCCATTTTTGGAATAGGGACAATAAGTGCAGTGCCTTAGTAAAAACAATACTGCATTTAAAAAGATTTAAAAAAAAGTCTGAATTCTATTGTCCTCAATGTGCACACATTGCAGTGAGGTCTGAAAGACCCAAACAATAAGGAACTAAAGCTAATTTCAAAGATTAAACTCTGTTCCCGTTACGAGAGTTGATCATTGATTTTAGTTTGTGACATTAGCACCGCAAAAAGTGAAAAGAAGGAAAGCAACTTTACAAAAGTGACACCATGCACATATTTGCAAGCGGCACCTTTTTCTTTTAAAACATACTTCATGAAAGCGCATACATCAAACTGCATATGATGTGGTTTCACTGATCAAGTGTACATATGGCATCCACCGAAGTGGAATTACAATAACGTTAAACATACATTTGCCACACTTTTTATGTGGATTACATTATTAACAGTAGGCTCCATGTTCAAACCCGTTGTTAACACAGTGATCTAATGGTAAAAGATACGTAGCTGATTTTAGAAGGCAAACTGGGACTTTCTGAAGCTGCAGAGGGATTACATTACATCTCATTATGTATTTTGTTCTCCAACTGTCCTCTGTCTAATATCCACATTGATTTCATTCCATTTCCAAATACTTATCCTTCCATGAAGGTGACATTGGTTCCGCTTTCTTCCTCCACACGTGAAGGCCAAAGATAAATGTAAAACATATGAGAAATTGTCTGCGCTGACGATCAGCATTGTTCTATTGTTTTAAATATATCGCAGCACAGGAACTTTTAGCTCGAGACAGCCCTGCCCTCGAAACAAAATGACCTTATTCTGGGCAAACCAATCAGCTGAGTGTGGCATCGCTAAAGTTAGATATTACACTGATTATTACTCACTCTAAATAAGGAAGTTTTTCCTTTTCCTACGAGCATAAAGAGACCAGGTGTTAGAGTTACATCACCACTCTTACAAGGTGACTTTGCTTATTACAGTCTATCTAAATGTAGTCACTTTAATTATAACACTGCAGTAAGCAGATCTCCGTTACCTTCGAGTCCGTTCAATTGCCTGCATGTGCGGCTGAATTCAAATATGATGTATTTTTGGTTTGGTAAGATCACCTCGCACAAATACACAAATAGACAACGCTTCACTCTTCCGAAGGTTTAAAACAAAAACGGAAATATTTTTGTTACACTTGCCAAAAACGGGTCTATCTACAGACGCATTCCTCTGCCTGCCCACGACAGCAGCTTACATAAACGGTTGCAATGCTCAGCCCACTCACCGTTTTAGTGGGCAGTCCACAAGTGAAAAGAATTAGAAATGTATGTATTCTCTACGTGACCCTGTGCTTTGCTTTTGACTTTCTACAAGAAAAGCTCCACCACTCTCGCAGCCGTTCTCCCGTGTCGCCACAGGAAGGATGGGATCGTTCATTTAGAGCAGCAAGAGAAAGAAAGTGAACAGGAAAAAGTGTTTTGGTCCAACGCATTTATATCTCGGAGCTTGTGTCCCGTTTCATATTTATCGATTTTGATATTTTGTACTCGTATCAAACTGGGATCACAATCTTTCCCTCCCTCAAGTGGTTTCCGTCGCCTCCCACGAACTACAATTTAGCTGCCTGATGGAAACACAGTATTATTAAGGCGATAAGACTTCTGCAGTCAACATTATGCAGATACATATCATATACATGTTCAGTGAGATTACAGGATTGGAGACAGGGGAGGAAACATGTTTTTATCCTTTAAAAAAAATATATATATATTATGATCAGTTTGGCACCAGAGGCTGATTAAAGTCTCGGCATGAATCTCGGATACCAACAGAAATCCCGACCGCCTCAGTTATAAATGACTGCATTTATGCATTTTAACGTGTGCCTGTACAAATCAATGCGTCATTTACTGTTTGAGCCATTCATATTTCACCCTAACTGCATCAAGGACGGGTTTCCTCCCGAAACTAAACTTGACCGAGCTCCGAAGGTGATGCAGGAAATCCCCAGCTGCATTTTAAAATCTTTATCGGTGCTTTCTGCGCAAGCAGAGCGATGTAGCATCAACATAAATAAAGACACGTCAAGTACTTGGAGAGGCTGAATTTAGAGATTTTGCACCTAGTTAATGAGCCTTCCTCCTTACCCACTGAAAATCTTTAGCTCTCGGCGTCACCTGTGAGTTACAGTTATCATAAATAAGCTTCAATGCGTGTATGAAAAAGTAAAAAAAAAAAAAAGAAAGAAAGAAAAAGAAGCCTGACTACTGAATACTCCACCCACACAGTATTCCACCGCTGAAAGGAGTCATAAAGACTTAAAAAAAAAAAGATAGAGACATGCAAACCACCTTTATTTTCCAGTGTACGAAAGGAACCATTTTTTTCCCCTCCTCTCATCTTAAACATTTGATGAGAGCAGTTGATAGAAAAAATAAAATAAAAATAACACACAAAAACAAACCACACCATGCACTTTACACTAAATTGTGACATTGCCTCCTCCTCTTCAAGTATGTTCCTCGACTCGTCTTTTCCCCCCCACCTACGGCGCCTCTTCGCCATCCTCCGACCTCCTCGTGTGTTTTTTTTTTTCACTTAATAAGGAAGCTGCGAGTCAGAGATGGATTGAAAGGGAGTAGAAGAGGGGAGGAAACAGAAACAAGGGAGGAAAAGAAGAAGGAGGGGATATAAATAATGCAACAAGACATTTTCTGCAAAAAGAAAAAAAAACAAAAACCTGTGGCTGCCAGTGATTATCTTGTTTGAAATACTTACTGCGAGTTCAAACAGTTTTTGGAAGCATGTAATCAGGCAAAATTACTCAAAACGCTTCCCAAAGATGCATCTGTGTTGATCACGCAGGGAGAGAAGTGAGGAGCAGCACCTCTGGATGCCATTCAAAATTCAGAACTTGTACTTTAATCGTAAACAGGACGTGACAGTCAAATGTAAATAACGGCAATTTAAAAGGGCACTCCTTGGAGCTCAACATAAGCAGCGGCATAATTATACTAAATACAAAATCTGCTTCAGACCTTTGCAGAGATGGTACCGACAGCCCCTTCATTACACGGTTTGTCTTTTTGATTAACATTTCAAATGTTAACGTGTTTCTTATAAAAGTATAAAGAATATAATAAACATCACTAAACTGATCTAATTTCCGAGGAATTTCAAAATGCTTCCCAAAGGCTCTCAGGCTGTATTTTCATGTCAAGATCTCGCCACTATTTTAGTGCTCATAAATATCGCTAACATTTTTTTTCTTCCTGTAGTTTGATGGCCAACGAGGAGGAATCGACTCAAGGGAATATTAATAAGGCCCTTGCGGCAAATGCTTTACTTTACAGACCTTTCCTGCAGCATATTTTTCTCACCATTTTTTTTAATAAAGTTTCTGCAGCTATGATATGATAAATACTATAGGGAACATAGGGGGTCTTCAGTTGGTAAACTTTTAGTGTTATAGAAGAACTCACTTAATTTCAACATGTATGAGGAATAAAGTGAGCAAGAAACTCATTTTTAAAGTGATGTTTTTCTTCCAACTTCCAAATTTGTACCAAATTACAAGAAACATCCGGTAAACTAGACCTGCAAATTACAGACCTGTAAAATGGAGGTTTACCAGTTTCATATCACAAGTAAACCTTCCACCAAATGCATTCAAGTCTCTCGACAACAATTATTGCATTTTAAACCCCTCCACTGAACTGGAACACTACAATTTAGGCCTATTTCAAGCCACAGGTCACACCAGGGTTCAAGCCCCTATGACAGTAAATGATCTGCCCCGGTGAAGAGCCTGCAACATCCCGGAATCCATTCCAGCTCCGGAGGCGAGTCTCCGAGGTTTTTGTGTGATGTGCTGTAATATCCTACAGCTGCTCAAGTGGCAATGAATTGGACTGCGACTCTGCAGAGTATTTTCTGTCATACATTAAATCTTTTTTTTTTATGAAGTGGCGACCTTTTGCTCAAAGTGGGACCAAATTGCTGCTTTTCCGGCTCGCTAAGCTTCAGGGTTTTAGTGTCCAAACGCATTCGCTACAAGACATCCTTTAGAAAACATCCATGACGGATCCAATGAGGTCTAATGATGAGAGGGAATGGGGAGAATAGGTGAACATACTGTATATTGGATGGACTGCCAAACATGAAAGAGACACAATGAGACGGCGAATCTCTGTTGAAGTTGCAGCTGTAAGACTTGTTTCGAAAGAAAGATGGATTTTGGATTTTTGTTTTTGTTTTTGCACCGTCTGCAACATCTTTGCGGTGATTTGGAATTAGCTACAGTGATTTTAGGGTCCATCGGATGCTTGCATGCAGTTTGTGTATATAGCATATGTAAAGTGGTACTGTATGGTTGCCTTAGTTACCTGTAGGGGTATCCATGGTACTTGGACCTGAAGATGGAGAGCAGGAAACTGAAGAAAAAGACCACCAGGCCAAGACCAACCAGGCAGATAACTGCAAGAACACACATGCAGAACATTATCAGACTTGAAAGCTGGTTTGAAGGGCAGTACCAGAAAAAAAAAAAACTCTCCCATGATGTACAAAGCTTTACATTACCATGACTACATCTGAGGCTATTTGAGTATACATATTTTTCCGACTCCCTGATATGTGCACAGTAATTATTAAACAATGGCCTGTGAGAACATTTGATCCCTGGCTAAAGGGCATCCATCTCAATCATTCCACGCACATCAGAGCCGATGATGCAACTCTCTGCTTGATCTCTGTTCAAACTAAATGTGCTTGCAGGGTTTAGACACGGTACACACACACACACACACACACACACACACACACACACACACACACACACACACACACACACACACACACACACACACACACACACACACACACACACACACACACACACACACACACACACACACACACACGAATAGAATCATGAAACGGCCAACATTTGCTGGAACACTAGTGCAAAGAAGACCTTCAACACAACCTGGTGCTTATAGTCATATAAAAAAAAAAAAAAAAAACCACACATTTAATATTCACCTTTATGTACACAATCTCCTGACGTATGTGCTATGGTCTCTTTCTCATCAACTCCGTCGTGTTGCATAAAAATGATATTTGAAGCCAATATCATCGTATTTCCTCCGTGGCTATTCTAAAGTGAACGATACATAAGCGTGATCTTGAATCTACAGGGGAATTGTGTGCGTCCGTCTGTGTGGGTGTATGAGTGTGTGCACACACCCTCCTGCAGCGACTAATCCTTGAGAAGCACTGTGTTAAATTAAACTGTCACCACAGACTGATATTGTTAATCAGGGATTAGGATGAGTACCTCTCTTGGAGACTGAATGGTGAGATATCGTCTTCGTCTCACTCTGTGTGTGTGTGTGTGTGTGTGTGTGTGTGTGTGTGTGTGTGTGTGTGTGTGTGTGTGTGTGTGTGTGTGTGTGTGTGTGTGTGTGTGTGTGTGTGGCCTGTAATGCACGCATGTATAAGACTACACTCTGCTGTTGCTCGGTGTCAGCTGCTCCATAACTGTTCCCCTTCCATTCTTTCACTTTCAACACATCAGACATTCACAATTCAACATAACAATCTCAGAGGTTGTGCAATAGAGCTCTCTCTCTCTGTGTGTGTGTGTGTGTGTGTGTGTGTGTGTGTGTGTGTGTGTGTGTGTGTGTGTGTGTGTGTGTGTGTGTGTGTGTGTGTGTGTGTGTGTGTGTGTGTACGGAACAGCAAATTATATCACAGTCAAGTCCTAATCCATCTACCGCAAACACGAGCTACACCAGCGCAATGAAATAATGGCCATGCATCATACAGATGTCTTTTGAAGATTGATTTTTTTTCTCTCTCTCTCTCTCTATCTCTCTCTCTCTTTCGTCAGCAGAAGCCGTGAAAACGACAAGAAGACGAGACAGAAAGGTTTAAAATAAACATCTCATTCATTTTAAAGTCTCTCAGGCTAGTGTCCATTAGTGTTGGATGATAAGCAGGATCGAACAGATTAGCACAACACAAATGTGATGAAATGAAATGAAATGACTAAAAACCCAGCACACTGCCCATCGAAAGGCACATCAACAAACTTAAAATAAATCCCATTTATGAAACAAATGAAAGGCTGTTACCGTGTGCACCGCTTGGACCACACGTAAAATGATCTTATTTCGGGGCTGTGGGTCTTTTCTTTGCGTCCATGTTGGTTCTGACCCACAATGCTACAGTTATGCCCTTCAGTAAACTCCGGTCATGTGACCTGTAACAAGCTCTATTAAAATACCAACCCTGCATAACACCAAAGCCTGTAATACATCTGTCAGTCCAATACAGAATCCCGTGTCAGCACAAAAACTGCCTGATTTGGAAAAGACTTCTTTAAAAAAAATTAAAAAAAAAAATGCTTTCTCGTGGATTTAAACCCCGGTATTCTGGATTAAAGTCCCGGGTTTGATCCATCCAATCACCACCTACCTAATCAAAGGTCACTTCGTACTTTGTCACATGACCGCCTTCCTTGACCCTTTTCATACCGTTTACACCGAAGTGAGGCAAAACGTGACACTGACACGGCGTCGTCTAGTGGACTGATGGCTGTTTTCCACGCTAAGGTGCTGAAAATACACCTTTTCTGAACCAAACCTTATTTTAAAAATGCCATATTTTAGACAAATATTTGATCAATGTCACCATTTTAACATCTTATGTGTTACATTTTTTTTAAAAGGCAGTATTAACTCAAGTAATCACAAATGTATGACATAAGTATAACATGTGTCCCTGACACAGGTACACCAACCACCAGGGTAAATCATTTAAAACACCTTTTCATTCTTTACTTTGGATACATTCTTTTTACGAAACGAGAGGCCAGGTTTTGGGGTTCAACAAAAGTACGACGATTAACTAATTCAAGGAAATGTTCCGAGAAGCATCGTAATACAAACCTGTTTCGCATTAACAGACGATGCATATTTAAGTGTGTCACCAAGAGCCCTTACGCCACTGTGATTCCCGTATGTGACTGTGAGTGGGTGAGCACTGGAACGTCTGTGTATCTTCATTAAGAACAGAGGAACGCATTTCCCTTAGCTCATCAATTATGACTGAGAGATCTTAGTATGCACCCATGGATAATAACACTCCCAGACGCGCACGCAGTAAGCATGCTAATATGCAAAGTGATTTATGACCTTGGCGAAATGACAAGTTGTTTAAGCTGATTTCCCTCAGTGACAAAGGTGGTAATCCTTCTTTTGACTGTATGACTTGGCTCAATTCAAAACCACGATATACTGGCATGGTATAAATAAATGTACATTTCCCAAGCAGGAGGAAGCCAATAGACGTATTAAGTCAAGCCTAACTCATTAGGAGGACAAATATGAAGGGATTGTGTTGCTCTTCTCCACAGTTTATTCTCTGATCAGCAACTGGCTGCAGAACACGTGACGTGACTCAGAGTAACAAGTGTCGGTCTGCCTCCTGCCGGGCCGCCTTTAAGTTCCTTTGTGCTTCGTCACTGTTAATATTACAGCCTGGACAGCTCTCCCCTCCATCACGGGGCCAGCACAGAAAGACAGACGACCATTCCCTCTGACATTCACACCTACGGCCAACTCACAATCACCAATTAACACAACAGGCATGTCTTTGGACTGTGGGAGGAAACCCACGCAGGCACAGGGAGAACATGGAGAACATGCAAAGTCCACACAGAAAGGCTTCAAAACAAAACCGTCATGGATCATGTTCTATAAATGGATGAATGTTATTTATACCATAAGTTTCCATTATCTTGCAACTCCATACTGTACTATATGTTGGCCTCTCACCAGGGCAATATGGTGATTCCTGGGTTGTGGCCTTAATTTAAAGTTGTCTCTTCTATATGTTGTTCTTTCAGTGACCGTCTAACTTTTCCTGACTTCTTCTCTTTCCCCTTTTCTCCTTCCTGCCTCCCTGCACACGTCCCCATCCAGCAGTTTTTTTTTTGCATATGTAGTGATTTTGTAACTTCATTTACACATTCTGTAACTCCCTTACTGAGAGAGAGAGGAAAAAAAAAAAAAAAAAAGAGTATGTGCTGTGATTTCTGATGCAGATGCCCGTGGCAGCAGCAGATAGCTTCCTGTAGTTGCACTCAGCAGTATGGAAGCTATATGGCGGGGATTTAACACCCACATCCAGCGATTACACGACCATTGAAAACTAATCCTCTCTCTATTACTGACCGATGACTATTCTCTATGCGCCTTTATAATGCACTTATTTAATTTGTGTATCCATATGCGCGTGCGTTTGTCGTGTCCGTGACAGTGGTGTGTGTGTGCGGCATATACAATTATTTATTTAATGTGCTGACATGGTGTCAGGTCTCTATATGCATTAACATGCTTCTGCTGCAGTGCAACATAATCATCAGGATATGTTGGCTTCGAATTATTGAAATGAGCAGCTACTAATTATAAAAAGTAGGTTGAATTAAAGTAGTTGATATATTTAAAATACAAGTCTTTGCATATGAGAAGTGGAAGAAAAGAAAGACAGAGTGAAAGAGTAGGATGGAGAACGATGAACTGAGAATGATTTTACTTGTTCAGTCTGACACTGAGAAACAACTCTTGAAGTAGTTGTGAATTAGTTATCAATTTAATTGCCAAGCATTAACATCTCAAGGAGAACTCATTGTTGATAATCTTGCCATTAGACTTTTTGGTGTGATTTCTTTTGTTCTTTTCTAGAGCATGTGGCCTCAGAGAGGCAACCCAAAGGCTTCTTGAGCTGCTTTTTCATCTCTTTTTCATTAAATTCCACTTGTGTGTAACTGTGGTTATGGGTTTGAGGTAATTACAAGTACAAGTTATCTAATATCTAGCTTGCTCCCTGATAATCTAGAGATTACGCTGAAACTCTTGTAAAATATTAAGGACTGTTTGGAGGCTCGCTTTGATTTTATGGTGATGATAAACAAAAGGAGTGTGTGGGCAGGCATAATAAGTACAATTGAGGGAAGGATCCCTCTTGAAATTCATTGCAGATGGAAATATTATGATGACTGCTAACAGAGAGAGGACTCATTTTATATCTAAACAAAGCAAACATATAAACAAATGCAAATTACTTCTATAATATCATAATTAACCGAATACACACGCTATAAAATCTGTCATTAATTTTAAAGTCTCTCAGGCCAGTGTCCATTAGTGCTGGATGATAAGCAGGCTCAAATACATGAAAATACATGCTCTAACAAACCATATCGGTAATTAACAAGTTGTACATAATATGTCAATTTTATTTATAATTTGTATGGTTAAGTGACGATCTCCCATGGGAAATGACAGAGTGTTATGACCACTACACAAAAAGACGAGACTCATCAGGAGATTTCAGGGACAATCTGTCCTCCAATAACAAAACGTGTCGCTTTTAAGTTCCATACCAAATATATGAGGACCCCAAGTATCTTTTCAAACAAACGCTTTTAACAAAGACTCTTGAAAAGAGAACGCGATTTTAAATCACTCCTTTGAGTGTCTCCCTTGTTTTCCTGAGATACCATAAATCCACGGAAAAGTCAATCCGCATCACAGAAGCCTTTTCTCTTGAATGGGTGAAATAAAATAAGGCATATTTGTGTATTGGTCTATCAGCCGTAGAGACCAGATTTGGTCTGAAAAAAAACCCACAAAAAAACCCCAATATTTTAGATAATTTGATTCTACTAAATTCCATGTTTTACAGTGTATAGGAAATTAAAAAAAAAAATGGGGTAAATAAAAAGCATAATGAAGGAGCAGAACAATTTTGGGAGTCTTACTTGAATGAATTTGTCAACAGATCTGCAACTGCACAATTTAAATTTTACTTGTTTGACATTTACGACTTATGCATTTGGCTGTGGTGACGGTGCACAATGAGAGCGATCTCGTTACATCACAGTTACATTTATTTTAGTTTAAAATATAATTTTAACTCATGATTTTGGTCAAATGTTTTCCTCATACCAGCTGTCCTTGAGCTCATGTATTCGGAGCCTGCTGGTCATAACCGTACTGTGCCATTCACTTGCACATTATGTAGTTGGTGGCTGCATAATTAGTTGCTGCTGTAGTAAATCAGATGTTAATTTCAAGCAGATTGTAAGTGCAAATTGAGTAATTATCATTATTTTTTGGCTTTGCATTTTCTGCTGTTTATTGGACAGATCATAGACAGACTCAGTTGGGTTCCATTAGCAACTTCTGTGCTGCTGTGTTTATGTAGATTAAGACAGACTTTGGTCAAATTAGGTTCATTTTGATAAAGCCACATAAACCTACCTTTTAAAGTTTATCAACTGCAGCTCAAGTACATTTATATGCCGGTATATAATGGGGGAAATAAAGAAAAGGGAGATCTGCGGGATATCCAAGTGCTATTGTGTATTCAGTAACAGCTAAGGTGCAGGTGAGGGGTCATCTCAGTTATTATCTTGAGAGCAAGACAAGTGCCTCTCACTTTTGGAGCTGTTCCAGCTAATTGACAGTTATGCAAATACATCAGACTAATGAAGGTACTGCGATGATTGTTCATTCACACATTGTGTATACGAGTGTGAGTGGGAGCGTGAGTGAGTGTGTGTGTGTGTGTGTGTGTGTGTGTGTGTGTGTGTGTGTGTGTGTGTGTGTGTGTGTGTGTGTGTGTGTGTGTGTGTGTGTGTGTGTGTGTGTGTGTGTGTGCGTTCTGGAGTCTTCCTGGTAAATCTCACTCTCTTGTCAGCTGGGAAGGGAACTGTCTGTGACCTGCCATCTTCAGATCTCTTTGCAGATGTTCAATGGGTTTTTGAGTGTGACCCTTTGCTGGGCCACTCAGAGATAGTCAGAAACTGATGCCATTCAAGCACTATCTTTGCAGTATACTTCGGGTCATTGTTGAGCTGAAAAGTGAACCAATGCCTCAGTCTCAGGTCGCATATACTCTGGAGGAGGTTTTCTTGAAAGAACTCTGCATGTGGCTGCATTGATCTTTCTTTCAATTTTGAA